>NC_067155.1:26334291-26657791 GCF_903995435.1 Acomys russatus
ATCAGAGTTCGTTGGGAGCAATTTTCTCCATCCTACATGGACAGGCTGATTTCCCTGCCAGTCTTATTACGCATACACAGGATTGCCTCTCTTACTTCCACCTCGTCCCCAGTGATGAGATAAAAAATAAATAACTTGAAAACTGTAGCTTTCACTTTAAAGGAGAGAAGAGACAGTTTGTTCCTCAGCCAAACAGGACTTTACATGGTCCCAGGGCACAGATTTTGGTTAACTTTAAATTCCAAAGCCCAACGTGGAACCCCAGTAATTTCACAACACTTTTAAAAAAATACCAGAATAAACGGAGCCATACATCAACACACCATTCAAGTGTGGGAACACCAAGCTGTCGGGACTTTGATGAAAGCCTCGGACGCCATGTGATGACATCCGTAGCCTTTGGGTTGGTCAAAGCTAGTGGTAAGAAGTTGCATGTGCGGGTCACAAGGATGCCACAGCAGAGACAGAAGTGGGCAGTGAGGGAGGCTAAAGCCTCGCCCACGATACATTGTAACAAGACCTGCACCATCCCAACCTCTCCACACCCACTGAAGTTTCAAGCGGTCAGACTGTGGGATGTTCACACTACTTCATTCTCCTGCCTCAGGCAGACGCAGCCGGCAGGGCATAACTCTGAGCCATTCTGAGAAGGCTCACGTTCATTTCTGTGGAGAGTGACACAGTAAACTAAATGGTTTTCTTTCCCCCGGGGTCCTGGAGCCCAGTCATGCAGCCGGCCTACAGCTTGGCTAGGAACTGACAACTCAAAAGGATTCTTTTAGCTTTAAATGCTTCCAGAGACCAGGTCTGTATGCTGTTGCAGCTCCCCAGCCTCGCCTCTCGCTGCTCTTTGGAAGAAAGCCTCACATAGAGAGCTAGGGAGGGCTGACTCAGTGACGTCAGCCGCTCCCAGGGTTCCTCCTTCCAAAAGTCTTTGTCAATTGTCAGTGTTTGTAGCCGTAAATGTAAAGACTCTCCGAGCAGCAAGACCCCAAAGACACTAGACCATTGTACTGTCCCACCACTTCGGAACAATGGGCGGTCTGGAGCCTGTCTCCTGGCAACAGGAAATGCCAATCGCAGTCAGGTGGGACCCGCTGAGGAGTGCTCTCCAGCAGTTTCACTTTGTTCCGGACAAGTCAGGGAAAGGTAACCCGCAGAAGGCAGTCCGTGACGTCACCGTCACGAGTCCTCCAGCTCAAAGCCCGAGCCTTCGCTTACGAGGGCTTTTTTCTGGCTTTGCCTGCTTTCTAGTACTTTGCAGATTTGTAGCAAAATAAGACTTTCTTATATCAAATTTTTAAAAGAACCTCACGGAAAAATGAAAAGAAGGCACATAGGCTGCCCTCACTATCTGTGGACCCTATACCATCTGTAGACTGAAAGGATGTGTGTGTGTACCTTACATATAATATATCATACATATGTGTGGATTTGTGTATATGTATCATATATGTGTACGTATGTATATGTGCATATGTCTATGTGTATATGTACACAGGCATATATGATACACATGCAGACATACATGTGTATGTATGTACACATGTGTGTTCAGATATATCATATATGTGTGTAAAGACATAATATGTATACATATAAATAGAGAGAGAGACATACGTATATATTATATATATTATCAAATGTGTGGACTTTTTATCGTTTATCATTGTTTCCTAAATAACACAGTTTAGCAGCTATTTATACAGACTTCATGTAAGTAAAGTAGTAAGAAAGCAAGAAGTGTTGTAAGTCTCCAGTAAGGCTGCGTAATTTATATGCTAACACTGTGCCATTTGAGTGTTCACCGACTTTGGTATCCTGCAAGGATGGAGTTTGGGGTGAGGGGATATGGAGCCAGTTCCCTGCGATGCCAAGGGACGCAGGCACGCACGCAGGCACGTACGCATGCACGCACGCACGCACGCACGCACTTTACCCTCAGTTTTGCGACCAGCCTCTCCCTGCCCCTCCCGTTCACTGCGCTCACTTTTAACCCTTTATGTCACCTCTAATTCACGGCCACCTATTTTGGCAACACTTGGGCTGCCTGTCCTCGGATCCTCCTTTTGATGGGAGGAGCTTGGCCTTCCGGAACATTTCTGATGAGTAGGAGAAGGAATGTTCCGAGTCCCACAGTTCCGTGCACAGTCACTAACCACACGTGGCTTCTTACATTACTCAAGATTTAATAAGATGTAAAGTCACTTAGGCCACATTTTAAGTGTCTGATGGTCACACGTAACTGACGTAGAAGACACTCATCCTGCCAAAAGGACCAGCCTTGATTGAGCATGCGCACTCCTGTCCCAAACCCAAGGAGCTGAGGATATTGACTAATATCTTCACCAAATGTTTCCCAAGTAAAAGTGCTATGAAACACCAATTGATAGAGATCGACAGGGTCCTGCTAGCATCTTGAGATAGTCCAACGTGTAGCTCCTACTGACATTATGCCCAGATCACTAGATCCCCAAAGACCACCAGGAGTCCGAAGCTATGTGCAAAAACAAAAGGTCTTTATTTAAACCCCAGCCTGAGGGCTTTCGAACCTCACCGAAGCAGCGCCATTAGGCAGGGTTTTTCTTGTGGTTACCACAAAGAACGGGAGTTTCCAGTTTGGCAGTTCCAGGATTGGTTGACATTTAACAAAGTTGAGTTGGCGCTAGGGGATTGGTCCAACCTGACCCGGAAATGCTTAACATCTGGGGACCGGATATTAGTTGCTTTCTTGCTGTCTCCTGATTGGCTCCGGCCCAGGGTGATTCTTTTCCTGGAATAGCTTGTGGCTTTTACAATAACTAGGGTGACCTTGAGGACAGGCCTAAGGACAGGCCTAAGAAGAAGCCTAGCAACAGTGGCTTGGGGTTCCACATCTGAATCTCCCACAGGGCCTGCAGCAGCACTCTAGATACTTGGGCAGCCAAGCACAGGCCTGTGCATGAAGAATGTCATTTGCCAAGCCAGGAAAGTCTGGAGAAGACCGTCTTGTGACGCCCAGCAAACACGCTCTGGCTTCCTGGTACACAGAAAAGACAATAAAAGGGGCGGGGTTGGGGGCAGGGCTTTGTTGCAGGGTTGCCTGCCAGGGAGGCCAGAAGAGGAAAGGGGTGGGGGGTGGGGGTGTAAAAGAAGAGATAGAGGTGTTGCTAGTTGATAGGAATGGGTGTCAGAAGACGGTGTTAGCTCTGCTCAGGCTCAGGGGATCATGGCGCTTGTCTGCCTGTCTCTCGTTCTCTTCAGCTGGCTTGTTCTGCAGGTGCCCACTGTTGGAGCCCGCGAAAAGCAGCCTAAGCACGTTACTATCTAAAGAAGCCCTGGGTATGTCTAGGCCTTAACTGGTCTCACTGGGAACAATTGAATACCTCGTCTAGGAAGCAGAGAGAACAGGGCACCAGGAACTAAGATTTGGCCCCCAAGAACACACTCTTGGGGACTTTCTTCCTCCAGAGAGACCCAACCTGTAAAGGTCCCTACCACCTCTCAATAATGCCACTGGTTATGTATCCATCCATAGACTCACCCATTGACTAGGTCAGAGGCCTCCTCATCCGATCATGTCCTACAAGCTCATCCACTGGCAACTGAGCCTTCAATATAGTGAGCCTTTTAGGGAGAGTTCCTTTCTGAACTCTGGCAAATGTTATCTGTGGAGTGAGTTAGTCATCACAGGAGTGGGCTTCCGGTGGATGGATGAATTTAGTCCCCATCCCTCTCCTTGTGCTGATTAATAATAATTAATTAACAAAGCCGGGCGTGGTGGTGCACGCCTTTAATCCCAGCACTCGGGAGGCAGAGGCAGGTGGATCACTGTGAGTTCGAGGCCAGCCTGGTCTACAAAGCGAGTCCAGGGCAGCCAAGGATACACAGAGAAACCCTATGTGGAAAAACTAAAAAAAAAAAAAAATATATATATATAATAATAATAATAATAAATTAACAATTATGTTAATCATCAGCAATTAACATAATTGATTATTAACCATCTTAGTTATTTGGTGATTAATATAATTGATCCAATGTTCACATGTAGCAGGAAGCCCCTCGCCAGATGCTAAACCGAGCCCTCAGCCATCCCAGTTTCCAGGACGATGAGCCAATCAACTCAATCCTTCAGAAATTCCAATATAACCACAGAAAACAGACCCCAGCAGCACGTAACTGAGGAACTCTGGAAGAGCGGCGTCCAGTGTCCCACACTCGACAAACTCATTTCTCTTATGGGTGGTGTTCTAGGTTGCTTTCTACTGAAGTGAAAATGTCACTGACCAAAACCAGATGGGCCTGGGGCTGGGGGGCCCGGAGGTAGGGGGAAGGTCTGTTTAAGTCACGTGACCTGACCACAGTCCATCTCTGAAGGAATTCGGAGCAAGAACCTGGATGCAGGAACTGCAGCGGGGGCCATGGAGGAACACTGCTTGTTGGTGCGTTCCTGATGGCTTTCTCAACTTTCTTCTTCTTCTTCTTCTTCTTCTTCTTCTTCTTCTTCTTCTTCTTCTTCTTCTTCTTTTTGGTTTTTCGAGACAGGGTTTCTCTGTGTAGCCCTGGCTGTCCTGGACTTGCTTTATAGACCAGGCTGGCCTTGAACTCAGCGATCTGTCTACTTTGCCTCCCAAGTGCTGGAATTAAAGGCGTGCGCCACCATCACCCGGCTCTCAGACAACCTGCCCTGGGGTGAGACCACCTACAGCGGGCTATGCCCTCCTGAAACAAGCATTAATTAAGAAAACGGAAAGCTGTTCTCTTCAAGGTTGCCAATACAAATCGCCGAAACACTGTGCATGTAACATTTATATAACTCCCGATTGTTTTGTAGTTCTTCTTGCTGTAGGTAGTTTATTGTATATACGTGTAATGCTATAAATGTATATGTAAAAAAAAGAAAAAATTTAAAAAATTTTCTCGCCTACTGGCCCATCTAATGGACACAAGCCTTCAGTTGAGGTTAGTCCCGCCCACCCCCCCCCACCCCCCCAAATAGGACTCTAGCATAGCATAGGTCAAGCTACAACAACCCGTAACTGGAAAGACATGATGGTACCTGGTCCTCCGAATGCAGCCTTGTTGGGCCAGCTTCAGTGACTGGCTTTCGCACCAGCAGACAGCATTCCCTCACTCCTTAGACACCTCCCCCTTTCTTCCCCTCCCTCAACAGCGCTCAGCCCCGTGGCAGCAAGGGGCGACAACAGAGCCTTTCCCATGGGGTTTCTGACATGACAGTAAAAGACCGGAGTAGACACAGCGCAGATCCCCAGCATTCTCGGTCGCCTACCTCCTCCTGGGCCCGAGCTGCCGCGCTCCCCTACAAGTCTACCTACAGATGTAAAAGCCGTAGTCCCCTGCCCGCCTATAATGAGAAAGGAAGCCATTAAGCCGCGGGCTTTATTAGCATCGACGAGATTCTTTCAGCAGTGCCAACTGCCAAGCACAGACCTCGTCTCTGAGTGTTTATTATTATTATTATTTTGACTTTAAAATAAAAGAAAAATTGATATCAGCAGGCATGACCGTACAAATGTTCTTACATATTAAGACAAAGCCCTCGCGAGGCAATAACAAAGCCATAAACTTCTAAAAGCAGGGAATTAGAACATCGAAGTTTACATATAAAGATAACATTAGCTTGGCCGTATTGGCTATGGTATTTTAAATTTCCAATTATTCGGCTAATTGCAAAATCTTAGAAGACGACGTGGGAAATGGGGAAGTAAGGTAATGTATTTCTTTTTTGAATTTCAACTTTGAAATGGCCCCCTGTCTTTCATTTTTATGCATAAAAGGGAAGAGAGACTGGAATGAAAATACCACTGGCAGGGTTAAGAAAGGACAGAGTCATACCTCACCTGCTGCTAACGTTCTCCTGGGGGTAACACAACCTCCATTCGGTTTTCTTTCTTCTTTTTTTTTTTTTATTTTAAAGATTTATTTATTTATTTATTTATTATGTATACACTGTTCTGCCAGACCAGAAGAGGGCACAAGATTTCATTGTAGATGGTTGTGAGCCATCATGTGATTGCTGGGACTTGAACTCAGGACCTTTAAAAGAGCAAGCAGTGCTCTTAACCTCCGAGCCATCTCTCCAGCCCTCCATTCAGTTTTCTAAGCCGCAAGCAGATAACATTTCACCATGAACACCTTAAACACACCCAAAGATCTCTTTAAATTGGGACTTAGAGGTGAGGGGGCCAGTGTCTCCCCTTCTTGTCCCCAGGGCTTTCTGGCTTCCTGTGATGCGAGCTCTTCCCAGACTCATCAGAAACTGTCACCTTGTCCTTTTTTCTAAGCACCCCTGGACCTTCCTGCCAGGCGCCATCTCTGTGACCTGGTTCCCTGGGGCACCTCAAACTCCACTGGTCACTCAGTGCCTCCAATTTTGTGCCCCAGCGACAGGAAGTACACTTCAGCCAGTGCCGTCTATAAAATCAGGGGACAGCTGAGGCCCGATGAATCCCTAACCTCTACAGGAGGGTCACTCTATAGCAGAGTCTCGTGTCCCACAGCGTCTTTACTCACTTTTCCCTGTCACAACAGACTCCATTGTTTTAGCTTTGCTTGTGGCTATCTCAAAGAAACACCGCTGCTTCCGGTGTCTTTTGCAGTTAAACGTAAGAGCACGTGTCTGCCCCTGGCCAATAAGCTGTAAGTGAAAAATGGAAGCAAAACAGTATGCCCTTTGCCCTTTCTCCTTTTTATCTGTTGCAGTGAAGGCAAACGCAATGGCCGGAGCTCCAGCAGCTATCTTGAGCTATGAAATGACATTGGGGATGGAAAACTATATGTGAGGTGAGGTAGGGTGTTGGGGCCTCTCTGGACACCGGCACACTCTAGCTCAGAACTCACTGCTCAGTGTTAGAGAACACGAAAGAAAACACTTCTTTCTTGGTTAAGCCACTGTCAGCAGCCTATTAGTTAGAGCCAAATGCAGTCTTAGCTATGTCAAGAATAGACAGGCAACCATATCAAAGCAGTCACTAGTAAACTGAGATTTTATCTTCTGGACCATTTTTAATCTTTCTCCCCTCGATCCCAGCCCTACTGATGCTCTTGTCTACTGTCTCCGTGCTGGCACCCTCTCATGCAACTCCTGCACACCGCTATTGATTTGTGCACCCACTTAGCTGCTTGCTTATTAGTGTATTTTTGGTTATGGAGTGTATGTGCATAGTCTGAGCCTTGAGCTTTGGGTATTGGGTCCAGGGTTACTCACCCTATAATCCCTTGGGAGCTGACCGCTGAGGGCGAGGCCACATGAACAATTGTGTTCCTACAAATGGGGGCTTCAATGAGTGTGCTCCCAGGAAGTCTAACCCCGGTGCCTGGCAGGCGGTTAGCGCAGGGATTGCCAGGCCAACAAGCTTCTTAACAATTGGGTACAAGCAGTACAGTTCGGCAGCGCGGCAGGCAGCGTCAAGTTTACATACAGAACGTGTCAGGCTCCATTATGGTTTCCACATATTTATCATTAGCCTTCAACTTTCTTCTTCCCTTGCACACCAATGTTGTTTAAAATGGGATACAGGGAGCTCAGGAAGAGGATGTGCAGAGCTCAGGAAGATTAAATATGTGGCACCCGTTCTTTTCCTCATGCTGACTCTCCTCTCTCTCTCTCTCTCTCTCTCTCTCTCTCTCTCTCTCTCTCTCTCTCTCTCTCTCTGTCTCTCTCTCTGTGTGTGTGTATGTGTGTGTACGTGTGTGTATGTGTGTGTGTGTGTGTGTAATAAAATCAGGAGGAAGAGGACTACCATTGAGGGGGAGGGAGATGAATACAAACAAAGCACACACTATACATGCATGAAACTGTCATGTTGAACCCTGTTATTTTGTTACTCAAATTTTTCAAAGATTTATTTATGTTTGTTTTATGCGTAGCAGTGTTTGCGGGCATGTCTGTGCGGCAGTAAATGCATACATGCAGTGCCTAAAGGCGCCAGAAGAGGGCGTCAGAGACCCTGGAACAGGAGTAACAGCCATTTGTGAACTGTCGTGTGGGTGCTGGGAATTGAACCTGGGTTCTCAGGAAGAGTCACCCTCTCTCCAGCTCAGGCCTCGTTATTTTGTACAAAGAGCATGTACTATGTACTAACTAAACAAATGAGCAATAAATGAGGAAGTACAGGAACTGCATCTGGGAAGCCTTCAAGTTCGCACACATATATTATGTAACTTTTCTTTGACAGACATGAGAAACTGCTTGTGGAGAAGGCCCCATGTCCAACACGTGTGCTAGGAAGCCCCCCCCCACCTCCCTCCCCTCCTCCCCCAACCCTCAATCGCTGCAAGCCAGTTTATCCCGGAAGTCAAAATCACTCTGGGGAAACAGCACGTCCAGACCACTCCCCTGAGACCAGTCAGCCCACGAAAGCTGACACCCAGAGCCTTCCCCTTAGGACTTCAACACACTACTGTTGTTGGATGTCACAGGATTGAATTTCGTACTTCTTCAAAGCCAAGCCTAGCAATTCTTAGTAAAACAAGGGGTGCTTGCTCATATGAGTGGCTTTTCCCTAACAACAGAACTCCCAGAACTCCTGGAGCCTGACAGGGATACGCATGTGGAAATACTGGTTACCCCCTGGGCCCTCACACAGAGACTGAATGAATAAACACACTTTTTCTGAGCCCTTCCAGTAGAAAGAGTCATTTGAGCTGGTGGCCCAGACCCCAAGGCAGCAGCTTGTGAAACCAGAGACCAACTTCCTTAAAGATAGCAGATAGCAGTGCTCTGACACCCCTGCTGACCTTGGAAACCAGGGAAACAAACGGCACCCACCCCGACCCCTTAAACGAAACCTGGTGTCTTCCTCTCAAAGCCCCTTACTTCATCAGCTTCTACCCCGACCCCCACCCCCCGTTGTTCTCCCAGTCCACAAGCACAGACCCTGGCAGAAAATACATTTAAGAAAAAAAAACCAAAAACAAAAAAAAACAAAAAAAAACAAAAAAAACAAAACTATCACCAGGTATGGTGGCACACACAGCAGAGGCAGGGGGGTTGTTGTGAGTTCGAGGCCAGCCTGGTCTATAAATCGAGTCTAGGACAGCCAAGGCTACACAGAGAAACCCTGTCTCAAAACAGAAAGAAAAAGAAAAAGAAAAAAGAAAAGCCTATCAAAATAAGTTGTTACCCACTGTATATGAATGTGTGTGTATATATATGTGTGTGTATTGCAGTATCTCTATATGTAATACAGGCATATATGCATATATCATACATAAATGTATATAACACAGTATATGAATATATCATTCATATTTACATATATAATAACCTATGTCCAAATTTATGTGTGTATGTTTATCTTAAGTTATTTCCTCCCTTTTCTTTTTTCTTTTTTTTTTTTAACTTGTTTTATTTATTTAATCTCTTTACGGCCTGATTCCACTCCCCTCCGTCTTTTCCTCCCAGCCCCACCCTCATGTGCCCTGTCTCCTTATTCCCCCTTCTCCTTCTTCTCAGAGAAGGGGAGGCCCCCCCCAGGGGCACTATCCCACCCTGGCACCTCAAATCACATCAGGACTAAGAGCATCCTCTCCCACCGAGGCCTGACAAGGCAGCCCAGGTAGGGAAAAGGGATCCAGAGGCAGGCGACAGAGTCAGACACAGCCCCGCTCCCATTGTTAGGGGACCCACATGATCACCAAGCTGCACATCTGCTACATATGTGTAGGGGGTCTAGGTCCATCCCATGCTTGCTCTTTGGCTGGTGGTTAAGTCTCTGTGAGTGCCCATGGGCCCAAGTTGGTTTACTCTGTAGGTCTTCTTGTGGTGTCCTTGACACCTACGGCCCCCTCAATCCTTCATCCCACTCTTCCACAAGACACCCTGAGTTTGGCCCATTGTTTGGCTGTGAGTCTCAGCATCTGTCTCCGTCAGTTGCTAGGTGGAGCCTCGCAGAGGACAGTTGTGCTAGGCTCCTGTCTTCAAGGATAGCAGAATATCATTAATAGTGTCAGGGGTTGGCTCTCTCCGGTGGGGTGGGTCTCAAGTTGGACCAGTCACTGGTTGGCCATTCCCTCAATGTCTGCTCCATCTTTATCCCTACACTTTTTGTAGGCAGGACAAACTTTGGGTCAAAGGTTCTGTGGACGGGTTGGTGTCTCAGTCCCTTCACTGGAAGTCCCGCCTGGCTACAGGAGGTGGCAGCTGGCTTCAGGCTCCTTAACCATCCCCCCTCCCTCAGAACTCTCAGCTAGGGTCATATTCCCATAGGGTCCCAGGAGCCTCCCTATCCCAAAAATGCCCCACTACACTGATTTCTATTCTCTCTCCTGGTCCTCCCCAACCCCTCTCTCCCCACACCTGATGCCCACTCCCGTAACTCTCCCCAACCTCTTTTCCATCTAGTGTTATTTTTTTCTATAAGAAATGTCTGTCGGGGGTAATCTCACCCAGCCCACCTCTAGACAAAGCACTAAAGACCAGGAAAGGATGTGAAGAACAGAGTTAGTCATGCCCAGGAGCAAGCCTCTTAACTGGCTATTCAACACTAGTGGTCAGCCCTGCTGTCATGGACAAGCAGCACTCAACACACTCTGCAAATCTTACTGAGATTTTATGCACTTATGTATAACACATAAGTAATACATACAAAACAAAGAAAGAGAGGCCATGGATTTGGGGAGAAATATGGGAAGAACTAGAGAGGAAAAGGAAGGGGAAAATGATGTAATTGTGTCTTAATTTGAAACATTATTTTACCAATCCCAAATCTTCAACAAAGAAAATAAATTCCCTTTTTTTGTTGTTGTTTGTTTTTGAGTTTTTCAAGACAGGGTTTCTCTGTGTAACTTTGGCTGTCCTGGACTCATTTTGTAGACCAGGCTGGCCTTGAACTCACGGTGATCCACCTGCCTCTGCCTCCCAGGTGCTGGGATTAAAGGCGTGCGCCACCACTCCCGGCTAATAAATTCGCTTTAGTAAATAGTCTTGTGGTTTTGTCTCCAGCGCCCTGACTTTTGAGTTCAGCAGATTAGAATGCTTCTTTCCTGAGGTCAAAGTCTCCAGGCACATAGAGCTGGGACGGGGGTGGGGGTGGGGGTGTCAGAAGCACACCCACCCACCTGTTGGGGTGTCATAACTCTTCTATGCGTTGCGCAAGGCGGAGAAGGCAGCTTCTGCCATGCCTGCTGCAAGCAGTCTCGCCGAGGACAGGGGTGTGGGGATGAACCAGGCACGGAGCAATGACAAATGAAACTAATTAGCAATGATGTCATAGTGTACATCAGACCTTGAGGTCATGACCTACAAGCTCAAACTAGAATCTAGGTTAGGAAGGACCTGGGCGGCCAGGCAAGGGTGTACGAACATGCCTATGGGAGGTGCGAGCTGGGCCAAGCACAGAGAAGTTTCAAAATGACACCAAGCAAATCTGTAGGTGGAGCCTGGAGCCTGCCATGGGTCTTTGGTGATTTTGTAAGAGGGACTCTGGTGTGGGCCCTCTTACTTTTCTCTAGGAGTGAGAAACCCACTCAAGTAATGAAACAATAACCCTTAACTCTCAGGACACCACCTGGAAAGAGCCTGCAACGTTTTTATACACACTCGTTTGAGATGCATCAAAAGGGACAGGCGGAGAGACGATCAGTAAGCCTCAGTAAGAGGGAAAAATGAAGAAGAAATGAGATTTTAATCTTTCTTCTAAGTCATATTATGCATAATAATGGCTCGTTCTAATCTTTTTGTAAGATGAGCAATAATTTAGATGCACTAAAGTCAATATTTAATTACCCGTGAGTTCACATAATTTTCCCTTTGTTAATGTAAAATTCTTGCCATTAGGAAGAAAAATCCAGTTAAAAAGAGTAAGCTTTGGTTTAAATAAAAGTTGCTTTCAAACATGGTTTAACTTGCTGGGTGCATCAAATCATGGCTTTATGTTAAGTAAGACAGAAAACGCACAGGATCCTGGCTCAGAAAATGTTCATTTATTCTTATTTTTAAGACAAAAGAGTGTTATAATTAAGTTATACTATTTAGCAATACAAGTTACTGGCTTTTCCTAATTTCTCACTTACCCCACACTTTCTCCATTTGGAAGAAATGAGACCTATTTGAAAATGTTTGCTTTTAAGTCCTGCTGGACTCTTTCCACGACTTTCACCTCTCAGGGTTCTGGGTCAGAGTTCATTCTCCTCGTGGTCTGGAGAGGCCAGACGGTCTCAGTGGTGATCTGCGACCTGCAATTCGGATTCAGCTCCCCATGTCAAAGGTCTTCACTGCTGAGAAGCCATTCTGATCATCTAAAGTGGAGATGCTTCAGGCAACACAGCTGCAGCGCCACACACCTGCAGCCAACACATTGCATGCTACACACCTGCAGCCAACACAGCTGCAATACCACACACCTGCAGCCAACACAGTGCATGCCACACACTTGCAGCCAACAAAGCTGCAGAGCCACACATCTGCAGCCAACATAGTACATGCCATACACCTGCAGCCAACATAGTGCTTACCACACACCTGCAGCCAACACAGTGCATGCCACACACCTGCAGCCAACACAGTGCATGCCACACACCTGCAGCCAACACAGTGCATGCCACACACCTGCAGCCAACACAGTGCATGCCACACACCTGCAGCCAACACAGTGCATGCCACACACCTGCAGCCAACACAGTGCATGCCACACACCTGCAGCCAACACAGTGCATACCACACACCTGCAGCCAACAGCGCATGCCACACACCTGCAGCCAACACAGTGCATGCCACACACCTGCAGCCATCACAGTGCATGCAACACACCTGCAGCCAACACAGTGCATGCCACACACCTGCAGCCAACACAGTGCATGCCACACACCTGCAGCCATCACAGTGCATGCCACACACCTGCAGCCAACACAGTGCATGCCACACACCTGCAGCCAACACAGTGCATGCCACACACCTGCAGCCAACACAGTGCATGCCACACACCTGCAGCCATCACAGTGCATGCCACACACCTGCAGCCAACACAGTGCATGCCACACACCTGCAGCCAACACAGTGCATGCCACACACCTGCAGCCATCACAGTGCATGCCACACACCTGCAGCCAACACAGTGCATGCCACACACCTGCAGCCATCACAGCGCATGCAACACACCTGCAGCCAACACAGTGCATGCAACACACCTGCAGCCAACACAGTGCATGCAACACACCTGCAGCCAACACAGTGCATACAACATACCGGCAGCCATCACAGTACAGTGCAATACAGGGAATATGTATCTGTCCTTCATCTTTAATGCCATTGCCACTGACCAGCTGGTCTCTGCAATATTTACGACAGCTGATATTGTTTGGCAGGTGGTTAGTGTCTTTGGGTGTTCTGGTCATTTGCAGGGGACTGCGTGCTTACCTAATAGGAGGCCATCAGACAAATGCAGGCAAGCCCAATTATTTTAAATGTGATGGAGCTTTCTAGCAAATCCTCTAGCTGCTCCTCTGCAAAGTGAAGGATTCTCTTACAAAGCCAATAATTACTTCCTAATGCACGGGGTTGGCCTTGCTGGAATTCCATCCATCAGGTTTGCCTAAAATGGGCATTTGCTAATCTAAGGGTTGGTCTCCAGGCTTAATTTTAATTAAAAGAATAAAAACAATCAAGAGAAGAGCGCTCTCATTGTACCCATGTTTTGGAGGAGTTGGTGATTGATGGGTAGAGATTTAAAAAAAATACTCTAATAGAATGAAATTGAAGGCCTGGGGTGCGGGGGTGGGGTAGGGTGGGTGGGAGCGGGTGAACTGGTGGATCTGCAAAACCACCCGGATCACAGCTTAGCCAGAACGCCTGGTCACAGTCTGAATGCCTCTGATCATTGTCACATCCTTCGGAATGTAACACCCTATCAAACAACCAAACCCACAGGTGGAGAGATGGTCCCGTGGTTAAGAGCACTGGCTGCTCTTGTAGGGGACCTGGGTTCAGTTCCCAGCCACCTACATGGTGACTCACCAACAGATGCACACTGTGTTGGCTGCAGGTATATTTGCATGTACTGTGTTGGCTGCAGGTGTGTTGGCTGCAGGTGTGTTGCAGGTGCTATGTTGGGTGCCAATGTGTTGGCAAGAGATCCAACATCCTCTTCGGACTTCTAGAGGCACCAGGCATGTACCAGTGCACATACATAACATATATACCGGTAGACAAGCACTCATACATATAAAGTGAAAATAAGTATTTTAAGCAACAACAGCACCCCCTTCCCCAGGATCCCACAGCCCACCAAGGGAAGCAGCAGCTGAGTGGTAGCACTGACAGGCGGAGCTAGCAGGAAGAGCCACTTAGCCTCAAGCACATACCCCACAAGCCGATGTCCGTCAAGACCATTACAGTGGAAAAAGATGCAATTAGCTGGAGACACACATTTTTCCCAACCCGGAGAACAGACACCTAAATTTATTTTTAGTTTCTTATCAAGCAGAGCAGGCCTGTGCCCTTTAATCTTATCCTTTGTGCCCCACGTTCCCATGGTCTTGTCCTGTCCTGCTGCCTCAGAGTCCTCTAGGGAGAGAAAGAATCCTGTTCCGGCTCTGTCAGACCTTTAAAAGAATGTCTCCCCTTTGTCTCGGGGCTGTTTCTCCTTTGCAAAATGCTGATAAGGTTTCTATAAACTGAAAGAAAACCTGATGATGCGAACACAAAAGGAATTTTCCTTCCTGCATCCAAGACAGAATGTGCTTAACTCTGTCGTCCCAGGGATGGGAGAGCATGCCCAGCTGGGGGACACCCTGCATGCTTTAGGGGCTCCTTGCTGGGACCCTAAACCAAGCCCTGGGAGAATTAGGAAGGAAAACAGGCCTGCCCTCCTCTCTGTCGAAATTGAGGGTTTTTAGCCCGGTGTTATTTTAGATGGTGCGTTTTGAAACGGAAACCTCCGGGTTGGGGAGTTAGCTCAGTGGTAGACTGTTTGCCTAGCAAGCGCAAGGCCCTGGGTTCGGTCCTCAGCGCTGGGAGAAAAACAAAATAACAAAAAGACAAAAAAAAAAATAAAAATAAAAATAAAAAAGCAAGGTAATTGAAATGGAAACCTCAATCCTGACTGCTTAGCTCCACTAAGCCCTTTGAACTTCCCTTCTGGGCTTTCTAAAGCCTCAGTGGGCTTGGCTGCTTGAAACTTGAGCGCCAGGGCATTTTAGGAGATCAATCTCAGGAAACAGGATGCTCCCGGGTGTCTCCAGGGTAACAGGGTACCGTTGCCAGCGATCAGCATCGGGGTATTTGGTCATTATCTGCTATACGTGACTATGTTGCACACTCCTCCATCAGTAGAATGTAATGTAATGTAAAGATTCCGCACATGCCCCACACATGCATGTGTGCATGTCTGTGTGCGTGCGCATGTGCGTGTGTGTGTGTGTGTGTGCATCCCATGGTGCATACACAGGATGCATATACACAGGTGTAAGCAACACTCATACACATAAAATAAAAATAAATACATCTTTAAAAAGAATCACAAATGCAAAAGTCCTATTTCTGCCTTCGATAAAATTGAAAGGACACAAAGCCAGAAAAACAAGCTCAATCCGAGACCTGATCCTACTGCAACCCCATCCGTTACACTTATCTCTAAATTTGTTTTATTGTCGGTGTTGGTTTGGTTTTTTTGTTTCGGTTTGTTTTTTATGTGAGGGAGGGTGGGTTTGTTGCTGTTGTTGTTTTCCCCAGAAACAGGGTTTCTCTGTGTAGCCCTGGCTCCTGGACTCACTTTATAGAACAGGCCGGCCTCAAACTCAGAGATCCGCCTGCCTCTGCCTCCCGACTGCTGGGATTACAGGCAAATGCCACCGTGTCTGGCTCTAAAGTGTGTTTTAAATATTGGAACGCAAGCTAAACGCATAAGTTAGCATCTGGTCCTTTTTGCTACTGTCACCATTTGAGAGCACTGAAGAGCATTTTGTTCCACCGAACAGCACTGAACACCAGCGGATAGCTGCGTGCTGTTTCGTCATAAAGCCACGTCATAACATCCGCATTTTTCAATATGTAACTTGCTCATATAAAACTGGCAGATTAGTTATGTTTATACGAGTGATATGTGCTTCTTCCGGGAAACACTCTCCATTCTACGTATCTGCCTTTTCAACTAAAATATACTACACTGGACTCTGGATTTGGAACTGGTTTTCCATTTATTTTATGTGTACAAGTAGCGTTCGCCCACTTGGACGCATGTGCACTACGTGTGCGACTGCTACCCTTAGAGTCAGGAGAGGGAGTCAGATCCCATAGGACTGGGTCACAGATGGTTGTGAGCCACCATGTGCATGCTGGGAGTCAATCCCAGGATCCTCTGCAAGAGCAGCCTGTGGCAGCCTGTGCTCTTAGCTGCTGAGCCGTCTCTCCAGGCCCTGCATTTGTTCATTTGAACTAACGCTTTAAAAAGAGAAATCCAGGCTGGGTGTGGTGGCGCACGCCTTTAATCCCAGTACTTGGGAAGCAGAGGCAGGAGGATCGCTGTGAGTTCGAGGCCAGCCATCCTGGTCTACAAAGTGAGTCCAGGACAGCCAAGGCTACACAGAGAGACGCTGTCTCAAAAAACAAGAAACAAAAAAACAAAACAAAAAGAGAAATCCATGTCTATGCCAAGTCAACACTGAGGAATCCTCTCTATTATTATTATTGCTTGTTACATGTGATTTTTATGGTGTGTGTGTGTGTGTGTGTGTGTGTGTGTGTGTGTGTGTGTGTACACGGAGCGTGCATATGGCAATAGAAGGACCATTTGCCGGAGGTCAGTTCTCTCTTACCATGAAGGTCCCAGGATGGAATGGCAGTAGTCAGGCTTGGTGGCGAATGCCTGATAGGCTGAGCCATCTGGCCAGCCCCTAAGAGAGTCTTGTTGCTGTTGGTTTGCTTTGCTTTGGTGTTTTGGTTTTTTTCAAGACAGGGTTTCTCTGTGTAGCTTTAGCTGTCCTGGCACTCACTCACTCTGTAGACCAGGCTGGCCTCGAACTCATAGCGATCCGATCCGCCTGCCTCTGCCTCCCGAGTGCTGGGATTAAAGGTGTGCACCACCACGCCCGGCAGGGAGTCTTAATTCGTCCTCATGTCATTTTTGCAAAGGGCTGAGTTAAAGAAGCCCTGTAGGTTTCACACAGAGATCCCCAGGGGGCTGTTGTGTCGTGCTCCTCGTTCACAGAGGATACAGACCAAAAGGCTGGCTTGGGAGAAGTGACGCATCTCCGGATGCTGTTTCAGTGTAGCACCTCCACTATTACCACTGCGGCCACTGAAACTGCTTAGCGCAATCTATGATGCTGCCACAATGACCAACTCGCTGGACAATGCGGTTCTCAGAGCATGTCCTTCAGGGTCACGTGACGGGGGGCAGAGCACATTGCATACATGTTAAATGGCCATTAACCATTAAAGACTGCATTTTAATGGAAAATAAAAAGCGTTTGGGTTGTTGTGGCTGTTGTTGTTTTAATATTATTATGTTACTGCAGGGAAAAGCAGATGGCATCCCTCTGGCAGACAACACCTAAGAGGGGAGTGCAGACAGGAAACAGAAGACAGTTCCAAAAATGTTGCTTAAGTATGGTTTCCATGGACCCGGAGCATCTGAGGAGACCCTGTTCTTGAGTCAGGCATATGTACCGGGAGCTCTGCAAGAATGGAGACTAGAGCCGGGCGTGGTGGCACACACATGTAATCCCTGCACTCAGGAGGCAGAAGCAAGCAGATCTCCGTGAGTTCAAGGCCAGCCTGGTCTACAAAACGAGTCTGGGACAGCCAAGGGGAATACAGAGAAATTCTGCCTTGAAAGAAAAAGAAAAAGAGCAAAAAGAGCTTTTCCACAATTCTGATAACTTATCTGACCACCTGGAACCAAGACACTGACAGCTGTGCGTATTCTATAAACCTGAACCTTCTGTGAGAACCCTGAAGATGACCTTGGGAGGGGATGGACCACAGGACGCTGGAGCTCTCTCCTTATCCATTTTCCTGACTGCATCACAGTGAATAAATCTTTTTTTTTTAAACTATAGATTTTTACTATTACCTATTTCTTTTCTTTTCTTTTTTTAAAGATTTTATTTATTTATTATTTATACAGTCTTCTGCCCCCATGTGTGCCTGCAGGCCAGAAGAGGGCACCAGATCTCATCAAAGATGGTTGTGAGCCACCATGTGGTTGCTGGGAATTGAACTCAGGACCTTTGGAAGAACAACCATTGGTCTTAACCTCTGAGCCATCTCTCCGGCCCCTATTACCTATTTCTTTAATTGGTCTGTTGAGGATGGGTGGCCACGCTCAGCTTGTTAGGGTTGTGGCTGCTAGGACCCAGGCTCTGTCCCAGCAACATCCACACCATCCTGCAGGAACCGTCGCCAAACCCGGGCTCTCTGGACCTCAGATGTCCCCTCCGTCCTCCTGTGGCTTGTCATCTTGCCGTAGTGGCTCAGGGTAAATGTCCCTCTTCAGAGAAGTCTCTCCAAGTATTCAGTCTAAACTTAACTCCTGTCATCCCTGTCCTTGTTTGTCATGGTCATTAGCGCAGCCAATTAGCTGAGCTAAGCTCAACATATAGGCTAACAAAAACAAACAAAATAATAACAACCTTTTTAAAAATAAGGCTGGATAGATGACTCGGTGGTTAAGAGCACTGGCTGCTCCTGCAGAGGACCTGAGTTCAAGTCTCACCACCCATATGACACCTGGCAAGTGTAACTCCAATTCCAAGGGATCGGACATCCCATTCGGACCTCTGAGATCACCAGGCGCACACATGGTACACATACATACACACATGCATGCATACATACATACATACATGCATGCATGCAAGTAAACACTCATTCTCATAAAATGAAAATAAATTTTTGTTTAAATGTCCTTTGTTTTTTTTCCAAGAATCTGTGCTGACTCCCATAAAACTTGACCCTTTCCAAAACTGGTAGGTGCCTCTCCTTGATACAAAAGCTCTGTCCTTATCTTGCAGTCAGCAAGGACATTTTTTACAAGAACGAAAATAAATACATCTATGCTGCTATACATAAGGAGGGCTGTGGAGCCAGCTCAGAGGCGCTCCAGCGGTCCCCAGCTCAGAAGCGCTCCAGCGTTCCCAGAGCACAGAAGTTCACCCAGCAGCTGCTGGGGGCACCGCAGCACGCCCTTGACAATGAACTAACTGTGGTTTATAATTAAGACGGTTCATTTCGTACTTGGCCTTGAAGCTCTCATTGTGTGTTAACCCGAGGCTTCACACGCCTGAATTCCCGAGCAAAACAGGGCAGACACGTGTCTGTACTCAAGCATCGCAGGAGGTTGATTTTTTTTTTTCTTAAAGAGGAGCAAATCCAACAATAACAACAGAACCCTCCTCGGAGTATTTTTGGACCTGTAAATTGGTCCCTTCCAAAGGCGTGACCTTATTTACAGTAGGCTGGTCTGTTCATTTAATTGCTATGCAGGGTAAGCCCAGTTAAAGGCCCAGATGGGAGGTGAGGCTCAGCCAGGGGTCCAACAAAAATCGCCATTCATTTGGCTCTCAGTGGGCTGAGAAGGAACCCTGAGTGAAGAGGCAAAAAAGCTTTGATGTCCTTACTGGTGTCCTGGGGAGTGGGCAAGAAAGCGAAAAGGGGCTAAAAGGTGCCTGGGTCTGCTCAGTCAAGAGGACCAGGGGGGTGTGCCTAACCCTGCCATTGTTTTATCCAAAATCAATATTAGCGGTGTGATTTGTTTTTTTAAACGATAAACATTGATTCCATTTTGATAAAACTAATTCACAACGCAGAGACACCTAAAACCATATTTATATAAAGATAGGCACATGTGTCTAGGAGAAAGACAAGCCCGAGAGTGACTTTGAGGAACACCTCATCCTTTTTCTGTTTTAATTCTTTCTTTCTTTACTTATGTATACAGTGCTCTACCTGTATGTACACCCGCATGCCAGAACAGACCATCAGATCACATTATAGATGGTTGTGAGCCACCATGTGGTTGCCAGGAATTGAACTCAGGGCCTCTGGAAGAGCAGACAGTGCTCTTAACTGCTGAGCCATCTCTCCAGCCCCCACATCATCCTTAAAAGAAGCACAAAGGCCAGTGTTTCACTATGCTGATAACTTATTTCTTGTCCATTTTGCCTGTTTATAAAGGAGAAACATACTTACAGACATGAGGTACTGAGCAAGAAGCTTGTGTTCTGAGGTTTTTTTTTTTTAAGTCAACTTTGTATTACTGAGTCAGTACAAACTGCCATATGGCACTTCTAAACAGATTTTTATTTTCCCTTCAAGACTGTGTCTGATTGTGTCCCAGGCTGTCCTGCAGCACGCCACGTAGCCCAGGCTGGCCTGCAGCACGCTATGTAGCCCAGGCTGGCCTGCAGCACGCCATGTAGCCCAGGCTGTCCTACAGCACACCATGTAGCCCAGGCTGTCCTGCAGCACGCCACATAGCCCAGGCTGTCCTTGAACCTGGAGATCTTCTTGCTTCTGCCTCTCAAGGGCTGGGGTTGCAGGCATGTGCCACTATGCCCTACTTAAACACTACTTGGCCTAAGTGTCCCCTCAGAATGAAACAGACATGCGTGTGAACTCAGGGACTATAGGGAGTTTGTTGTAGTCATCAGCTCCATGTTGTGTGACAAATGTCTCCTTGGGAGTCGCGCCACACCACACCTACTCACCTCACACAGGGAACCCACGACAGCCAAAGTATAGACACCACCAAAGTCCAACTCCGGGAATCAGTGAGTTTCACTGCGTTACTCACTGGCTTAGTGTGAGTGAGGGGTTACTGACACAAGTCAGAGACAGCTGCACGACCAGGGCCCACACCAACATGGGTGGTGCTGGAGCTCACTGGACAGCCTGCAGACAGCTCAGCAGGTCAGAGCCTGTCCTTTCCAGGTGGCTCCGATCTAACGTCTCCCAGGCAGCTGGAGGATGGTGTCTGCTTCTCCCTGGCAGCTGGTGTGCACTGAGAGCTTTCTTTGCAGCTCAGCCGCCTTCCTTCTGTATGTGAGGGACTCTCCGATTTCATTGATTGTATTTTTTATTTTATTTTATCTTATTATTTTATTCTATTTTGTCCAGGGCCCTAGTGAATCTGGTCAGTTTCGGGGACTTCCTGGAGCTGTTCTGGGTTATTTACCTTCCTGTTTAAGGAGCTTCCTGCAGGTGGGAATGTTTTCGTCTCAGAGGAAACTGTTTTGCAATAGCTCCCAGCGTCTGACAGGATGCTGCCATGATATTACTGAACTGACTGCATGAAACAGTTTGCAAGGCCCCAGGTACTTACTACGTGACACAGTACAGTGGCTTGGGCCTAGCCAATTGTCATCACCTTCCCCCTCCTTCCCCACTGCCCCCCCACCCTCACCCCTGCTTAGTCTCAATTTGTCCTCACCACCCCCACCTCTCTTCTACCCCACTCCTACATAAAATGGTAGCTCTGTGGTAGAATTCAAGAAGACTCGCAGGGCACGTTCTAGGCCAGTGGCTCTCAACTTTCCTAATGTTTTGACTCTTTAATACAGTTCATCTGTGGTGACCCCCCCCCCGAAACCATAAAACGATTTTGTCGTTACTTCATAACTGTAATTTTCCTCCTGTTATGAATCGTCATATGAATACCTGATATGCAGGGTATCTGATATGTGACCCCTGTGCACGGGACACTGGACCCCCCAAAGAGTTGCAACTCGCTGGTTGAGAACAGCTGTTTTAGGCTCTTTCCTTCCTCCGCTGCAGCGCCTGGAGCCAGGGGAGTGAGATGCGCACTGGGCTCAAGCATTTGCCAGCATCCCCACCAAGCACGTACCGCCTGGGATGGGTGTGGTTCTTCTTGATCAAGGTCACTAGGTGGTTGAGGGCTAAGCTATACGGTGGAAACTGAGAGCCAGATGGATGGAGAGGGGGCAACATCTGCCCTGGGTCCTAAGATGAGAGACAAGACAGGCGGGGGGGGGGGGTGGTGGATGTTGGCTGGGGATGTGGGTGAGGTGGGAGGGCGCGCCGGGGAGTGGTGCTGGTTTTGCCCTTTTGCCTCTGTTCTCATAGGTGGGTTTATTCTTCTAAAAACTTTATGCCTAGGTATGCTGCGTCTTGCTCTTGCAGTTCTGTTAGCGTCCAACCTGGATTCGCTGCTATACCCAGAGGCTCACTAAGAGCTATGGGAAGAGAATTTGTTAAAGGTTGGCAATCGATTAGTGGGAAATTGCTAGGGCTAATGTTGTACACCTTCCGGTCACCATCCGATGTTACCCAATCTATCCTTGTGCAAATTGCTATAGCGTTTTATAGTTGTGAAGATGTGTATTTTAGGGAAATCCCTCATGTTGAGTTGTCTAAGAGTGATAAAACATTACTCCCAAGTTTCGAATCTGTGAGTTTCAGTTTCAAGGTAGATCTGAGTGTCTATGACTTCTGGTCCGTTCAAACGCAGCAGAGCGCGCCTTCCCTACCTTGTGAAGTGGGCTTCTTGGCTTTTAATACAACCACAGAGACCAGAGAGATCGTTCCATGTTTTAGAGCACTGTCCGCCCTTGCAGAGGACTGATCCCCAGAACCCACAGGGCAGCTCACAGCACCGACACCCTCTGTGGGCACCAGACACACATGTGTTGCACCAATATGTAAACAGGCAAAACCTCCTATATATTAAATATAAAAATATTTATATTTTTAAAAGCAGCAGTGGCGACTAGAGAGACAACCTCTCAAATAAGACAGCCTACAGCTGTAGTGTAGGACCCTAGTTTGGCTCCCAGTACACAAGTGTGGTGGCTCATGACCTTCTGTAACTGCAGTTCCAGGGTATTGGGTAGGTGCACATGTGCACATGACATATCCACAACCTCCCCCCTTCCCTCACACATACGATTAAATTGTAAAACAACAACACATAACACACCCAGTCACCGCACTGCCATCTCTTCCCAGAGGACCGTACTGCCCGTTGTACTTTAAGGTCACTCGGGTGTACAATTGGAGTTCGACAAGCGACAACAGAAAAAAAAAAAAAAAAAAAAAAAAAGCACAGAAAGGAGCATTTTCAGCAAAACCTGCCCACACGAACTTTGAAACTGCCAGACTGTGCCCACTCAGGGGCAGAGGCCAGCTTTGATCACGAGTAACAAACAGCAGCCTCCCACCCACACCCCAGTCCACCCTCACCCCTGCGCCTCCACTCCCTCACCCCCCAGCCCACCCCCTTTCCACCTCTGTCTTCCCTGGCAACCCAAGACAATGCAACGGCTGCAATAAAGGAACCCTTTCCTGACCGGAAGATGGACATTCCTTGTTTTGTCTGTTTAACAATCCAGTTTGCTGCAGCCCCTGGGCAGTTACCTTTCCTTAAAGTTGGCTTTTTAGATGCTTTTACAGAGCTACCCTAAGAGGGAGACACTCGGTTCTTTTCTTCCTGAGACTGGCTGGCTTTGCTTAGTATTCTTTTTTGTTTTGTTTTGTTTTTGTTTTTCGAGACAGGGTTTCTCTGTGTAGCCTTGACTGTCCTGGACTCGCTTTTGTAGACCAGGCTGGCCTAGAACTCACATCGATCCACCTGCCTCTGCCTCCCAAGTGCTGGGATTAAAGGTGTGTGCCACCATGCCTGGTTTAATATTCTATCTATGCCTATCCATTTTCTGCAAAGTTTATCAGTTAAGTGTGGGAGCCCTGGGAAACGGGGCTGTTTTTCCCTCCGTGTGACAATTCTATAAACTGTTTCTTGGTTGCTAAATCGAAATCAGATTAAAAGCGAACAGATCAGATCACTGCAGCATTATCCACAGGGAGTGAGCCCGTGGAGACCACCAAGCTGGCCAGAGACATCCAGGCCCTGAGGAGGACTGGCTAACAGTGCAGTGTGTGAGGTAGCCTGTGGAATTTGCAGAAGGGTCTCACTCTCCTGGAGCCCTATCAAGAGAGAGAGGAGCAATCCTGAGCTGGGACTGGCCTCCTACACATAGAGCATTTGGCCCACAGCACGATGGATAACTGTCAAATAATGTACTTGCATTACATATAATATGCATGTCTATATGTAGGTTAAAAGATAATCTGGGGGGCTGGAGAGATGGCTCAGTGGTTAAGAGCACTGCCTGCTTTTCCAAAGGACCAGGGTTCAATTCCCAGCAAGCACATAGCAGCTCACAACTGTCTGTGATTCCATGATCTGACACCCTCACACCAGTACACATAAATGAAAATTAAATAAAATATTAAAAGAAAGATAATATGTAATAATGTCATATATATAATGTATTTTAATCAGATTCATCTCCTCATTGCTCTCTATCTCCCTCTCACTGAACCTCTTCTCCCTAAGGGGTCTCCTCCTGCTCTCGTGCGTGTGTGTGTGTGTGTGTGTGTGTGTGTGTGTGTGTGTGTGTGTTCGCATGTTTGCGTGTGTTTTGTGTGTATGTGTATGTATGTATGTGGGTGTGTATGTATGTCTGTGTGTATATGTGTATGTTTTATGTGTGCTTGTGTGTGTGTGTGTGTGTGTGTGTGTGTTCCGCCGAGTTTAATCAGGGTTGCTTGCATGAACATGGGTAAGAAGTTACTCACAGCTTCACCTGAAGAAAAAGACTCCCCTTTCTCTAGAATCCATTAATTTCCACTGGCTCCCTGGGCGGTGAGGGGCGGGGCTTTGACCCCTTCTCCCACCCCTGATGGACTGCAGATGGGCCCAAGCTTCCAAAGCAGCTATTCTAACGTCAGAAGGCCGGGAGGGAAGGGTCATGGACGTGGTTCAAGTTCGTTCTTGCCCTACAAGCAGCTCAGTCTCAGTTCACCACTCAGAGCCCGTATGAAGGGCTAATGCCAAAGCCAGTGCTGTACTCCCAGCACTTAAAGTGGATAGCGTTCCTGGGAAACCACACCCAGAGCTGTTCTGTGGCTTCCACACAGGTGTGCACACACACACTGACACACATATATACACAGGAACATGTGCACACATACATACATACACACATCAAAAAAGGAAGAACATTTCTTTTTAAATAATGAGTGTGTAAGTTGGAATTTTTCCCTCTGTGATGTTGCATCCTTTTTGGCATTGCTCCACACAGTGGTGACTGTTCTACCTGGTGCCTGGTACCTCAGACACCAGACTTCACTAGATGGTGTGAGTCTGAGTACACAAAAGGGCATCACAGGTGACAACTGATCTCGGCGGGGGGGGGGTGGTGGTGGTGAAATGATGGGAAAGCAAATTAAGGATAAAAAAAAATGGCTATGAATGTGACTGGTCAGCATCGGATATTTTAAGAGGTAGACTCGGTAGGATGTGGGTGTTGGAGTTGAGCCATGGGAAAACGCTTAGGGAAAGAAAGATGGGCAAGGTGGAGAGGAAGGGCTTGGGCCGAGTGTGGACTGCTTTGGCTTGCTGCTGTGTGTTGGCTTTGGGATTCCAGCCAGACAACCCCATCAAAGGCCTCGGAGGAAGCCAGGGTGTCCGGCTGGAGCCCAATGGAGCAGTCTCTGCAAGAGTCATGAAATTAGACAATGTCGGTGAGATATTGCCAGCCTGTGGAGTGGAGGATGTCCGGACTGACAAGAGAGGTTAAAGAGAGGGAGGGCGGGAGGGAGGGAAAGAGAAGCCATGGTTAGGTTTGCGGATGGAGATTTGGCAACAGTCAAGGGTCAAGTCCAGTACAGACAACAATGAAAGTGAAGGAGAGGCGACAAAGAGGTGGTCCAAGGAGCAGGAAAGGGGACCCTCATGAAACTCAAGTGTCATTTTAAAAAAAGATAACCATCACAATGGCTTAACAGATGTCTCTCTTGCACTGTGCCAAAGGCTTCCCAAACCACTTCCTTTGGCTCTCAGAACAACCCTGTGAAACGACTTTTGTTATGGCCCACGTCGTACAGCTTAGGCGTTCACATCTCACCTAGATTCCATAAATGTGCCCGTGGTGCCAGTGAGTGGTAGAGCTGGAATCCGTCCTGACTCCCGAGCCCACTCACAGGTGAAGGGAGTGGTCCATGGCGTCAGGAGTCAGGGCAGCGATCCAGGATGATGAGAGAGTCAAAGACGTCCCTGGTATTTTGGCAGTTGAAAGTCTTAGCTCACAGGAGCCGGGGTGAAGTCTTCAGGATGTGAGAAAGCCGATGCCCCTTGGAGTGGGCAGGGCCCCCAAAGTGTGCCTGTGGCCTTGGCTAATGCGCTGCTCCCAGGGACATCATGAATGTGGATTCCAGTGTGACCTAATGCAGCAGCACTGAGTGCCAGCAGAATGCAAGGGACATCCTTGGGAATGGTCCCAGCATCGTCAAAGATGCCTAATCCCTCAGATGCTCAAGTGCCAGTGTGTGAAATGCCACAGCATTTGCTGGCAAGCTATGCACATCTCCCCATGTACTTCAAGTTGTCTGTCATTCGTGTATAATGCCTAACTGTGCTTCTCCTCTTCCCTGGGTGCGGGGGGGGGGATTGGGGGGGCAGAGTTTGGGGGCCAAGATGAGAAGAAGGGCCTGGAAGGCCATAAGCATGACAGAGATCAAACACTCTGGGAACCACTCCAGGAACTTTAACTTTGAATCAGGGAGAACAAAGGCTATATTCCTCTTGGGGAGTGGGCGGGGGTTGGGGGGGAGGGTTTCTAGGATTGATGTTCATAATTGGTTGAAACCAGGGACTTTAAGGATGATTGCTTTGCCTTTGGCGGCAGGCTCCTATCATATGAATGGGGACACAGCACCTAATTATCCTATAGGTGCAGGGAGGGGAGAGCTAGCAGGGAGCTGTGTCAAGGGCCATATGTCAAGTGTGGTTAGACACTCTTCAGATGGAGTAAGGCAGACAGCCAGAGGCCCTGCTGGAGAGAGGGAGGCCCGCACCTAACGCCGAGCTCAGACTGGGAGGACTGCAACCTCTAACAGCAGGGTCCTTCCAACACCTGACCTCATAGAAAAACTGTCCAAGGAGTTCTCCTGTGGTAGAGCATACCTATTCAGTACAAATGTGGCTTTGCGTTTGTTTTCAGATTTTTTTTTTCTTTTTCCTTTTTTTTTTTTTTGGTTTTTCGAGACAGAGTTTCTCTGTGTAGCCTTGGCTGTCCTGGACTTGCTTTGCAGACCAGGCTGGCCTCGAATTCACAAAGAGCCACAGAACTCTGCTTCTCCGAGTGCTGGGGCTATAGGGGTGCGCCACCGTGCTCGGCATTTTCAGATCATTTCAGTGCATAACTGGTTGGCTCTGTGGATGTGGATGCCTTGGATATGGAAGGTGAGAGAGGACTCTTGAAGTTAGGAGGAGGGCTGGCAGAGACCATCCAGAAATAAGTTAGCCTGGCTTTGGTTTTTGTCTTTTAAAGAAAAGCAATTGCACTGTGTGTTTCCATTCTAAGGAAAAGGCCACTGGTTTGCGTGGGGTAGAGCCAGCTTGCCCGAGTTTCTACCATGTTTAGAAATAGCATTCGCTGTGTTGTCTTCTACCATTTCCTTGGTTGAATTATACAGGATGCAGTCACTTCTCATCGGAAGAGCCACGAGGGAAGGAGGGATGGGAGTTGTGAGAGAGAGAGAGGCTGGTTTGTTGGGACGAGTTTCTGAAGACGCAGTGAATAGCTAAAGTGGGTTGGGTTGTAGGCTGGGAAGGGAGGCAGAAGAGCTCCCTATAAGAGAGAGTGAAGACGGATGCCAACAGCTGATCATACGGGTCTGAATCCGTTCTCTGAGAAGCGGGCACCCACGGGGCTCTCAGTGTGAGTGTGTGTTTCCAGCCATTTTAGCCCTTGAGCGAATCTTTTCATAATTTATTCCCGTTGACCTTTATAGGGGAAGGGCAGTGTGAGCAGATCCGAGCTGACCGTGAAGGAGCAGGGAGAAGCACACTGTGAGGGGCTGAGGGCTCACCTCAACACCTTCCTTCATTAGGACAACTCTAACAGTCACATCTCAGATCCTTAGGACATGCTGGAAAATATCCTCAGCTTCCTGTATGTTTTTTTAAAAAAAAAAAAAATTATTTTTATTTTAGGCACAGGAGTGTTGTGCCCATGTGTATGTGTGCCATGTGCCTGCGGTGCCTCCTGAGGCCAGAGGAGGGCGTCAGATCTCCTGGAATTGGTGTTCAGCTGGTGGTGAGCCACCATGTGGGTGCTGGGAATCGAACCTGGGTCTGCTGAAAAAGCAGCCAGTGCTCTGAACCTCTGAGCCTGCTCTCCGGCCCCAAACTCACGTTTTGATGAAATGGTACACCCACCCACACCCACACATGCACACACACACATATACTTTTCTTTGAGACAGGGTACTTTTCTGCTTTTAATGTTATTATTTCCTTTTAAAAATATTAACATATGAGGAAACCAAGTAAATTACCTAGCTTCTGCATCCACGTTTACTAAGTGTCAGTCAGGTTTTTTAAGTACTCAGGATATTCTCTCCATGCTAACCCTTCCCCACGCCCCCTCCCCACTCTCTCACCCCTCACCCTGTCTCTTTAAGTTCACTCCAGGTCCTTTCTTTGCCCTGGCATCAAGTCAATTAATCATCTCTGAATCTTACAAAAAAGATGAGCCTGTAATCTGACAGGCAGGCTCTGGGCAGCCAGACGAGATACCAAGTTAGAGGGTGACCAGCTCCTCCTATGAGGCAGGAGAAGCTGTCCTTCCCTGCGTGCTGGAGAAGGCGCATGCTAACTGGGTCGCTCAGATTAGGAAACATGGTCATGAAATGCGCATACGTGGCCTCTTGCCCAACAAGCTTTGACTCGAGAACTGAGTCAGCCTTTGGTTGTAGCCATCTTCTGACAGTCAAAATCTCGTATCAATGCAAAACCTCAAGAATAGGCCGGGCAGTGGTGGTGCACGCCTTTAATCCCAGCACTCGGGAGGCAGAGGCAGGTGGATCGCTGTGAGTTCAAGGCCAGCCTGGTCTACAAAGCGAGTCCAGGATAGTCAAGGCTAACAAAGAGAGACCCTGTCTCGAAAAACAAAATGAAACAAACAAACAAACAAACGCCAAAACTTCAAGAATAAGCTGGAGAGCAGGGCGTGGTGGTGCTCAGGAGGCAGAGACAGGCAGATTGTTGTGAGTTTGTGGTCTATAAATCAAGTCCAGGACAGCCAGGGCTACACAGTGAAACCCTGTCTCAAATAACAAAAAAAACAAAAACAAAAACAAAAACAAAAACAAAAAAACCAAAATCAAAGCGAAACAAAAAGAATAAGCCGGAGGCTTGGAGAAACATACTGTTGATTCTTAATGCAGCTCTTTCAACTGTTAATACCATTTCACTAGCTTTATTTACTTATTTATTTGAGCCCAAGCTGGCGTCACACTTGGAGCCCTTGTTTTTCAGCCTCCCAAGCACTGGGACTGTGGAGGGACAATGTTAGAGCTTGGTGTCCCCCGGAGAGAATTCAGAACAAAATCTGAATGTGCACAGTGATGACGATGCGTGATCATTCTAACAATAAAAAAAAACAAATAAAAGTGAGATACCCACAAAACTACATGCCACACTGGGCTAGAGTTTATTGGGCACAAGAACAAGACAATTGTAACATGAGTGTTAAGGAGAATTCCAGTGCCTGCCCTGAGGGGAATATCCTGCTTACACAGAACTTGGAAATGTTTTGAGAATTTTACTACATTTGGCATTCACTTTGTGTGTGTGTGTGTGTGTGTGTGTGTGTGTGTGTGTTTGTGTGTGTGTGTAACAGCCCTATAATTGTGGACTCAGTGCTATGATGGTGCAAACCAGGAGTAATGATCATTGTGTCTTATGATGCCGATTTGCCAGTAATTTCTGTACTTGGGGGCATCTTTGTCAGGATTGCGTGGTAACTCAGCAATCCCATAATGCCACGGGGGGGGGGGGTCCTTTGTTTCTCTGTGCGTCTTCAAGGTAATGCATTCTCAGGTGTCCTAAAACTTACCGAGAAAGAATGTGGCCGCTTCTCAGGAACTCTTCATTTGTTAAAAAGAAGAAGCTGGAGATGATGTCATCTCTACACTTCCTTCCCCATCAGCAGCTTCCACTATCCCACAGTGTAGGCAAGGGGTGGGGGCAGCGCGGGGCAAGCCAGGAAGAAGTGCACTGTGGGACGTCGGCACAGAACAAAAGACGCCAGTCTCTTCCAGTGTCTACGGATTCATCCGCCACCCATTATGTGTTTGTAAAGTTATCTGTGGCCAATGCCTGTGGTCCAAGGATGGATCGTGCGCCACGCTTTCCTCTGCCTCCCTCACTGTATCTAACTACCAAGGTGTTGCCCTCTCCCTGACACCAAACCAAGTCCCTGTCCCAAGATGGTCCTACCCCACCCTCCTTTGCTGAGAGTCTAGTAAGAGGTACAGAGTAGGAGACAGTGAAGGTATCATCACATCATGGGAACACCACTTGAGGGCTAAGCGGTGGGCACCTGAAAGCATAAGGCAGGAAACCCTGGGGATGCTGACATCCGGGCACCAGGACGGGTGACCAGATGAGCTGGTCAGGAAGGGAGTGCCAAGACTCCAGGGTAAGAGCTACAAGGAGGGGGGAGTGGCTGAAGCACTCCCTTGCCACATGGATGTTGGGAGTTGGGGGTTGCACCAGGGTTAGGAAGGGCTACAAAAGGACGCAAACGGCCATGGCCACAGGCTTGATGATTCAGATGAGCTATTTGGGTTATTCTCAGAGAGCAATGGGGGGCAAGGGGGGGACGTCAAGAGGCTTTGGGTGGGGGGAGGGGTCGTCCTGAGAAGCTGGGTTTTCGGATAGCATGGAAACACGAGGCTTCGAAACACATAATCTTTTGTCTATGTACCTTAGGTCAGCACATAGGCATGACAGGATTTTACAGTGAAGTATTTGAGGTGACTCTTGACTGGTTTGACTCAGTGAGGAGACGGAAGAATGTTAGGCACTATTAGAGGCCATCTTGGTCCCACTACCTCGGTCTGTGCCTGCGTATGAGCATCTGAATCAGGTGGTGGAGATGGCCAAGGCCATTTTCCAAGCTCACATCCTCCCAGGCCCATGGCGTGTGGTGTCTCCAGGGTCCCCTCCCCCCATTCCCCCAACCCTCCACCCCCCCACCTCCCTCACCCCCAGGCACTGAGCAAGCCTTTCTCTGCTTCTTGTGGCACGGCCTTACTAGCTGATGCTTTTGTAAAAGATAGCAGACGGCATAGTGAGGTGACTTGTCTCACGGACAGACATCATTCCCCCCCCCCCCCTTTATTTTGTTTTATTTGTATATGCAAGCACGTGTGCGTGGATGTGACAGGGCAACATCAGGATTTTCTTTAGTGGCTCTTCACCTTTTCTCACATTTAAATTTTGTGTATGCGTGCGTGACATTGAGTTTGTGTGTATGTGTGTGATGTGAAGATTGTGTGCATGTATGTGTGTGACACGTGACAGCATATGGGTGCCTATGTGTGTTTTTATGGTGCTGGTCCCTGCATGCCATGGCCTGCACGTGGCAACCTCTCTCCTAGGCAGTGCTCACCTGCCCACCGGTTTAGACGAATGGTTCTCAACCTGTGGGTCGCGCCCCTGTGGCCTTTCTGCAGGGGCTGCCCGAGACCACAGGAAACACAAACAACACTAGAAAAATGATCGTTGCGAAGCAGCAACGGAAGCAATTTTGGAGTCGGCACAACATGAAAGACTGTATTAAACGGCACTGCATTAGGAAGGTGGAGAGCCAACTGTTCTAGATGATCTTCCAGCTTGTATAAACCAGGCTAGCCAGCCAGCCAGCTTTCACCGAGTCTCCTACAGACACTTCTATGACTGTGTCTGCCTTTTCCGCGGGGCCTGAGGGTCCGAGCTCAGGAGAGCCATTTCCTTATCCGTTCCCCACCTTAGATTTTGAGGCAGAATCTCTCAGAGTCCAGAGATCACCCATTGGCTACAGTGGCTGGCTAGAGAGCCCAGACATCTGTCCTCTCCCTTGCCCTGGGGTTGCATGACCATGTGGCTTTTTTTTTTTTTTTAATATATGAGTGTCCCCTGTTGGCTCTGCTTCCTTAACAATTAAACTTTATCTTCCATACAATCCGACTATCCTAAACAGGAGGGAAAAGAGATTAAAAAGAACAAGAATGGAACCTTCTGGGTACCAGTTCCGCGGGCAAATCCCTTGGTGTAATTCTGTGGGAATCTCCTCTACCCAACAGAAGAAGTCAGCACACTCCTCACCAACCCAGAACTCCTTCTTCACTGCTCCCGGCGCTACCGTGGTCAGGAACCTCTGGTTTCTCTTCCTCTGATTCCTCAGTGTCCTTTTCCTCCTAATCGTTGGTCCTTTTTGCAATACAACAGCCAGGGTAGAGTCGCAGGAGCCTGTCTTTTGTCTTGGGCTGAAACTTCCTCTTTCTCTGAGTCTATCTAAGGTCTCTATCTCAGTGGGGTCAAGCCACCCAAGACTACTTTCCCCTCGGGCCCAGCCTAAGGCAAGGTCACGCCTGTCTTTTGTCTTGGGCTAAAACTTCCTCTCTCTGAGTCTAAGATTTTTATCTCAGTGGGGTCAAGCCACTCAAGCCTACTCTCGCCTGGCGCCCAGCCTAAGGCAAGGTCACATTCCTTCCACAGTCCCCTAGGTGCCTCACTGACCCAACCGTCTCTGCAGTATAAGTCAAGTACTTGTAGATCCAGGCGGATGGCTAGGTTTGGTGGGCGCGTCTAGAAGGGTTCCAGGTCCTGTGTCCTACAAGGAATTGACCAGAGAGACAAACTGACAGTGGCGGAAGCTGGGATAGATTATTAGAAACATTGCAGGGCATGAAGCAGGCCAGAGCAAAGATGGTTTTTTTAGGAACACAGCAGCTGCACTGTACAGAACAGAGGCTCTGGGGGCCATTTGCATATGGTGCAGGCTTTTCCATGCGCTCTCGGCTCACCTAACTCTGCATGTTGCCTCATGTATCACATGTCCGGTTAGTGATCCTCCACCCAGGGGTGTGCAGCTTGGTGTAGCATGAGCCACAGGTCACCTTCAGACAATCTGGAGTGTCTCTGTCATAGTACCAGTGGCTCCTGCCATTTCTAGTTGGCCTCGGCTGGCAGGTTTTTCTCCTATGTTAATTTTGGAGCCTGTGTGTAAGGCCGTGTGCACTTCGTTCTCCACCCTGTTTTCTGGCCTCACTTTCATCCAGTCTCCTCGAAAAGACTCTTTTGTTTTGTTCTGTTCTGTTTTGTTGGGACAGAATTTCCTCTGTGTAGCCTTGGCTGTCCTGGACTCAGTTTGTAGGCCAGGCTGGCCTCGAACTCACAGAGATCCGCCTGCCTCAGCCACCCCAAGGGCTGGGCTTCCAAGAGTGTGTCCCCAAGGCCAGCTTCCTTGGGAAGACACTTAAAGAATGGCTCAGGGAAGAGAAGTGCTTTAGACCTTGCCACGGACCATCTCAGTTAGGTATAGGTCCTTGGGGTCGGGAGTTCTTGAAGCGCACACAGTGACCAATACTTACCCTTAAAAGGGAAAGAAAACATTTCACAGGCTACTGCACAGATGGACCTTGAAGATACTCGTGTCAAAGGAAACAGGTCATTGACAAAAAGACAAGCGCTTGTCCCTCACAGCAGGCTCTGAAGAGAGCTGAAAACAATTGTCTCAACAGAAAAGTAGGCAGTGGGGGAGGGGAGCTACAGTGATGCAGTGCAACAGTGATGAGTCGAGTCGTGGTCAGGATGGGTCTTCCAAAATGCTTGTGCTTAATGTCACAGCACTGTACAACTAAAATGGCTATGGAGCTAAGTTTTATCTATGTGTATTTTGCTGCTATTAAAAAAAACCAAAAACAAAAAAACTTGAACCAAGTGGTGACGGCCCACATCTCTAATCCCAGCACACCAGAGGCAGAGGCAGGTGGATCTTTGAGTTCGAGGATAACCTGGCCTGCAGAGTGAATTCCAGGACAGGCAAGGCCACACAGAGAAGCCCTGTCTCAACAAAAAACACAAACAAACAAAAAGCAAAACAAAACAACAACTGGGACTAGAGAGAGAGGTCCCAGTGGTTATGAACACTGGCTGCCCTTACGGAGAACCCAGACTCAGCTCCCAGGACCCGCATAGGGCGGCCCCAAGCTGCCTGGGACACCATATCCCGATGATCTGATGGCCTTGAATGGCCCCAAGGCTAGCCGCATGCACACACACGTGCACACACACACACACACACACACACACACACACACACAACTTAAAAGCTTTAAAAAGAACTTCTGAAGTCTACAACTCAGTAGTTTTTAGAATGTTCACAGTTTTGCAGACTTTTGCTTTGTTTTGTTTGAGGCAGCGTCTTGTTTGGGGACCTGTTGCCCTATAGCTGGGCCTGGCTGGCCTCAGACTCCTGGCAATCCCCTTGCCTCAGCCTCTAAGTGCTGCACTCACAGGCTTCTCTCAGCATTCCCAGCTGTGACCGTTGCCATAACCTCATTTTCTAAACAGTGACTTCCTCGCCCACATCACCCGGCCCACCCCCAGAGACCCCTTTCATCACTTTGAATTTGAACTTGTAGGAACTATCATTATTATTATTGTTTTTTTTTTTTTTTTTTTTGACAGGCCCACGGTGTCCCCATCGATTCTTAGAAGGGTCCCTGGAGGTTTTCAGATGAAGCTCCCCAGAAGAGATGCATGACTTTTTTTTCCCATATCAAAAATGCTGTGTCATCCTCCTGGTTGATGCTGACAACAGATCCGAGGCTCCCCCAGATATTACCCTTCCCTGCTGTGAGCCTGTAGGCTCCTTTCAGCAGCCCCTGGCCTCACTCTCCAGAGCGGTAAGCCAACGGTAAAGACCGCACAGCGGAGAAATCCCTGCGTGTTCATGATGCTCCTTCAAGCCTGAACTGTGTCAGAAATGGGTCCCGATGAGTTTTGCTGATAAAATAATATGCCAGCCTGTCTTGTTGCAGTGATCAGAAACGCAGTCAGGCCCAGTGCGTACGCCTGTGGAAGATGTGCATCCTGCGGAGGTCTTGGGTTCCAAGTAGGGGTCATTACATCCCTGGCAAAGGGGCTGGTGGGCATTTTCGCTTCCTTCTGCCAACTTCTGCTTCTTACCTTTCAGGAGCGCTTAGGTCTAGCAGAGTCATGGCCAGGGAAATCGAGAGGTGGGAGTAGGGGTGAGGGATGTCGGGGTGGGGGAGTAGGTGTGGCCTGGACTGTTATCTTGGTGGGTGTCTTTAAATGTTAACCCAGTATCCCTTCAGAATCTGCTGATGGATGGAAGATTTCTAGGAGAATTGATGGCGGGGAAGGGTCCTATGTTTATTAAACACAGAGAAAGAGAAACCACGTTAACACACAGAGGCTGTGGAAAATCATGGACCCCACAGATGCTGAGTTAAGAAAGCCTGGCTGGGGTGAGGCTCGGCCTCTGCTTCATCCTTACATTCATAGGCAGTCGGGTCTGGGGTATAGGCCCCGAGGAGTGCATGGAATTTCTTCAGCCAGGCCACTCAGGAGACAGGCAGGTCCTGTTAATTGTCCCGAGAGTTCCCATCCGGTGAGGAAAAACCTGACTGGGGAGGTGGTTGGGGGGAGCTCCCAGGGCATAGGGACAGCGTAGTTCACGTTTGAACTCTCAGCGGCCCGGCCGCTGCAGATCGCTTGCTTGGAACATTCGAGTGCCCAGAAAAGGAATGAATAGCCACAGTTCACGTGCTCACGTCAGAAGGCGTGCTGCTGTTTACAGCACGGTTCGTGTGGCACGCGTGAACTCATCCTCAATAGCACCCAGGCCTTTAGCCCTGGACCGTAGGTAGACTGTCTGGCAGGTGAGGTCACAGGACTGTAGGTGGGAGAAGCGGCATGGTGTGGAGACCGCCTTGCCAAGAGGCCTGCGGTATGAATAAGGATCACCTCACACCTGTGGTCTCTGTATTCTGAGCCTATATCCGTGGTAGGCATATATATGTGTGTGTGTGTGTGTGTGTATTTTTTTAAACTTGACTGTAATATCAGAATCCTATGGCCGCGTCCAACAGGGGCAGGGCTGGAAAGTGGGTGTGTCCACGTCAGCCTCTACGACCCACTTGGCATGACAGCACTATTGTTCCTAAATACAGTTTCGGATCATTTCAATAGTCGCTTAACGGCCCTAGGTCTTCAGGAAACACGTGTTCGAACACTGCCTCTGCCTCATGACAGCCTTGTTTCTGTTGAACTTCCGTGGCCTTATTGGAAATCAATGATTGCTTCTGCTCTTCAAACTGTCATGTTGAGGAGACCTAAAGATGAACTCACTCAGTAAAATGGTTTGAGATGGCAGGGTGCGAAGAACTTGCAATAATTGAGATCACCGTGTGCCCTATTTTAACTGTGTCTACCTAGTGCGCGCGGGGGGGGGGGGGATTTCTCCGTGCAAGGCGTTTTCCTCCTGCAATCCGCAGGATCACAGCCTTTGTGGACACAGGTAGGGCCTAACTCTTGGGCAGAGCGGCTAAACTGCGGCGAGACAGGGAGCTACCCTTTCCTAGCAACTGTTGCTATGCGGGGGCGCAGCATCCTGGCAGGCTAGGGCGCCCCGCGGCCCCTTCCCCTCACCGGCTCGAACTACATTTCCCATGATGTCCCGTTGTGACGTCGGACCGAGCGGGGGAGGGGGGGGCGCTATTCCCAAGTCGGCTCTTGGGCTCCGGCAGCCGCCGCCGCCGTCGCCGCCGCCATGTTGGGCTGAGGCGATGACAGGAGGCGGCCGGGGCGTGTGGGATTGAGAAGCGGAGGAGGCGGAGAGTCAGGGCTCTGACGGGGAGCACCCCACTCTCCGCTCCGGAAGACGCCGCCGCGGAAGGCAGCTAGGCGGAGGCGGCCGAGCCTGGACGCGATGCGGCCCGACCCGCGCGGCTGCGCCGAGGCGCCCGCGGCCTGAGCCCCCCGAAGCTGCGCTCGGTTCGGCTCGGTTCGGCCCCGCCCGGCTCGGTTCGGCTCGGCTCCGCTCGGCTCGGCTCCGCTCGGCTCGGCTCGGCGGCCGGCGAGGTCGATGCCCTTGAGCGCGGCTGCGCGCGGCCCGGCTGTGCGGCCCCGCGGCGCGCGCTGAGCCTCCCGGCGGCCCCGGCCGCCCTCAGCCCCGCGCTCGATGTGTAGCCACATAGTTATCTGTCCACTGGGTCGCCGGGGCTTTAAGGAGGACCTGAGTCGCGAGCGCGTGTGAATCACCGCCTGGGCCCGGGAAGGAGGACGGCGCATTTAACCCCCTCCCACCCCGCTCCATGTCCGTGTGTCACTCGGCTCCGTCCACCTGGCGCGGCGGGTCCTGGCGCTGCTGCTGGTGCTGCTGCTGCTGACGATCGGTTGCCCTCGCTCCTCTTGCCCTAGAGCCTCCTGGGCTTCCACGTAACTTCTACTTTTTTGTTGTTGTTGTTTTCTTTCGTTTTTGGAAAAGCTCAGCACGAACCGATCAGAACTGAAGGGTTTTCTTTTGCTTTTCCGAAGCTCCGGCACTTCTGCTCTTGTTTTTGTTTTGTTTTCTACGTAAACCTCTGGCCCACTCTCAAAAGGCAAGATGTCCAGTCATGTCCCGGCGGATATGGTAAGTCTACGATAAGTTCCGACGTTCGGATTGCTTTGTGGCTTCCAATCTGATTTAGTCCGAAATCGACGCCGGCGTCGGGGCTAAGGTTTCTGGGGCCGGGGGGGGGGGGCGGAAAGGGGGCGCTGCTGGAAAAGCCACCCACTTGGCTTTGGAGAAGTTGGCTCTTCTACCCCCCCCTTTTTTTTTTTTTTAAAGAAACACTGGTGTTTTTGAATGGTTTTGCTGCTGCCGCTTCTTTATTTTAAGCAACCAGGAGTCAGTGGTTCGCTTGTGTTTTCTAAGTCGCCGGAGGCAGGGAAATGCAGCCTGAAGAGGAGGAAATTCCTTCCGATTGCTAGAAGGCTCTGAAGGCTTGGGTTTAAACGCCTCGGGAAAAACGTCAGGGGCTGTGTGGGCAGAGCCGGGGACGGGCGTCGGGCTCGATTCCTTGGGCAGGAAGAGGCGATCTAGCGCAGTGACGGATAAGATCGCTCAGGCACACCTGATACCGTTCGGGGACACAGGCGCTCCTCTTTGGAAAAAGTCTTGCTGCGAGCCCTTCGAAACGTCTGCCTAAACAGCAGTGACAACCAGAGCTATTTAGATGTTTTTCAGTTCTAGGCTGATCACATAGGAGTCTTTTTTTTTTTTTTTTAAGATTGATAATTCAAGGTTTCGTGGTAACAAGTATTAAGCAGGGTTGCATTTTAGGTTCTTGTTTGCTTGTTGAAGCCAGTGAAACACGCTTTTTGAGCTTGGATCACTGGACGTAGAGAACTGGAAACAAAAAGTGCTCTTGTCCATTGAGGCTTCTGCTTCTAAAGGTTGGGCTGTGAGTGTGCTGGCTGACTGACAGCCACTGTATAGCCTTACAGTGCTGAGGGCTGGCTTTGTGCGAGTGTGAAGTGACACTTTGCACACCCGAGGGCAGACATAATGCCATTAACAGGAAGATGAATAATCCTGTTTATGAAAGAATCGGAGTTAATGTAATCACGCCCACTTATGTCAAGTTGACGTTTGAATGTATGTGCATTACAGTGCAAAACCAAAATTGAACTTCTCTAATGATTACATGTTTAAAGTGTCAAATATTTATATGAGGGAGGCTACCACTTAAAAGAAAAATGACCCTAAATTGTGTATTTTGACCTTGGTTTAAAGACGTTTTGTTTGTTTTTTTTCCACTTAATACTCTATTCAAATGCAAAGGAACCCCTGGGTCTGTCTCCTGGGCGGCCACCCCGCTCCGGGTCTGTCTCCTGGGCGGCCACCCCGCTCCGTGCAGCCTTGGCTTCCGGAGTCTTTAAACTCTGGCTCAGTCTTTCAGTCGCTCTTCCTTCTTGCTGTGCAGAGCGGGAGCAGCCTCTCGCCTGCCTGAGTGGACGCCACGGCTCCCCTTATGCTATTCTCCAAGTTGCCTGGAGCGGCTCAACACAGAACTGCAAATGCTTCCCCCCCTCCCCCGGGGGGATGAGTGATCTGTGGGCTCCGAGCCTCCGGCAGAGATGAGCCTCCATTTTACGTCGTCAGCACGGAGCAGGTTACACCCACCCGAGTGCCATCTATTCTGTCAGGAAGTTGTCATGAAGTAGGTGTGTGCCATTAAAGCAGTGCCACTACTTTCCTGAGGGCCAGGGGTAAAGACAGAATGGGATGTCAGGCATGAGGTGCACATTGGGGTGATTTGGGACATGCCATCTCTACCTGCTGTAAACTGTGCTAGGATTGGGAGACTGAAGTGGGGGCGAGGTTTTATTAATAGCTGCAATTACAAACTGTAACTACTTGCCTGCCTGAGACTGTGCCGAGGCCCCAATGACTCAGTGGTGCTTTGAGATCCCTGATTAAAGGTGATACGCAAGGGCAAAGTCGTGTTATGTAATGAACACAGCGCGCCGGAGGATGCTCGGCACAGGTGGGCTGTGCAGCCGCCAGCGCGGTGCTGGAGGAGGCGACTGTTGGGGAAGACCCTTACACCTCCACTTTCTGTTACTGAAATTTTAGTTTTCCTTCAGAAGTGTCTTTGTTGGATAAGTGGGAAGACTCCTCATATATATAACGAAATATCGGCTAGAAGTTGTTGATTTAATGCTTTATAGTTCAGCTCCTCATACCCAAACCTGACAATTTGAGGTTTGCCTTGGTGACTTACATGAGGACAGTTTACCACCTTTTGAATTTCAAAGCCATCTCTTCATTCCCACAGATGTTCCCACCAAGTGACATTTCCTGGCAGCCCGAGTCTGAATTGATTAGGATGTGAGCTGTCCCAGACCTCTGAAGTGGCGAGGCCAGAATCGCCTCTGTTAGGTGCTGTAATGTGAGCACCAAGTGCTGACAGCTCCTCTCCTTCACACCTTAATGGAGCTGTCCGCTAGGAACCTCCCACCCAGGGTGGGGGGTGGGCCTCTGATGCCTCTGATGTTAGAACCTCTGCCCTGCTTCATTCGCAGCAATCCCTTCCAGACGGATGGTAACTGCTAAATCAGTGGACAGTTGGGTGAAGTCGTCTTACGCCTATGGCTATGGTTGTGACTCGTTTCGCAACCCGTATTTTAAGCACTCGTTTTAGTTTTTAAGTAGAATTCATGATTAAATTTTACTTTTAAACATTAGGTATATTTTTGTTTTACTGTGAAGTTTTTATAATCCAAATTTAGAAGGACAAGGTGCCTCTGTGATAAACGCATTTGTTGCACCTTCTGTGAAATAATTTACAGGGAGCCTTCTTACCACTATTCTGCAGTGAGCACACACTCCCCGTGCAGCCGTATTGACAGGGGTGCTGCTGCTTTTCTTTCTTAACGGTGATTGAGTTGGAAGTACACTTTCTAGTACCTCTGTGTAGCATCCTGGGGGGGGGGGATTGAAAGTAACGGAGCAGAATTTCATTATCGTGCATCACATTTAAATGGCTAATTTCCCTTAAGTTTTTAAAAACTGAGTTGACTGTGGAGTTCCTTAGGCAGTAGCCGTTGTTTGTGTAGTGACACGTGCATATTGTGAGAGAGGACTGGGTGGGAGGAGGGAGGGAGGGGGTCAGGTGAAGGTGATTGATGACCTCACTCTGGACTGGGAAAGGTGTGCTGTGTTCATAAAAAGTGTTTCTTCCTTTAGGAGACCACTTAGGACTTTGACTAGAATTGTACTTTATAGCTTTATGACCTATTACTTAAAAAAAAAAAAAAAAAACCAAAAAAAAAAAAAAAAAACAAACCTAACTGCAAACCACCTGAGAGCAGTTGTGGTGGCGCACACCTTTAATCCAGTTCTCTGGAGGCAAAGGCAGGCGGATCCTGTGAGTTCGAGGACAGCCTGGCCTGCATAGTGAGGCTTAGGCCAGCTAGGGCTGTATAGTGAGGCCCTGTCTCAAAAACAGAAAGGAAAAGAAACTGCGGAAGAAGCTGTGTGAGCACAGTGGGCGCACACTGTCACCTAAAGCCGCTGGGACTCTGCTGTTAGGTCGATCAACAGTTTGTAGTCTGGTTGACAAGAGGTACGGTGGCCATTGGTTTTGTCAGTACACTTCATGCGCTAAACAGAGCACTTTAATTGTAATGCTTGGCTTGTTTCTTCCATTCATGAAAGAAATATTTTTGGAGCCCTCTAGTGGGCAGGAAATACTAAATTTCCTTTCAGTCTGAACCTTGATCAGCTCCCTAAGTTAAAGTAAAATGCTGTGTGGGGAGCTGTGCCAGAACAGAACAAGGTTTTTGTGTGTGTGTGTGTGTGTGTGTGTGTGTGTGTGTGTAGGTGAAGTGTCCCGAGATAAAACGCCAGATTCCTTCCTTTCCTGCAGCACCTTATCTCTCTCCTGCCACACACATTGCTCTTTCCGGTCGAAGCTGGGAGATTATGTACTGCTTGCCCGTCTGTGTGACTGGACCATTGCGCAGCAAGCCACATCTCCCTCTGGAGCTGCTTCCGTCTGGGTGGCTTTGCTTGGCTGTCCTGCTGTCCGCTGTTTGAGCTGGAGTGGGTTTAGTCTGTCCGAGGCCCAGGCGCACTTCCCTTTCTGCGTCCCCTTTCTCAGTGATCCTCTTGGGGAGGCGAGGGACGGTGTCCTGGGTTTGTACGTCTTCCATGCTTTCTAAGCTGTGTTGTACAACTGCTGAGAGCTGTGTTGGCCTGCGGAGTGGTGTTCTGTGCCTGCTCCTTAGAGAAGAGTAAAGTAGATGGCAAGTTTGTGCTGTCTGCTTTGAGTCTGGGAAACATGCTGTTAAATACCAAAGCTTGGCTCTCCTCATGGTTCTGATGCATGGTGCTGGCTCCGCTAGTCTTCGTAACACAGAATGCGTATGCGCTCTGATTTCTTCTCCTTTCTCTTGGAAGAAGAAATTGAAGTAACTTCAATTCATTACAACCTGGGCAGGCGGACACCCTGGGTTGTTTTGAACTGGTGACTTTTCCCAGTTCACGAAGGCTGTGTTTCGAAACAGGCCAGTGTGATCGGCTGGCTTCACACTAGTCATACTCCTGCCTCAGTCTGAGTGCTGTGATTACAGTGTGGGGCACAAGCCTATCCAGTGAAGGCCAACATTTGAATGATGTCTGTTCTGTCCCGAGTTTCCTGTGTGAGTGTAATGGCAAACTTATGTTGGCCCGTGGTGTGGGTGAGCTCCCTCTCCCCCCACCTCCTGCCATCTAGATCACTGATTGGCACTTGCTGAGAGAGGTGTCAGAGCCCCAGATGCAGGCAGCCCCACTGGGAAGCACAGATGCCCAGAGGCTGTGTGATTGACGCATTAATGCTGCTGACCTAGTACTGAGAGGATGGGTCTAGGTTTACTCGAAGATTTGAAATCCCCAGTGTACCTGCTGCTCCCAAGAGTGTGCTTAAATATTGCCTCTCTGTTGAAAGGGCTTTTGGGCAAAGAGTTCCAGCGAAATTTGACTCATCAGAAGCAAAAGGCAAAAGTAGTTTGCAAAAAAGATACAACAAGAAAAGTTAAATTGTATTGTTTCCTTAGGTGGATAGCGTCTAGTATAAACACAGTTGGTAATGGAGTGGGTGTAGGTGGTGTATTCTGCTGGGGTCTGCCTGTCTGTGAGCTAGGGTTGCCAAGGACAGCTCTTAAAACAATGCCAACAATCCCATGCAAAGGGAGACTGCGGCAGGTGTCCACCATAGGCTTGAACCCAGCCTCTCTATGAGAGCTTGTCTCCAAAAATAAATAAATAAATACAAAAACAAAAACAAAAAAACCCACCACCAACAACAAATGAAGTGACAGTAACAGAGGAAGAAAAAAAATCAGTCAAAATAAGCTTTCCTTCCTCCACTGGAAAAACCAAGGTTTCAAGAACCAGAGAGGTGTGTGCAGAAACAGCACACATAGTGATGCTAGTATTTTCAGTGACTGCCAGATTAAAACAGATTGGTATTCAGTTCATCGGTAGAGTAAACCAGGCATTTTGCCCTTTCGCTTTGTTGCATCTGTGTGGTGGGATGGATGGATGGGTGGATGGATGGATGTACACGTGTTACACGTCTGCATGCAATGGCGTGGTGCAGACGCCAGTGCACTGAGTGACCACGCTTCCTGGGTGTTTAGCTGGTATACGGTACATAGTTTTTCTGGAGTTGGTGTGCCTGCCTGCTCTTCTCTGTTTGTGGTTACTGAATGTACTTTGCAGGGGATATAAAAATGAAGCTTTCCATGGGGTAATTCACAGTAGGGAAGAGCAGATGGTGTCTGAGCAGGCTGTCTACGAGTCTGTCTTCACCAAAGTCCAGTGCCCTGTGACGTCGTCTCCAGCTCACGGTTGCCTGGTGCTCTGTACATTAGCCAGTTTACTGTCTGGCTCTTGGCTGTATTTTAGAGATAAATGGAGTTGTTGATGTTGGAGCCAATAGTCTCCCTATCTTGTTGAAGCTAGCTTCAACCTCCTGACTCCAGAGATCCTCCCCCTCAGCTTCTCCAGAAGCTGAGACTGCAGGAGACGTTCTTGGTAACATAGGGCTAGGAACATGAGGTGAAAGGTACAGTTACAGCTCTTGCTTTCTTTTGAGTCTGTGGAGAACTTGAGCTTGCTTCATACTTGCTGTTTACTAGGTGAATTCTTGCCATTTTTCGTGGTAGCATGTTATTTATCGAGACCTTGCACGTGGATACAGTTGTACTTGTGAAGAAATTGTGCATGCCTGCCTGGGAAAGATCACATGCATAGTGAAAGAATTTAGGCTTCCCTCTTGTAGCTAGGACCCTGCTTAAGGAACTCCAGAGTCTCTGGAAAGGGGGCAGGGCCTGGGCTTGTCTGTGCCTGACAAATTCAATACCAGTGGAGATTTCAGGGTTGAATGTCCATGCACGAAGCGGGGTAGGTTAGTAACCAGGTTTCCACAGCCTGCTCAGGTGGCAGAGGACATGAAGGGGAGACAGTGTGCGAAAGTAGGAATCCCTTCGGGAGAAGGAGATCCTTGTCATTTTGAGTTGTAGTGCAGCTTTGGTCTTCTGTTGGCGCCTCTGCGCCTCTCACCCCCGACAGTGAGATTATCAGTAGAGTTGTGCTACCTGCTTTCACCCCAAGTTCAGAGAGAATGAGAAACTCGAAGTCTCATAGCCAGGAGCACTGAGCCAATGGGGTTGGGTCTGCTGGTATGGTGACAGGCCTTCTGAGCCCCCTGCCCAGCAGCCAGACACCGCTGAGCCGCCCACTGCCGCCCTCAGACTCCTTCCCAGGCCTTCCAGTCCCTGTTGGTTGATGAGCTGCGATGACACCCAGGTTACGCAGCTTTGCAGCCTGCTCGGGGACCTGAGATTGACATGGTGTTATCGACGCCTGCTGCGTCCCTCTACGTGTGTGTCGGTGCACATGGGAAGTGCTGAGTGCGCCCGGGCCGTGTGCTTCTGTCCTCGCGCTAAGGCCGCCTGTCTGCACGGTCGACGGCTTGCGGTTTCGTTTGTGGAAAGGCTTGGTTAGTGATTTTAATTACTTGTACAGATCTTTGGCAGATCTAGGTGTCAAGGTTACATTGACCTCATAAGATGATGTGGGAAGCGTTTGAGTTTAGGGAAGAGTTGGTGGTGTTGCTTTCATTTCATCCGTAAGTGTTCCGGGGGACACACTAGCAGTCATCTGGGGTACCCTGCTGTTTCCTGAGCACCTGCAGGACTCTGCACCCTTACTTTGCTTTATCAGGGCTCTGGCAGGTCACCTCAATGCCACCTCGCCCAGAATTTTTTCGGTGTTCTGGTCATTTTGATGACCTCTGCTTTTATAGCCCATCTGCTTCTGGGTAACTTGTGTCTCCTTATCTCAGTGATTTCAGGAAGCAATTTCAAGTTCATTTTCTGCCAGCTTCTATTTTATCTTTTCCTTTCTACTTTAACAGAACTTAACTTGCTATTCTTAAGTCATTCATTCATTGTTGGCCGTCCCATTTTAGAACATGCAGCCGCTTGTGTGGGAAATCTCCATCTAAACACAAATTTAGCTAGGTCACACAGCTTAGTCTGTTTTTTGTATTACCATTTAATTCATAACATTTTTACATTTCAAAAACTGATTCAGAATGCTTTGAGCTTTCCCTGCAGTGTCCCTGGTGACCTGTGGGTTACCTACAGATGTGTCACACAGCATTAAGCATCAGGGACCAACTACTTTGTTATTGACGCCATTCCTGCCGCTGTTACCTGGGGCTGTTTGTCCTGTGACTTCACAGATGGCTTGTCATTGAGACCAACCTGCTTTACAGCTTTGGACACCTGGGCGTGATGTACCATCCGTATCAACTAAGTCACTCTGATTAGTCATGCTCAATCTACAATTGACTGGCTTTGCCTTTGTGACAGGGGTTCGTGCTCGTGTGTGTGTGTGTGTGTGTGTGTGTGTGTGTGTGTGTGTGTGTGTGTGTATGTATGTACGTACGCGCGCGCAGTTGGAAGGAATGCATTACAGTTTCCAGGTCTGTGCTGATGGCATGGTCATTCAGTTCTCTCAGGTCCCGCCCCACATGCAGCTGCCTTACAGAATGATCCGTGGGTGACCTGTCCTCCTATTGGAGCCATCTACTTACAGCCTTTGCCATCTTGTCGCTTTCATCCTCTGCCTCTTTGGCTTTCTTCGGCCTTGAAATGGCCTGAGTGTCATCCCCTGGGCTCTGCTGTTGGAGCCTGTTGCATCCTCTGGGGCACTTGTCCACTGCCACCATCAGTCCTTCCTGTTTCCTGCGTGCTTTTGGCACCGTGAAGTACTTACTCTGTACACTCCTTAGTGTGCTTGTGCTCAGTCCTCTTCCTGTCTTCACTGCTCACACCAGAGGTGGCCGTGCTCTCTGCCTTGCTTGGGCCTGGCTTACTGCCTTCCCGCCCAGGAGAACTCAAGGCCTTTACTACGTCCTAGTCCCACCCACTCCTCTTTAACTCTTTACTTTGTTTTATTTTATTTTTAAAAGTGTACTTATTTATTATGTATATAATGTTCTGCCTGCATGTGTGACTGCCCATGACAAGAGGGCATCAGATCTCACTATAGATGGCTGTGAGCCACCATGTGGTTGCTGGGAATTGAACTCAGGACCTCTGGAAGAGCAGCCAGTGCTGAGTCATCTCTCCAGCCCCCTTTGCTTTAATTTAAACCCAAAGACATCATCGTTGTTGAAATAACAGGAACAGTGGTAATAGCCATTTAGAAAGTCAGTACTTAAACTACTCCAGCAGTGGTACTCTGGGATCTTCACTGTTCTGTTTTTTTTTTTGTTTTTTTTTTTCTTTCTTTCTATATGACTACTGCGTTTGCGTCTGGGGGATTTTCCTTTCCCGTAAAGAACTGTCTCAGTGTTGCTTTTAGTGATCAAGTATCCTGGTATTGAAGTCTGTGTCCCTGCAAACTTCACCCGTAGGCTCTGTAGCTCGAGTGCCCTTGAGGTAGTTGCCAGTGCGTGTGGCCTCAGTCAGCCTTCCTGCCCTCCTCCCTGTGTGGCCAGTGCTGCGTTCAGTTGCCTGTGAGATTATTATTTGGCTTTTGTGTGATTTGTATAGAGCCGTTTCTGGTAGTTATTTTGCAGTTTGTAGATGCCTTCCTTGAGTTAGCCTTTGACTTGCCACCTTTTGTCACTTGGAAACTTTGCTAGTGTGTGCTGCCGTTTTGCTTCTGAGACAGTCTTTTTCTGTTGCTTTAGCTAGGCTTCAATGCGTGCTGCCCCATCCCTGGGTGCTGGGTTTGTGCAGGCATGCCTCTAGTAAGTGTGCCTGTGTTTCCTTGTCATCTTCCCCTTGTAGACTTGAGATATGTGTGACTTAGGTCATGTCATAGTCTCATTGTTTGGTTTTATTTGTTTTCCACCCCTCTGTGTCGGTTTGGATAGTTTCTGCCAACCTGTCTTCTGGCTCACTGACCTTCTCTCCAATACCCAACTCCTGAGCTTTATCTCTGACACCCTAAAGCACGTGTACGGTGTCTCTCTCGATGTGCTTGTGTTTTCTTGGGCGCATCACCCGTGGCTGGGAAATGCTTTTTGTCTCTTGTTTTCCATTATCTGGTTATTTTCTCTTGGGTTGTGATGAGAAGTCAGAAGCTGTGCGTGGCAGTGGCAGTGGCAGTCTACCTCTCCAAGCAGGAGCTCACTCTCGCTCTGCAGCCAGAGACTGCCTCTCCCGCAGGCTCCTCTGTGACTGGGCCTGTCACCTCATTCTGAAAGCCTCCCTTCTGCTGTGTGGCCCTGTTAAGGTCTCGTTGACGCTTGATGTGTTTACCAAGATGTCTCGCCTTGGTAAGGTCTGGATTAGGGTATAGTGAGGCTAGCTAGAAGAGAGCCTGCTTCAGCCTGTTCCTGGCCTCTTTAAAGGGGCTTTCCCAGCTCTTAGCTGCAGTGAGTGATTCAGCACATGCCTTGCAAAGGTCGAGTGGGTGTCAGGCTTGCCACTCTGAGGGTCCCTTTTACCCGGGCCCCCAATCCCTGCCTCCTGTGGTAGTACAGAATCCCAGGGTTCATCTTTGTAGGCCAGGGAGATGGATTACACTCTCACTGGCACCTTTCCTAGGCATTGGCGACTGCCCAAAGAGGATGGCATCTTCCCATGCCCTTGCTGCTGCCTCCTCTCTGCATCCTCAGAGAGCTAGAGGGTCAGGGACGGGATGCTCAGAGCGTGTTGTAGGCGGGATTCAGTGGAAAGCCAACATGTGATGTCAGCAGTCCCTCCACTGTGCCTTTTAAGTTTTGCTGTGCTTCAGCTGTTTACTACTAATTTAAAGTGATCTCATTTTTTCCTACAAGTCTCTTAAGTCAGTTCCCTTCGTTGTCCTCACCGCCTTCAGCCCCGTGAGCCGCTTTTCTGTTACTGTGTGCTTGCACCCTTCCTCCAGGTTTGCTTTTTGAAAGCCTCTCTCAGAAGGCTTCATTCACAGGCTAATGGAAGCAGGCTCCCAGCCAGGGAAGCATTCGGGCTTGGGCAGTTTAGGTTACAGTCCTGTCCCGTGGCCTGCAGTTGCCCTGCGTGCCCACAAATCCTCCCCTTTCCTCACTGCGGTCCAGCCTTCCCTTTCTGCCTGAAACGCCTCTCCTTTGCTTTGCAGTGTTAGTTCCTCTGTGCTGTGTGTAGTGTGACCAGGCATCACATGCAGTCCCTCACTTAGTACACCACAGGCTGTGAGCAACAACAGAGACAGTCGGTCAGAGCTTCTCCTTAGCCAGACAAGAAAAAACGCCAGCGTGGCAGGATGGGTTTTCCTGTCCCTATAAAGAACTAACCTCTGTCCAGATGCCGATGGTTCAGGGAGATGTCAGCGACAGCCACAGCATCACTTGCTGAGCAAGGCTGCATGAACCTCAGAGAAGGAGGTTTAGGAGTTGATAAAGGGTGGGAGTGTCCCTCACTGCTCTAGAATTCCGAGTAGGCACACAGAAGCAGTTGCTCTTGTAAATTCTAGCAGCTGGAAGTATTGCTGTTTCCCTCCCAGACAAAGTGTCCACTCTTTCTCTTTTTTCTTTTCTTTTCTTTTTTTCCTTTCTTTTCTTTTCTGACACAGAGTTTCTCTGTGTAGCCCTGGCTGTTGTGGACTCACTTTGTAGACCAGGCTGTCCTCTAACTCACAGAGATCCTCCTGTCTCTGTCTCCCGAATGCTAGGATTAAAGGTGTGCACCACCATGCCTGCCTTGCTCAAAGCGTTCACTCTTTGAGGACGGAGATGACTTCTCTTTTTGTGTCCCTGCCTGTGTGTAGCACAGAACCTGGCACAGTACTGTTGATCCCAAAGATTCAGGAGGAAAGACCACCAACCCAAGCCATCGCAAGCACTTAATTAGAGCAAGCTTTTTTTTTTGCGTACACGGGCTGCCTCCTCTAAGGCAGGGTTCCCGAAGTCAGCATTGGATGTGAGGAAGACAAGGTTTTTATAGCTCAAGGGAAGTAGCGGGTTCCAACAGAGGGATTTGGCAGCTAAAAAGCTAGCCCAGTACCTAGCACAGCAAGGACTCAAAAATGTTGACTAGTCCTGTAGCTCTGTGAGGTGAGCTAGCCACTAGTCATCTGAGACTGTTGAGGATTTCTAGTGTGACAGAGGACTGTACTTAACTAAAGTAGAAATAGGTACCTGGCACTGGTGGCTACTTGGTTGGACAGGGTAGCAATACACAATTAACTGTGTCAATGAAGTGAACGAACCTCTGTGCCTTTAAAAGTGTGTGTGTGTGTGTGTGTGTGTGTGTGTGTTTATAGGTGTGCATGCATGCACATGTGGAGACTTCCTCAGTCTCTATGTTAGCTTTGAAAACTGGGCTTTTCACTGACCTTGAAGCTCATCCGTTGGCTGCACTGGTTAGCCAATGAGCTCTAGGGAGTGGCCCATCTGTTCCCCACCCCCAAGTAATGGAGTTACAGATTCATGCTGCTGTGCACAGCTTTTACACAGCTGTGGAGGCTCCAAACACAGGCCCTCCTGTGTACATGGCTGAGCCATTTCCCCCTGAGCAAGTGAAATGTTGTTTCTTGTTAAAGTCTACACACCCAGGGAATGATGTGTTTACTGAACATTGGTCTTGCCCTCTGAGGAGCCATGGCACAGGAAGAGGGCAAGTGGCTCTTCATCACGCAGGGAAACAAAAAGGGGGAAAGTGTCGTCCTAAATCTTTACTCTGGGTTCATTGACGATTCTGTATAATGCAGAGTGCAGATGCAAGCTTTTAGTGTTTTTCTTGTTTTAAATTTGCAAATATAAGCCATTTCTAAATGAAACACTTCCCTAATTTTTTAGAGTCACAAGAGAGGCATGGGGGTTTTCTGAATAGTTTAAGTAGCCATCTTAGGTTGGACAGCAGGCACAGGAGAGGCATTTATTCTGAAATAGCAAGAGCTCTTTCTTGCTTCTCAACTGGAAACTGGATAACTTTGATAAATACGGTTACTGGGACTATAACAGTGACAGCACAGGCACAGAGGGGAGGCAGGTGTTCCTGATTGGCACCTTGGGTATTGTGGATGGGAACAGTGCCATCACCTCCACTCTGTACGGGAGCTCAGAGCCTTTGGGAGGTGCCGTGTCATTAGCTATAGCTGGAAACTTTTCATTTGACCCCTCGTCTTAAAGTTAACATTATAAATTATATAAAATTTCTTATGAAGTCATAAAAAATTATTTACACAAGAAGGATCATACAATAAATATATTAACATTATTTAATATTGTGAGAAACAAGCTTTAAGGGGCTGATGCCCTGCCCATTGTGTAGAGATGCATGCCCGTGCACTCCTAACCACTGAGCTCAGTCTCTGGAACTCACTGGAAGGAGAGAGCTGGCTCAGTTGTCCTGACTTGCACACACTCGTGAGAGTGCACATGTGTGTTCACACATACAGTATGCATACAATAATGGTAAGGCTTTAGAGGGAAAGGTAGTCATGGTTATGTCGTATTATTATTGCGTGTGTGCTGCTTGGCCCAGGGTGAAGTTCCATTCAGCCTGCACGGTAAGGTTGGTGACAGTCCCTTTGTGTATTCTCAGGGCACTGACCAGCTAATTCCCAAAGCCTTGCACAATGTTCCCCGATTTTAGCTACAGTCTGCCCTTATCTGTGTGCAATTGAATTTCTAAACTAATTGTCGTACTGTCTTATTCTAATTTTTAACTAATTTTAGAAAAACAATAGAATTATTATAAAACAACATTTTAGAGAATACCGTTTGTAAAATTCTGTTTCTTAGATTGGAATGCCGTTAATGCTTTCCCTCTCTACCACTTAGACTGTGTGTGTGTGTGTGTGTGTGTGTGTGTGTGTGTGTGTATACATGGCTAATGATTCATTTAGAGGTTTAGGAAAGTCTTAAAGATGCAGTTTAGTATTATATCTTTTTATAAGTGAACATTCATTTGTGATATAAAAACCTTTAGTTCTCTTGAGTTTTTCAAAAAGACAAAGCAGCCTTCTTTTTAATACATATCTCTCCCATTATTTGTGTGTGTGTGTGTGTTGGCAAGATCTCATTATGTAACCCTGGGTGCCCTGGAACTTGGTGTGTAGCTCAGGCTGGCCTCAAACTTGGGGTGACCTCTTGCCTCCCAACTGCTGGAATTACAAGGATGAACTACCATGTATGGCTGTTTCCTTTTTTAATGTTTTTGGTTTTTGTCTTTAGTTATTTTTATTTTTGGAGATTATACAGCATCTGGTATGACTGTGTCATTGATTAAAAACATTTTATAATTTTACCTTAGTAATTAATTTTAAAGATTTTAGTTTTAAATATTTTTAATTATGTGCATGTGTGTGCATCCATGTTAGGGTTGTGCATCCCTGTTGGGGTGTGGGCACCTTGGTGCAGGTGCCATGGAAACCAGAAGAAGGCATTGGGTCCCGTAGAAGTGAGATAACAGGTCATAGTGAGCTACCACATGGTTGCTGGGAGATGCACTGGGGCCTTTGCAAGAGCTGCCAGTACTCTTAACCACGGAGCCGGCTGTGCGTCCTCTGACCTAAAGGTTAGGAGTTCCTTTGTTCTCTGTGGTCAATTTAGTGGAGTAAGAGACTCTGTCTGCGACGAAGCTGGTGCAGTCAAATACATATGTTGTTAATAGGTGAGGGAAATGGTAAATATTTCATAGCATCTCATTACAGATCCTCTGTCTAAGTCTTCTTGCCTCGTGTTACTTTTAGCAATTAAATGCAGTTCAGTGAGCAGGTACACTGATGGGCCAGGAAGCACTATCCAAATGCTTTGCACATGTTAACTTAATAAACGTTTTCTACAGTTCTCTTAAGTGGGTATTACCCTGTTTTACAGGTAAGGAAGCCAAAAGGGGGTTTTAAAGCAATTTGCTGCTACCTCATGAAATCAGGGTTTCAACCCAGGCATTGCTCACAGAGTCTCTTAGGACCCAGGAAAGGCGCACTGCACTCTTTATATACAGGCCTGGGTGGTGCTGAGGAGGACTGAGGGGTGAAGGCTGCACCACAGGACGCAGCCAGCGAAGCCCTGGCTGGAAGAAGGAGGGCGGGGCAGCAGAGGCGGCGCTCATCTGACACAGAAGCATGGCGGCTACAAGGGCCAGCGCATGCCACATGTCAAGGCGTAAGCTACTCTGTTGGTTTTAATGCTGTTTAAAGGCTTTAGGACGACGGACCAAGAATAGAGTGGAAAGTAGTTCACATGAAAAAAGTTAAAACACATTTTGGAATGTTGAGCACAATTTCAAATAATAGGAACCATGAACAAACAACTCGTGGGTTGCAGGGAATGTGGAACGTCGGGTCTACTGGACTGAGGCTGAGGGCCTCTCGCCTCTACTGTGCATCCTGGTGTACCTCACTGTAGGTTGCTGCCACACCAGTGTCACCAGGAACTTCTTAAGAAAAGCTCCCCCAAAGCACGGGAACAGCCTGTGCTAGTACTGTGAGCTAGGTAGGGGCCTGGGCAGGCTTCACCTGACCCTTTCAGGGCTCTTGAGAGACTGACTTGAAGTTCCCTATAGAGGAGGTTTGGAGTGGGGATGGCAAAGTGCTTGCTGTCCTTGAGTTGTCCCAGCGACAGGCCTCAGATCTTGCTGTCCATTTCTGGACATTAATGACGGTTGGTTTTTAAGTCTGAGTGAAAGGGCACATCCTTTGAGTCTTTCTGAATTATTTCTAATTTGCCAATATGGTTCTTTACTAGCTTTTCTTTCTTTACAAAAAAAGGTGGCCTTTTTGATGGAAGAATAGTTTTGAAAAATGTACTTTAAAGGAAAACTAACAAAATAATGCTTATGTAACTATATTATAGCTATTTTTAAATAATTTGGTATTTTATTCTGTGCATTGGTGTGAAGGTGTCAGAATTCCTGGAACTGGAGTTACAGACAATTATGAGCTGCCATGTGGGTGCTGGGAATTGAACCCCGGGTCCTTTGGAAGAGCAGACAGTGCTTTTCACCACTGGGCCATCTCTCCAGCTCCTATTATAGTTATTTTTAAACATCCAAAATCCCCTTATCATGCCTTAAAGATCATCAGTATTACTATTATCAAGAGTTCAGATATAAGCCAGCCGTGGTGGTGCACACCTTTAATCCCAGCACTCGGGAGGCAGAGGCAGGCGGATCACTGTGAGTTCGAGGCCAGCCTGGTCTACAAAGCAAGTCCAGGACAGTCAAGGCTACACAGAGAAATCCTGTCTCGAAAAAAATAAAAACAAACAAAAGAGTTCAGATTCAAAGCTTATATAGTTAGTATTTCTCTTTCTTTTAGCAATTTGAAATGAAGATTTTGACAGACAGAACATTTGAAAATGGTTCTACGTGGCTTTTGTTTTGTAGATACTGAGAAAGGGAGAGGCCTTTCTGGGTCCTTGGGTTTTATTTAAAAGTCTTGCTGAGTGTGCAAACTATTACTTACTGGCTGTCAGTGTTGACCACAAACACATTTGTTGCATACGTGTCATATGAAGTAAATGCTTTTAAAGTATGGTAGCATTAACAAGTACAAAAAGAGCATCATTGTTTAGAGATAGCTCTTGGTCAGAGAGCTAGCCTTAGAAAGACTGACCGGCTTCGTTTGAGAGCTCATTACGCGTCTCGCTTCCTTTTTTATTGGCAGGAAAAGGAAGGAAGCAAACAGTGTTTATACTCTGGTCAGGTGACCTAGCCCTCCTCTTCCTGTGCTCTGTAAGAGACTAGCTTGTGCTTAAATAATTGATGTGAAGTGCTCTGGGTTGCTGTGGTTTGAAGGCTTTACAGATATTAACTTTCTCATCCTGACTGAAAGGATGTGTGTGATAACACCCTTTCCCCTCGGTTTAAATTTAGATGTCCTGATGGCGAGTGCTCATCTGGGTAGTTTTCTTACTTTTCTTCCTTGTCCCAGCTGAATGGTGACGTAGTGCAGCTTCCGGGCAGTGCGTTTGCACATGGTGTGCGTGATGAGGGGCCTGAAATGAGGGCCTAAGACACTTTCTGAATGAACCATGTTAACTTGCTGAGCTGGCAGCTGAGTCAGTACAAGGTAGAGCGATGAGGTTACCCCAGCTAGCTCTCACAGCCTAGGGGCTTGTCGTGGGCCCGGCATCAGTTCTCACTGTGGCTCCCACAGGCAGAGAAATCGCTTTGCCACGTCTGGTTACTGTTTATCCAGAAAAGCGTGATCTGGTTTGGGATTGCCGGAAGTATTGAACACGTACAGACTCACACACATTCGTGCGTACAAGTCCACGTGCATTTGGACCTAATTGTTCCCTGTAACTAACTGGATTCGCGTACTGATCTTCTGGTGATGCAACTTTTGAAACAGTGTCTGTAACCGTGCTCTGCTGTAAGGCTTGGGGTACAGATTATTTGTAAAAATCACCGACAAGCCAGCCTCCCTGCAGTGGCGGGGCATTCATTGGTGTTCGGAGTCACAGCATGCAGACATGTTGGAAGACGGGAGAGATGATTCTACTTTACAGCAGTAGAGCCTGAGTCTTCTACCCATGCTTACAGGCGCAGCCCTGAGGTTCCAGAGGTCAGCGTGTGTTGTTTGACCTTACGTTTGACTCGGCCCATCACAAGAGCTTTGCAGTTCTAGTCGCAATAGACGGCTTCTGTGAGAATGGTTGCTGCCCAAGATAAGTGCCTCGCAGGCTATGGTTATCTTCCTAGCCTAGACAGCATCTTCAAGGCCAAACAGCATTGAGAGAAAAAAGGGACAAAGTAGCCCAGTAATAATGCAGAAAGTCTTTGCTGGTACAGACACTGTTGTCGTGTTTACAGAAGGCCCCACAGTTCATACGCTTTCATTCATATTTCATCTATGTATCATTTATTCCAAGTCAGCCCTGCTGACAGTAGAGGAAAAATCCAAAATAGCTGGCGGGGTTCCCAGCACAGCATACTGAGAATGAATTGGAGACACCCAAGTGTCTGCCGTAAGGACTGGAGTCGTCTGTGTGTAGGAAATGATGCTTGTGATGGTCCGCACAGAACGTGGGAGCTGCCGGAGGACGCTCAAGTCATCCAGTTGCACATGAGTAGGTTACTGAGCTGCAGATGGCCCCCAAGATAAGGAAGTCCAGTCCCTTCACTGCAGAGACCCACCACGTTCACCCACCTGAAGCCACCACGTGGGACTAAAGGGCTAGAGGCTAAGAAAGCAGCACTACAACCCGGGGGTTAGGTGGCCTTTTGATGAACCAAAGTGACATGAGGCTTTTTGTTTTGAATTGTTTATTGTGTGTGTTCTTTGGCTTTGGGTGCTTTCAAGTTCACTTTTTTCAAGATGCTCACAAATTGACTGTGAGAATGCATGAACTTGGGTAACTTATTTTTCCTGTTACGTCTTCGCTCTGTGGTAGATTTGCATAGCTCATGGCCGTTTCAAGAGCTTGGGTTTTTGTTTTCTAGTATTCTGTCTGCAGGCTGTCAGAAGTGTGTGGCAGATTCAGCAGCAGCGTGCCCCGCCTCACCTTCCCTCTCAGCAGCTCCTTTGGACTCCCCCCTCGAGGAACCTTTTCCTGAGGGACTTGTGCAGTGTGACACAGTAGACACAGCTCTGTTTGCTTCTTAGTGACACAGGAGTGACATTGCAGTTGATCCTGGGCTCCGGGATGGGAGCTAATAATAATATTCTTTAAATATTTATTCAACATGTATTTAATGGAAGAGGAAGAAATTGATTTTCTTTTAATAACATTTCCATGCAGAAGCAGATGCCTTCCTGTGCCATTTCTACTTGGCAGTGTGGGCTGGTTCTCTAAAATAGGCAAGACAGCTCCCAGGCGCGGCAGCGTTGCTTCCTTTTATTTTGTGACTTTCCTGAAGTAGACATTAAAATTCAAGAATAAAATGTATTCTGGTAAAAAACTCTATTATTCAGTCTTGGGAGTGTGGCTGATTGCTAACACATGTGACCCGTGTATCAGAGTGCTGCCTTGCCTATCATAAGGCTTTATTTTCAGGCAGCAGCCCACTCGAGCCCTACTTCACCAATTTAGCCATTGCTGCCTCAGAGAGGATGCTTGCCCCGCCCCTGTTTGGCTGGCTGCTGACGCCCTGATCCTCTCTCCTTGGCCCACGTTGCAGTGTTTGGCCTGGCACCTCAGAATGAAATGATCATTATTTCCCATTGTGCACTTGCCGTATCCCTTGCTGTGTAGATAGAAAATGGCCTCCTGCGAACAGCAGGAGTTTGTATTTTCTTTTTATGACTTTTACATTGCTGCTGTGAATTTCTTTTCTAGATTAGGTTTGCTGTCTGGTAAAATATATTTGTTTTTCTTGATAAAATATGTAAGCTGAGAGACAGGTTTAGGTAGACACTAAAGAAAGTATGTAAATATGTGGATACTAAGTATATAGCCATTGAAGACCTTATTACTTGTAGCACTTGAGAAAATAGGTCACAAAACCTGTAGCAAAATTAAACAGTCTACTTTTAGAAACACCACAAATGGGACAGCAAAGATACAGTTTTCCCTTAGCGTAGGCCCAGTTACTCAGAATAGAGGTCAATCTCCCCCCCTCGCCCTTTGGTTTCTCGAGACAGGGTTTCTCTGTGTAGCCTTGACTGTCTCGGACTCACTTTGTAGACCAGGCTGGGCTTGAACTCACAGTGATCCACCTGCCTCTGCCTCCCAAGTGCTGGGATTCAAGGCGTGCGCCACCACGCCCGGCTTAGAGGCCAATCTTGAACACATGGCTGCTTCTTCCCTAGTTCCAGACCTCATTTCATTAGCTTAGTCAGGGATGGGTCTCTGTATGTCTTCCGCGTGCTTTCCTCGTGTTCCTGAAGGCGGCTCCGACTCACCTCCCCCAGCACATGGGCATTGCGTGGCGCCTGAAGGTGCCTTTATTCTCATTGGAAGTGGCGAACTAAGCAGGGTCAATTAAAAAGAGCAAGTCGAGTTAGTGGCTGCAGCTTTTTATACATTGTCCACTTACGTCTGCTTTTGGCTTATGGTTGGTTTTAGTGTTTATCCAGACTTTGGTCCTTATGGATAGTAATCTGCTTCTTTGTTTTTTTGGTTTTGTTGTTGTTGTTGTTTTGTTTTGTTTTAAAGATACGTGACTTCCCAGAAGGAGCTGCTGTTGTCTCTGCTTTCCCAGGTGTGCCCAGTACCTTGCTTTTCTACCTTGAAGTCTTCACTCCTGGGCTCCACACCTGCAGTGTGTGCTGTGCCTTTGCGGCTGCCTTTTAGGGTTAGGGTTAGAGGGGAGTTGCTCGAGCAGAGGCTTTGCCCAGCTCCTCTTCCAGAAGGCTGTGGTTTGCGCCTCGGGATAGCTGGAGCACACAGTGAGTGTTAACAGAGGCCTGTTGGAGGCCAAGTGGGTGATTAATACTGTGGAAAGGACTTAGATTATTTGGAAGAAAGTGTGATACTGTGTTCAGCATTGTATTGTGTTTTGGTTTTAGGTAATTGGAATCTACCCCCCAGCCTTCCCCCCCCCCACACCTCCCAGTGCTATGAACTAAATGCATGCTAGGGAGGTGGTCCACTCTGAGCTGGGTTCCGGGCCTTAAAGAAATCCATTTATTTCCAGTTAACTCTTCTGATAGAAGAATACATGTCTCCTCACATAGGGTTTCACATCTAGACAGAACTTTGGGGACCGGAGCCACTACCTCCTTCTTAGTCCAAGTAGATAGGCAGGCTGAGGCGTGAGAGGCAGGGGGTGTACGCTGAGCCGGTGTTCACTCAGATGTTCTGTGACGCCTTGCTGTGCACTGAGTGTTACCCGGGCTTTCCCACTGTAGGGCCAGTGAGATGGCTCAGTGCCGAAGGTGCTTGTCACCAAGTGTGATGACTTGTTAGTCCCTACGACTCACACTGACCTCCATGTGTGCCCCGACACATTCAGAGACATAAAGTGTGATCGTTAGAATCACAAGGACTCGGGGAGATGATCCGACAGCAGAGGGGCCACTAACGACTGCCTTGTGAATTGGCGGTCCGTTTACCCTTGGCCTTGCAGCACTGCATCGTGATCCTGGCAGATGTGGCAGTTAATCACAGCTTATTTACACTGACCCAGATGGCGTCAGGACCCAGTCTTTAATGGAGTGGTTTGTTGTGTTGCCTTGTCTCTCTGGAAGCTCTGATAAGTCAGTAGCACTTGGCAGTGCTGGGCCCTGCCTGGCATGAGGGGTTTTCTGATTGTTTTGAAAAAGAACAACGTGAAGGTTAGTGAGCCAGTCAGCCATTGTTTATATGTGACAGCTGTCAGGGTGGACCCAGATGTTTCTCTCCACAGCGGTGTGTCCATTTGGATGGCATGTGTATAGTTTGCTGATATGGGATGTGGGGCTCTACTTTGGGTGTACACCAGTTTACTCTCGAACAGTGTTCCTAATGCCTCTAGTTTCCTAGAAATCTGTAATGCTTTACAAAGATGATAGAGTCTGTGTGTGTGTGTGTGTTCAGATACACCTGACTGCGAAAGCAGAGGCGGTGGGGGTGGGATCATCTGATGTCCTCTACCACTCTCTGCCCTGCTCCTTTGAGGCAGTCTTCCTGAACCTGATGCTTCTAGCTCATATTTTTTTTGGTTATGCTGACAGCTAGAAAGCCCCAGCGATCCTCCCACCTGCGCCACGCAGTACTGGGCACGCAAGCATGGCACGAGGCCATGTTTGGCTAGTGTGGGTGCCAGGCTCTGAACTCAGGCCCTCTTGGTTGCACAGCCAGTGCTCTTAACCACGGAGCCGCCTCTCCAGCTCTGTTACTCTCTGGGCCTTCAAGTTAGTTCTGATGCACTGACATCCAATAGTGTGTCACTCTGTTATGTATATTGAGCATGGGTGTGTGAGGCCATATGTTGTGAATGTGATGTGGGCTGACGTACTGCACTGTAAGCTGTAACTTAATGTCTTAAGTTGTGGACATGAAAGCGCATGGGATCGATGCACAAGTTTGGGGAAGCATAGAAAAGGATAGAGCAGAAATCTGAACTCACAGATCCTGTCTATCCTGTTTTCTGCTTTGTGGTTTACGGTAGCTGTTAATAAAACACACAGGTGCTGCGCCTTCCTAGGGAAAGAACTGTGTGCAGTAGCTGCCTGTGAGCTCTTAGAGTGGGAAGGCTGAGACTGCCCAGCATCTGGCCAGGCTACAGGAGCAGAGCTGGCCCCCCAGGAACACAGCAGTGGGGATGCGAGGCCTCCTTGGCTCTGGGTGTGCCCAAGGAAGGCTGCTCTCTGCAGACCTCCAGCTCTGTGCTCAAGGGGACTAGTGCCACCTTTCTGCTCATGTGGTCTCTGTGAACATTCCCCACCGTTCCTGTTGTCTATTTATCTCATTGCTGTAATTTTTAAACGAACTTAAGCCAGTTTCTTTACTATAATGTGTATTTAACTCTTGTATAGGTTTTAATTGTTTCACATAATTTTAATCATAATTTAAGATACTGGGTTTCAGTTTGGGCAAATCTCAAGATCCCTGTCTACTTTTCCTTCTGTGTATAGAATACATCTTTATTTATTGGTTACAGTTAAAAAATTAAAGCATATCAAAATTCCATTTTTATTTATTCATTTTTTTTTGATGCTGAGTTCATTGTTTTGCATGTGCTGACAAGCATTCCAGGATATAACCCTGGCTTCCAAAATTCAAATTATAATTTAAAAACTTTTCATTTTAACATTGTCTTTCTTTAGATTATCAGGTCAATCTAATAATCTATACTTTTTACTCATGAAAAGTAAAAAACGAAAAAATTATCCCCACCATTGGAGTAACTCATAATCTGATTACTAATATTTTTTGTTTGTTTTCAAGACTGGGCTTTTCTGTGTGTTTCTAGCTGTCTTGGAACTTGCTCTGTAGTCTAGGCTGGCCTTGAACTCACAGATCCTCCTGCCTCTGCCTCCTGAGTGCTGGGATTAAAGGCATGCGCCACCACTGCCTGTCCTTTAAGGTTAGGCCTCCTCCATGCTGACTCGCACTGTGAGTTGGGTTCCAGCTGCAGCTGGTTGGTGCGGTCACCTTGGTTGTCAGTTGACTGTTCTCATCAGTCTCCACTACCAGCAGCTAGCACCTCACACAGGAAGAAGAAACTAGAGAGGAGCTGGGCTGACCACCACTGACGCCGTCGGGCTCGTGTGTCTGCCTGGCTCGTGGGTGGGATTTCTCTCGTGTCTTCCAGTGTGCTCATTGAAAGCATCACTTAACCTTGAGTACACATGTGTCATTGAGTTGACGGTACCCCAACTGTCACAGATGAGCACCCATCAATCAGAAGGCTGGCTTGACTTTCCATTTTATATTTTTATTGTGGTACAATGCTCTGTCAGGTTGACACCATATGTGGTTTTTTACTCTTCCATCTCACGTATTTTACTCACTTGCTGCTCTTTCATGCTGTTGGGATTTGTATATATAATTAGTTGAGATGATCTGTACTCTGATCCAGGTTTCTTCTCCCTGGTCTCACCACGTTCCATTTGCCAGGCAGAACTCTTTGAAATGGCATCTTGCTTCTCCTGTCAGCACCAAGCACCCAGCTCCAGGGGCTTCTCCTGTGGCCCTGAGCATGGCCGTCTCCCCAGCTGGTCAATGTACTTTCCTGAGAGCTGTTTTTCAGCTTTTTCCAGTTCTAGAGTGTCACCTGCCGTTTGGGGTTCAATTGGCTTGGTTTGGCTTTCCCAGTATCTACAGTAACAAGCTGTGTCCTTTCCGATTAGACTTGCTGTGAAAACACACACAAAATGGCCAGAACACAAACTGAAAACAGTGGTAAAACCTCATGGACTTCCAGGCTTAAGGGCAATGTGATTTGCATGATAATAAGGCACAGTTTACACATGGGTGGGAGAGGACAGCAAGAAAGGCAAGGAGCCCTAAGCCAGGCTAGACCACTTCCCAAATCATGACTTGACACTTCCCTCTCCTGCAGTTGTGGACTACACTCCTGCAAGTAAACTGTTTTTGCGCTGAAAGATGCAAGAAAGCATCATTTATTGAGTTTAGATATTATTAAGACTTTTTACTTAACCCTTTGTCATCAGTCTGGAATACTTTCCCCCCTGAGGAATTTAAAATAAGAAAGTGTCCTCTTGCTCCAGCTGGTCCACAGATGTGCCCTGATGGCCACACCGTGGCTGAGCCTGTTACCACAGGTTTTGCTCCTAGGAGACAGGGCAGTGTCTGGAAAGAGCCTTGGGCGTTGGGGTGGAGCGTCGGCCTGCTAAAGGCGGTGTATGCCCCACAATGTACACAGCAACCCCATGCTGGCACGCTTTCCCAGGAAACGACTCCCGACTTAGAACTGGAGCTGTTGGGCTGATTCTGTGGCCAGTTGGGAGTGAAGCCCAGCACCTCACACACTGGGAAATGGGGCACACCTGCCATTCGAGGGCTTGTGGCCATGCTGCAGGGAGAGAGGCCCCAGACAAGTTTGCCCTCTGTGCTCCTGGGAGCTCAGTGACTCACACCAAGGTGTCTGAGGATGAGTGTCAGCACTGTGAAAGTGGAGAGTGCTGCTGGGTCCTTAGAGGAGCTGATGTGTTCACCATGGGAACTCAGCCGCCTGAGACCATAGGCGGCCTGCTTCTCTGCTTCCTTCCTCTCCACAGGGCCCCTGGTGGTTTGATTGACGCACTTTAGGGAGGATGATCAGCTGGTGCAGTTCTCGCGAGAGCCTTCTTCCTAAGGGTACTTAGTGCTCACTCTCCCACAGACAGATGCTGTGCAGAGTGGGCCGATGGTGTGAACTGCCCAGGCGTGGTGCTTCTGTCCTCAGGGAGTCTGCAGTCCAGCTGTGGAGGTTTAATGTACACGCAGACTTGATTTGCACTCAGAGGATTTAGAGCCTAAATGTGTGCAGGACGTTGATGAGGACACATAAGGGGCAGCCATTTTCATTGACGCTAGTTACTCTGCTCGCACAGACCTATACTCACAACACTGACGGTGTGGCCTTTACGTCTTTAAATACTTAGGTAGATAGTTATGTATAGTGCTTCCACGTGCACATGGCTAGCATGTAACGTCAGTGTCAAGACTGACAGTACATTGCTTTGCTCAGCACAGTGGTTCGCAACCTATGGGTCGACCCTGTGGGGGTTGAGTGACCCTTTCCCAAGGGCTGCATATCAGATATTTATGTTAAAATTCAGAACAGCAGCAAAACTAGTTATGCCATAGCAACAGCATTTATGGTTGGGGATCAGCACAGTGTGAGGACTGTATTAAAGGGTCACAGCATTAAGAACGCTGGGAGGGGTCTAGCATTAGACTTGTTCTTTCTCTACTGTCCTGCCCAGTGGGAAGAGGTGCTCAGCTAACCCTGTGGGACTGACTGCAGTACACACGCAGCGCACTTCTTTACGCTCAGCCTCTCTCTGACCCCATATGTCTTCACCTGCCTGAGCACTCTCTGTACTTGTAGAGGGCACCTTGCACATAATTTCCTTCCATCTTTCTCCCCTTCCTCATTTTTCTTTACAGCTTATTTGATAAGGTGTGCCTTCAGAAAACAGTTTTACTAATTCTAAGTAACTTATAATTGGTATGTCACTGTTTCGAGAAAAGGCACCAAGCTGTATTCTCTGCTCCCTCGCATAAGGGTCTTCTTTAATGCTTTTCTATAACATCTCTGAATCTAGCATGTGGGATCTAGAGGATACCAGTTAATTCAGAACAGTACCCCATGGGGTTAGCAGAGTAGAGTTTATGTGCCGGCTCCTGGCAGTGGGCCAGCAGGGCCTTGTCTGCAGCAGGCACCGAGGAAGCTGTCTCTTCAGGGAGGGGGTCACTGGCACAAGGCAGTGCAACAGCAGCTGGTGCAGCGCAGGTGGGAATCCCTCTCTATCCCGGCAGGCCTCCTCTGTCCTGGAGACACTGTGGTGACCGAAGGCGTGATGATGGAAGATGTTTTTTCTAAAGAAACATCTCTTACTCCCTGGGAAATTACCAGCCACCGAGTAACACCGGTTGTCAGTTGCTTTCCTTGTGGGAAGTGTCAAGCATTGTCTGACGTGGAAGCTACTCGCTGCCAATGTCACCTGCAGTTACAGCCCACACTCTTAAACCTGAGCGTCATCTCCTTCCCCAACCAACTGTATTTAATTTGATAGTTGGTGACATCTAATCTGTCTTGTCATTTTACCCTGAATGATCAGATAGGAAATCCCCAACAAGTAAAAGTGTGTGTGATCCCTGCTTTGTTGTGGGATAGAGAGTGGATGGTGCATAGGTTGCTTAGAGGTGCCGCGTGACCTAAAGCCGGGTGTCCGTGCAGCACTTGAGGTTATAATCTGCCCATCTGCGCGGCTCTTAAAGCCATCCTGGTGTTTTCCATGGCATCTCCTCATGCTCAGCTGGCATCTCTTTTTGCACTCACTGCTTGGTGTACTTGCCATGTAATAAGCAGTGGACTGTTGTCTTAGGGTTACTGTCGCTGTGATAAAACACCAGGACCAAAAAGCAACCTAAGGAAGACAGGGTCTGTTCCACTCACAGCTGCATAGAGCAGTTCATCAGCAAAAGCACTGAGTGCGGGAACTCAAGCAGGCCAGGACCCTGGAGGCTGGAGCTGACACCGAGGCCATGGAGGGTGCTGCTCACTGCCTTGCTCAGCCTGCTTTCTTCTAGTACTCAAAATCACCAGCCCAGGGGTGGCCCCACCCACAGTGGACTGAGCCCACCCATATCAATCACTAATTAAGAAAATGCCCTACAGGCTTGCCCACAGCCTGGTCGTTTAGAGGTGTTTTTCACTCTCTCTTTCTTTCTTTGTACATTTGGTGATTGGCATACATTATGTCTATGTGAGGGAGTCAGATCCACTGGAATTTGAATTGCAAACCAGACAGTTGTGAGCTGCCATGTGGGTGCTGTGTGCTAGGAATTGAACCAGAGTCCTTGACCACCGAGCTGTCTCTCTAGCCTCTAGGAGCATTTTCTCAATTGAGGCTCCCACCTGTCTGATGACTCTAGCTTGTGTCAAGTTGGTATAAAAGTAGCCAGCACAGCTTTTGGTCTTCTTAGTACGTTTGCAATGCTGTATTTACTAGAATTTAAGATCTACTATGCTCATAAGTTTAGCTTATTACACTGGAAGGAATTGTCAGGTCATTAAAATATCTGAAGAGAAGGTACAACCTCAGTTTATAACTATAGCTCAGATATAATTACAGCAGTCCTTCGGTGTGTAGTGGGGCTTGTGTCAGGAATCCCTGTGGGACCCTGGAAATCAGACAAATCCTATGAAATGCTGTGGTACTTGTGCGTAACCCAGCACAGTCTCCTTGCACTAGAATCACGTGTGGAATCATGTGTAGATAACGTAACAGCGGATGCCAAGTGCATTGTAAATAACCTCCTGAGTATTCAGTACAGATATAATTTGTTTGTTTGTTTGTTTTGATGTTTTGGTTCTGTTGGTGGAGGGTGACTAGCTAATCCAAGCCATGATCAGTGATAACAGAAACTCAGAGCTAACTTTAAAACAAGGACTAGGAGGTTACAAAAATGAGGTTTTAGTTTGAAGGACCAAAATTAAGAAAGACTTGTAAGTGGTATTCTCTCTGCACAAACACAGCCTTGAAGCACCATTTCTCGTGTTCGATATCCTGGGCCGGTCTTGCCTTACTCTCCCTCTGCCTGCAGCATCTTCTCTGACCTTTATTCCACGGCCGTAAGAGCTGGCTCATAGCCAGTTACCCTGGAGATAAGAGTGTTACAGCTATTTCTTTTAGAAACAGACACCTTCCCTACTTACCACTCACAGAAGTACAGAAATGATCCTAGGCTCTGATATTACACGCTTGCTAGAGACCTTGGAGCAGTGAGACAAGTTACGTGAGGGTGCCAGTTTGGTCTGCAAAGAAGTATGTGCTCGGAAGCCAAGGCAGGCGGCCCCTTCTGTCCTCACAGGGCTTTGCAGGGCGGGGAGCGGGGAGGGGATTTGGGGCAGGGTTCCAACTGGGCTACTGTGTGTTCCATCTTAGTCAGAGGCCAAACCACTGCCCCACAGTCCTGCTCTATATGGATGGAGTAGGTCAGCTTGAATTGCTGGCCTCAGCTATCTGCAACTCCGGGGGTCAGCCAACAAGTGATTGACACTGCCCCCTGTGGTCCCCAGCCACAGTGGAGAGCTGTCTTCACAGTGGGAGCAGCACCGTGAGGGACCCTTCCTGTGTTCTCTACAGCTCCCTTAGGAACCAGCTGCCGCCTCCATTCAGCCTGAGGACGGACGTTTCTGATGCTGGCTTGGGCTGCAGCAAGTGTAGCTTCCAATTCAGGGTTCATGAGTGATGGCCCGGAGTGGCCATCTCTGCTCACTGGCACCAGGGCTCACGCCGGGCAGCACTGTTAGCTCAGGATGTGTCCCCCAGAGGTTGTATTTACTATTACGCAGTGACATTGATGCGTCCATTACTCAGTTGTTTGTGTCCTCATTTGTGTCTTTAGAGCCCTCCTCCTGAATAATTTGTAATACCCACCCTGAGTATATTTGGATTTAAATTTTTAATTGATAGTAAATAAAACACCATTGTATTAACGTCAGAATTCATGAGTGTTCCAGAGATGTTAATTGATAAATGAGAGCCTCAATATTAAGAGCTCATGAGCTCATAGCTATCTGGGGCACCACTAAGTGATGGTATTGCTAGTCACAGGTTGATGCAAATTGTCTGTGCCAGCTGGATAGGGCTGCAGAGCCCAGGCAGCGTGGAACAATCACTTTCTTCATAGCCAGGCAGAACGCCTTCTTCATAAACAGGAGTGCTTGCTGGCACTTTGGAATAATGAGTCGACAGACATATTGTAAAGAATTAGATGGCTTTTAAACTTCCTTTCCTTAACTTCTCAGCAATTGTCTTCTATTGTCACTGCGGCCTTTGGCACTCTGCCTTCTGGGATGTATGTAGACTGGCGAATTTGTTTTTACCTAGCCCTGCTTTATAGTAGACGTAGTAGAAAGCAGTCTTTTTCGTGGTGATTTCTAGTAGATTATGTTCTAGTTACACATTTGGTTTATATCTCTGAACTGTTGCAGAAACCCTGGCTGTAATCTGACGTGCCCTCATCTGTGATTGAATCGTCCTTCCAGTCAAAAAGCGTGGTGCTGCACGCATTTAATCCCAGCACTTGGGAGGCAGAGGCAGGTGGATCTCTGAGTTCCAGGCTAGCCTGGTCTAGGCAGGGCTACACAGAGAAGCCCTGCCTCAAACAAAACGAAACAAAACCAACAAAAATGTTTTCTCTTTTCAGGCAGTGACTGTATGGGTTATTTTAACGTGCATTGTTTTCCCTATTCTGATCTAATGGCAAGATTTAGCAAAGCATCAGTACAGGCAAAGGCACCTCACTTCCAAAACCTATGGGATATGTGATCACTGTATTCGGTGCCACAGGAAATAAGTTGTTAAGATCGATTTTTCCAAACTGATGGTAAAACACTAGACTTGGACTTTGCTGGATAGCATCCTTCTCATACATGTTAGCATCAAAGCTTGGAGCCATCACTTGCCCACCCTCATCTCCTGTCCTCTTACTCTCTCTCAGATTCTGCCCACTGTTGATCTCTCAGCCCTGTCTATTCTGTGTATTACCAAAGGTTTAAAAATCACCAATGCATTCTGAAAAATTGATAGGAAAAATCACTGTCTTAGGTGCGATCAAACACCATGACCAAAAGCAAGCTGAAGAGGAAAGGGTATATTTGGCTTAGGCTTCCACATCGTTGTCCATCACTGAAGGAAGTCACAACAGGAACCCAAGCAGGGCAGGACCCTGCAGGCAGGAGCTGATGCAGAGGCCATGGAGGGTGCTGCTCACTGGTCTCCTCCCCATGGCTTGCTCAGCCTGCCTTCTTATAGAACCCAGGACCACTAACCCAGGGTGGCCCCACCCATAATGGGCTGGGCTCTTCCTCATCAATCACTAAGAAATTGCCCTACAGGGTTGCCTACAGCTTCAGAAGGCATTTTTCAACTGAAGCTCCCTTTTCTCCAGTGACTAGCTTATATCAAGTTGACATAAAACTAGGCATATGGGGCTGGAGAGATGGCTCAGAGGCTAAGAGCACTGGCTGCTCTTCCAAAGGTCCTGAGTTCAATTCCCAGCAACCACATGGTGGCTCACAACTATCTGTAATGAAGTCTGGTACTCTATTCTGGCCTGCAGGCACACATGCAGGCAGAACACTGTGTATATAATAAATAAATCTAAAGACAAAAAATTAGACAATGCACAATCTTAGAAACTAATTTCTGGCAGTACCAAGTATAATTATCGCATATATCTTTATTTTTTTCCTTATTATTGTTTTGTTTGTTTGTGACTACAGAAAGGTTTTGGAGATGAGATGCCTTTGACTATTTGTTTCTTGCTATTTGATGACCCTCATGGATCATCAGTTGATTGTAAGTGTAAGCACATTATTTCTAGACTGGCATCACCTGGGTAGGCTCATCTTGTAACTCACTGTCTAAATCAAGGTACTGTAGGCAGATGCTCATCATAGTAGGGATATGGTGTGTGTGGGCACTGGGGATTAAGCTGAGGGCCCACTTCCCTCTGAGCTATATCACAGCTTCAGAAGTAGGACTGTCTGAAATAATGCTAAAAGCTACTGTTTGTTAAACACACAAGCCAGTACATAGTAGTTGAAGGTCATTATCAAGCATTATATGCTGCACATAATTGTATGTGCTACACCTGTGTGTTATTGACAGCACAGCGACTTGTTTGCAGTCATGAGGTGCCCTGTGCTCTGGTGTTCTGGTGGTAGTACCTCACCAGCTGGGTGACGCTGTGGGGCTGCCGTCACGTGTGACTATCTCTGGACTAGTTGTTCCATCATGGCTGACTGTTGAGAATAGGTGCTTACCTTTCCTGTGCAGTGTTATACAACACAAGGAAGTGGTTCAGACATGATGCCCCAGCTGTGCTAAGAAGGCAGGCAAAGGAGAACCAACTGATGGCTCTGTGGGCAGGTCTAGACCAAGGCTGAATCCTCGCCACCGTTCATAGTATAGGACTGTTGTTAAGTAAAGGGGATGTGTAATTCAGAAATAAAATAATGATTTTATGTACAATAGGATAAAGATAACACACAGGACACATGTATTGACTGATGACCCTGTCACTCCTGTTGGTCGCATTTTATGTCTGAAAGTCACCTTGGTGTCCTCTCACAGCAGGTCTAGGTTCCTGTAATGACAGTGATTTTTTAACTCCGTGGTTTTAGAAAGGCCCCACTCTGTAGCCAGCTAGGACCTCTTTGGCCTCCCACGAGCTGGCATCACAGTGGCTGTCATGATCTGCTTACCAGAGCATGTTTTAAAGGTGCTATATACCACAAGCCAACGGCTTACAGAGAAAAGTTAAGTTTTTTCACTTTAATGTCTTATCCAGCAAATTTGAAAATCTGTAAATACCAACATTAGTGGCCTCTCTGTGCCCCACTGCCTCTTGACACAGCTGGGTGCTTTGTTGTGAGGCCAAGGCATGTGGGGTTCTGATCGCTCTTTATATGTTCTTCAGCATCCAGCCCAGTGCTTTAACACACCTTCATGTATCCTTGGAAGTATCGGTCTTCGGTACCCTAAGCGCCTCCCTCCTTGGAGACTGTGGCCTGTGAGAGATTCTGAGAGCCTTTACACTGTAGAAACTTGATTAGAGGGTTTTTTGTCTTTGTTTGTTTATTTACTTGCTTTTTTTTTTTTTCCTGAGACAGGGTTTCTCTGTGTAGCCTTGACTGTCCTGGACTCATTGATTACAGTTTTATAATTACCTTTTAAAGTGTAGTAAAGCACACATAAGACAGAATTTAACAATTTAACCGTTTTATTGCTATTAAATACACCTGACTTTTAAGGAAGGACATTTATAAACCTTTCACAGGGAATAATCCTTTTCCTCTCTTAGAATCTGTTCCTCTCAAGTTCCGTGGTTCAGAGAAATGCAAGAATAGGTTTAAGGAGTGATTTGCCTCAGAACTTGTTTTCTCTCCCAAGCGAGAGAAAAGCAAGCCCTCTGCAGCGACTGACAGGCTGGGGCCAGGCTCTTGGAAAGCCCTAGAAGAGGACTTTGCCTTAATTGAGACCCACTGAAGCAAGCCCTGCTCTTAAGGGAGGCCTCTCAGGACAGTTCTGAAAGTCCGCGCTAAGTGATTGAGGGGCTGTGAAAGGCCGGGACTCGTTAGTACTGAGAACTTGGCGATGATGTCCACAAAAGGGGAAACACCTCAAAGGAGCAGCATGGACAGACAATCCCGAGACAAGTTGAAGCTCTGTCCAGTGCCACGCCTGGACTTACTTGTGTAACTAGGTGGCCGTGTTGGAAGATGCCTACCAGAACCATTGGAGGAGTCTGTCTAGTTCCTTTTCTGTCATGTTTCTCCTAAGAGGAGGTGGGCAGGAGAAAGCTGTCCCGTCCTGAAGTACATGAGAATGAGTGGTGAAGAGGGAAAGCTGCTCTTCCCTGGGCCTCTCCATACTGTGCTCCTGCCAGCTCACTGGCCCCTGCTTCACCTACCACTTCAGTTCTCAGGGACAGTTGTCCTGGATGACCAGCTTGGGGCCTCTGTAGACCAGGCGGAAAGCCAGTGTCCCTCCCAGAGCAGGCACTTCAGGCGTTCACGTCTGTTCCTCAGAAGCAGCTCGCTGGTGTCCTGTGTGCAGAGTAGCTGGTAGTCAGCTGAACGCAGCGCAAAGCCAGGACTTGATTTAGAAACATGTTTTATAATGTATAGTATTTGGAACTTTAAAATTTTACATTTTCAATAGTAATTTGCAAGAATTTCCAAGCATAGAGGCTAGGAAGGTAGTTAGTAAAAATACTTGTCAGAGGAGACATGGGGGAAGTCAGGCTGTGGGCACACCTTGTACTCCCAGCACTAGGGAGCTGTGGGCAGGCAGCCCCTGCTCCAGCCTGCCCAGGAAGCACTGGGCCCATGAGACCCTACCTAAAAAAGGAGGCAGATGGCGTCTGAAGGCGACCAGGTTGCCCTCTGACCACCAGTTTCCCCTCCCCCTCTTCCCCTTCCCCTCCCCTCCTCTCCCCTTTTCCTCTCCTCTCTCTCTCCCTCTCCTCTTCTTCTGCCCTCCCCCCTCCTCCTCTCCTTTCTTCTCCTCTCCTCTCCTCCCCCCTCCCCCCATGCATTGTCAATCTCCTGGAATTTTATTTTTACCAACATTTCCTAAGCTTATTTCAAGATAAATGTAGATTATAAAGTACTTAAGTGGGCATGTTGTGTAGCACCATTTGGGGACTTGCTAGGCTGGTGATGGTTGTTACAGCGTCAGTAATGTGTGATGTTAACTCTTAGCACTCACTGTGTCACACACTTGATACTTTATATATTTTGTACTGCATGTATTGATTCTAAACTATATAAAAATCCTGTTTCCTTTATTCTGGTGATAGAAAAATAAATCTCTATACAAAAGCAAGTAAGCTAGCCACTGTTACCATCCACTCATCTGTGCAGCATCATAGCTTCTTGTTTGTGTTGTGATTGGAATTTTCTTTAAATCAATAGGTAGTTGAACAATTCAGAAAATATAGAATTCTGTTTGGAATGTGGTTCTCAGCCTCTGTAACACTGCGACCCTTTAGTATAGTTCCTCATGTTGTGGTGACCCCCACGTAAAACTCTGTTGTTACCTCATAACTGTAAGTTAATGCAATGTTGTGATGTAAATGTCTGCTATGTGGCCCCCAGAGGGTCGAGACCAGCAGGTTCAGAGCCCCTGTTCCAGAGGCCCTTGTTGAGGGGTGCTTCTGATCTTTTATCTCCACTTAGAATGGGCAGACATTTCTAGAATGTGAAACTGGGTGCCTCACTGAGTGAGCTTCCCGCTTACAGGGTTTAATATGCAGTGTATGCTTAGAGTGTGTATCACTGGGCTCGGTGTGGTGGCGCACGCCTTTAATCCTAGCACTTGGGAGGCAGAGGCAGGCAGATCACTGTGAGTTCAAGGCCAGCCTGGTCTACAAAGTGAGTCCAGGATAGCCAAGGCTACACAGAGAAATGCTGTCTCAAAAAAAAGGAAAAAAAAATGTACCACGTAAGGTGCTAACAATGCAGAGCAGATTCGTTCATCAGGTGGCCGTATGATGGTCGTGTCTCAGGCCCTCAGTCCACCAAAGGTAGGTGGCTTCACAGGCAGGAGGTGTGTGCTGGGTAGGAAAGTGTTTTCATAGATGCCCAGTGTACAGAAGCTTCACAAATATTGCTGCTGCTCCTTTTCAGCAGGGAGTAAAAACACTTTATTAGCTTCTCTGGTTCTTCCTTGAAATTCTTTTCCAGTTCTCTTCCACAGTGCCGTTCTAGTATTTCACGTGCAGTGATTAAGTTTGGAGGCCGGGTTATGCCCTCCCCACTCCAGCATACAGAAGCAGTTTGCTTGTAGTCAGTGGATTCAGGCAGAGCTGTGCACTGTGAGGTTTAGCTGTGTGCGTGGGGTGCGGGGTGTTGAGCATTCCAGGTAAAGGAGTAACCTGTGCAGAGGCTTGGCGGCTTCACAAGACTGAGCAAAGATGCCTGTTGTCATCAGACAGGAGATTCTGGAGAACACAAAGCAGGGCCGCTAGGCCCGAGCGCTGTGAGGCACGCCTCCAGCCCACCCCGACAACTGTGGAGTGGGCTGCGGTGTCTGCACTGTGGCAGTGGGCGAGGCGGCGTGGCTAAACACAGTGCAGAAGATAATGAGTGCTTCCTCTTTTGTTTTTATTAAAACTCAATTCCGCAGCATTCGTTGCGCATTTCTAACTGCATCCTAGATGGCCCTCCTTCCCACACTTGTTTGTATCCTTCCCACGCTTGTTTGTATGTTTCTCGTCTTCAAGACTAAAACATCAGGGGCTAGACAGCTGGCCCAGTGTTTAAGCACTCGCACCTCTCCTGAGGAGAACCTCAGTGGGTCCCCTTGCACACGCTTCGGGTGAGTCACAGCTGCCTGTAGCTGCAGCGCCAGGATGCGATGCCTCTGGCCTCTGGGCACTAGCACTCATGTGCACGTGCCCACACAGACACTCAAGTGTACATAATTTAAATTAATTAAAGCAAGTCCTTTAATGAATTATGAAATCTCACTGTCATGCTAAATTTTCCATAATACAGACACAAAGCACAGTGTGTTTCAGATGTTTGAGTGACTAGATAAACGAGTTTGTTAAATGGCTCTCATATTTTAGTACTATAAACGTATTTGGATAATTTCTATTTTAAGCCAATCTTATATTCTCCCTTATTCTTTGTTTCTTTTATAATAGCATTAACAAAATTCAAAATCTGACATTTATTAACCTTCAGTTTGAGAAAGGAAAGTCATATACTCTATTTTCAGGTTCCTGTATTGTTCTAGTATAAGTCACTGAGATGGGCTTCTGTCTTTTTTTTCTAAAGTAAGTAGTTATTGTAATATAATATATTTTTAAAATATTCTCATCTTTAAGTAGAAATAAGAAAAATAATCAAAATGGACCCATGTTAAATCCCATGTATGTTTTTAGGAAGTTAGACGCTTGTAATATTTGTTGTTTGATTTTTCTTGGGACAGTATGTTTCCCACATCACCCGCACTGGCCTCCCAGCCCCTGCCTCATGCTCCCAAGGGCAGGTAGGACTAACTTAACCGTAGGCACCACCACCATGCCTCGCTGAAGAAGAACCTTCTTACTTTGAAAGAAGTTAAAATTCACATGCACATGTAAGAAATAACAGAAACCCCAGCTTTCCTCACATAACCAAACCATCACACAAGGAGCTGCTGGATAGTGTCAGATCCACCGCTGTTCAGACCTGCTCATGCCCACCGCGCCCTGCCTCACATGCTCTTCCTCACACCTGCCCAAGGCTGCTCTGCTGTCCATCTCCAGTCCTGTCCCTTTAAGAGTGTTGTAAGTGCACTCACACAATGTAGACCCTTTGGGGTGGTTTCCATCACTTAGCAGAATTCCCCATGACTCGCTAAGCCACTCAACAATGGGGGGGCGGGCACGGCATGACACACACGGCACGACACACACGCACAGAGGCTGCGCTTCTGCTCATCTTGCTCCTCTCTCCTCTGCACTCAGCATGCTGCTTGCTCGGCAGACAGGAGCCAAACTTCCTCCTCACAGGGCTGTCCGCCTCCACAGTGCTCTCCTTTCCAGTAGCCTTCCCTCTACTCAGCTCTTTCTTCTGCCCTTGGTGTCCCCTGATTTTTCTATCCTGACCAATTTGAACAAATTGTTGCGTGAATTAAGTTCCAAATGAGACATCTCCTAATTCGTTACCTCAGATAGAGGGACGGTGTTCTGCAAGCCTGGGGGTCCTTGCTGTGAGTGACTGTGGGCCATGAGCGGTCACCAGTGGTCACAGTCCTTGCCTGGCTTTGCTCGGCGTGTGCTTCATCTGGAGGCCATGAATGCCACCGCCTGGGAATCCTGGTGCATTCTGCTCTGTTCATGCCAAGTCGTGTCCTGATAAACCACGCTCCTCTTGCACGAGTGGACAAAGAGTGTCGTGTGTGAGCTTTGGGCAAGAGCCTTCGCCCCACTGCTGTGGGGACCCTGTTACCGCACAAATGGGCTGCTTGTTTCTACGTAGAGTTTTACTACAGTACAGGAGCCGCTAACTGCTGGCCAGCCTGTGTACCTGGGGCTTGTCTGAGCAGTTGGAGTCCAGTGTTTTCCTCCATCAGTATTAACAGCTCCAAACTCCATAGCTGCGGATGAGGCAGGCTCACACTCTACACAGGGCCTGCTTAGCTGCGGATAAAGCAGGCTTTCACACTATGCAGGGCCTGCTTAGCTGCGGATGAGGCAGGCTCACACTCTATGCAGGGCCTGCTTAGCTGCGGATGAGGCAGGCTCACACTCTATGCAGGACCACGTTGGTTTAACAACTCACTCTGTCTTCATCTAACAGCTAGGCCAAATATGTGTTTGGTAGTGTAGATGTGTCTTTACTTTGCAGCCTGCCCACGCATGGCAGCATGCAGACTAAGCACGCCACGTTGGGAGCTCTGAGGACTACCCATGCACCCACAGCGCTACCCAGCAGTCTTCACTCCCCATGTCTACCTCTGCACAACTCTGTAATTCTCAGACATGGCGACGCCTTCTGTATGACCCAGTTTGCATCTCATGTGGAATCTTAAGGCTGGAACTCGGGTATTAGCCAGCCAACTGGCTGGACCCTGACTGAGTGCCCTAGCCACGGGGTGCCTCCGGCACAAGCTGCGTCACCAGCCTAGCGCTGCCATTCGCTGTCCCCGGTTTTGTTGCTGACTTCCTTGAGCAGCCTCCATCAGCTGTAGCTACTTTTAACTGTAAAACTGTAAACCCCTGGCCTTGAGCTGCCTTCTGCCCCCTCTCCTCTGCCCAGAGGACTTAGAAGTGTTTTCTGGAGTGAGCAGGGTGGGTACTAAAGATGTGATGAAGGCCCAGCAGGGTAAGGAGCACAGGAGGGCTGGGTCGGACAGAAAATGCCTGTGCACCTCTGATATTAAAGAAAAGGAATTCTTTTTTTTTTTTTTTTTTAAGATTTATTTATGTATTTTATGTACATGAGTGCGCTGTCTTCATGAGTACCAGGAGAGGGCCTCAGATCCCATCACAGATGCCTGTGAGACACCATGTGGGTGCTGGGAATTGAACTCAGGACCTCTGAAAGAGATGCTAGTGCTCTTAACCGCTGAGCCATCTCTCTCTCCAGCCCGGAAAAGGAATTCCTTTAAGACAGCATCCTGATTTTACTTTTTAACTATGAAAAGGTGTATTATCAGTATACGAGTTAACCATGGTGCAAGTTTACAATAGGAAGTGCTGAGAATTCAGTGTAGGGACGCAGTTACACTTGTAGAGGAGGGTATACATGTGCACGTTGTAAGAAGAAATAAAGGAAACAGAAGGTTCTTTCACCCAGGCAGTTTAATTTAGGTTCAGTGAGGCTCTTTAGAGGGCACCAGGAATATCTTGTAACTTGGTGTTTAAAATGCTACATTTCTATATCCATATGCATAGCTCTTTCTTCAGAAACAAACCAAAACCTGAAACTCTAAAGAACAGTTTGAGTTCCCAGCAAAATTTAAGAGGAAGGCACAGATTCTTCTGTGTGCCCTCTCGCATTGCATTTTAGCACCCCAGTAGTGTGTCTGTGGCTGGCGGCGGCTTTTCACTCTGCCAGTCTCCAGGAGAGTGTCTCCTGAGGAAAGCCACTGGGGTTAGGAGGTGTGTGCTAGGACTGCGCTGACAGTGTCTGCATGGCGCGGTCGAGCGCACCCTTATTTGAGTGGCTGAGCCAGGCTATTTCCTATCTGGAGGCATTCCTTAGGTCTGACGTGACTTGACACGCACTCAGCACAGTTCAGGCAGGGGAGGAGGGTGTTCAGCAGCAAGGTCTTCACAGTGCTGTGACTCATCGCCTTTCTTGTAGTGAGCTCTTTAAACGTAATCTCAGTTTTAAACACAGCACTCAATTCTCACTGGATAGTAAAAGCTTTTCAGCTGGAATACAGAGTCTCCTTTCTCTCCTCTGTTGAGTAGCCACACAGCTAGAGCATGTTCCACGTCAGGGCCCAAGCCCGTCCTGTCTGGGGAGCGTCCAGTGGAGCCTGGACTCTTGGTGAGCGCACACTCTTACAGGTAGCTGTCTCCACCACCACGTCCGCATATGTCGTCTGCATGGTGAGGTACCAGGAGTAGTGCCGCCATGCTGCGTAGAGGCCAGCAGTGCAGTGCTCTGTAGCGCTGCTGTGTGCACTATAGACCCTGCACTCTAAAGTGTTCTGGTTGCTTTAATTTCTAAAACATACATATTAGTAACTGAAGAGGGAGGACAGTAACCTGGGCCTGTCCCAGGGCACCCTGATAGAGTGACAGTCTCTGGGCATATGTAAAGAAGCCTGGCTAGATTGTCTTAATGCTTATCTTGGGAACAGACCCAAGTTTTAGTAAGGTGGGACCGGGGGAGTGCATGCGCGCACACACACGTGCAGGTGCCCTGGAGAAGGGGAGACGGCATCCGTACCCCTAGAACTAGAGTTACAGGCAATTTTGAGTCCCCGAGCCCAGGTGCTAGGATCCAAACCTGTTCTCTGCAAGGATGGTGCGCGCTCCTGACAGCCAAGCCCTCTCTGCGGCTCCACTAGAGTCTTTAAGATAGAGACCTGAAGACAGAGAACCTCGCCTATCCTGTGTCTGAATGAAAATGTTAATTATGGAAGGTAAGATGTTTAGAGGGAACTTTTCTGTTTTGGCCTGCAACACAAAATCCAGGAGCTGCAGAACAAGATTGTTGGATTCTTCCTGTTTGTTCCGCTGTGAGCGGCAGGCCTCTTCCTAAAGCATATGCTATAGTCTTAGCATCACGTGCATTTCAGTTACCGACAGCGTTATACATTCGAAAGCATAACGACCGGTCTGCTCTGTGTGTGTGTGTGTGTGTGTGTGTGTGCGCGCGCATGCACACGTGCACGCGTGTCCATGAGCCTGTGTGCCCACCAAGGCCAGAGGTCAGTGTCAGTTGTCTTCTGTCCTACTCTACCGTCTCTCTTGAGAGCAGTGTCCCCTTGGCTCCGGCTCACCCTTGGGTTACCTGACTGCCAGCAGCCCGCGTCTGAACCTCCATTCTACCTCTTTGGAAGCTAGCGTGGGTACCAACCAAGCCATCAATGACTTTGGTTTTCTTTTACTCACAAATATATCTGCAGCACATGCTCATTGTAGATAACAGGAAATAAAGTTACATATTAGTTCCCATTATAAGAAATGTCTTTGAAAGACTTGAAGTAAGTACAATAGCATGAAAGTAGAAGGGAATGGGAGAGAGACCAGCCAAGTTCCAGGGGACGGCAGGGCCGGGGCTGGGGCACTTGAGTAGGTGGCAGAAAAAGGAAGCAGTATAGCAGCATATGCATGAAAATGCCACCCTGAGGCTCCCTCTCTGTCTGATGACTAGATAATGATTAGAAACTTAAGTGAAAACCGCTCAATGGTTCTGGCAACGCCTCAGAATGTGCCGTCCGGGAAAATCTTCCAAGTGCTGCTTTCAGGTTGAGATTTCCATTCAGAGTGTCTGTGTCTCCTTTCAGATTAACTTACGCCTCATCTTGGTGAGTGGAAAGACGAAAGAGTTCCTCTTCTCCCCCAACGACTCCGCCTCCGACATCGCAAAGCACGTGTATGACAACTGGCCCATGGGTAAGTGCTGAGAAAGTGTGGAGGGCGGAAGGCTGTGCTTGGCAGGTCACTGTCCTGGATGTTGCCTTTCTCACCAGAAAGCAGCGAAGAAGCAGGGATGCGGGGGCCATGTGTGCAAGCAGAGTGTGTCCTGGGCACATGGCTTCCGTGTGCTTACACCAAACACAGAAGGAAGAGCTGGATTTCACTTGACCTGCAGCGAAGTCTCTGCTGCACCACAGTGAACTCTTGGGGCAGTGCGGTGGGAGCTCTTCCTTGTCAGATGAGCCCCACCCTGCCCTCCGTCCTTAGTTTTCTTCTTGAGCTCCCAGGGTGTGCTCAGAACCATTGCCAGGCATGCGCCATTGTTTAAGCCCATCTCATTTAACCTTCCCAGTCCTGAGAATTGAACCCAGGGCCTTGTTGTATGTGCTGGGCAAGCGCTCTACCACCCACTGACCTGGGTCCCTAGCACCTTCCCTCCCTTTTTTTTTCTTAAAGTCTTGCTGAGTTGCCTGGGCTACCCTCAAATGAGTGATTCTCCTGCCAAGCATATGCCACCATGCCAGATCTATGTAATACGTTTAGCAAGAGAAATGTAAACTTTTAAGATTGTTTTACTTCCTTAAAATAATCCAAATGATGATAAATGGGTGAGCACCACTGTCAAATACGCCAGGAACAGCCCTCTGACCTGTTCAGGAAGTTGATTCCTCAGCTCTTAGGAAAAGGTCTGTAAGTCCTTCCTTCCTTCCTGAGTTTGCCAGATCTGCTCAGTCTGTACCTCAGCACATCCAGACTGTTTCCATTAAAGTTTTAGGTCTGAACCGTATTATATAATGCAGCAGACGTCAGTAAATGTCAATAGTGGTTGGTTCTGAAAAGTCTGGGTCGCTAGAAGCTGCACCTGAGGAGGGGGCCGGCTGGCAGGCGGGCGGACACCGTGACACCGCTGGGTCTTCCTAAGCCTCTGAGGTCTGCAGTGTTTCTCCAGGCCTGGAGTGGGGAAGGGAGAACCCATGGTGCCTGTGAGATGCTGGAAATGAGTGGCTTCGCCATGCTTGCACCTGTGCTTTAAGTCCCCGTAGAATCCTAACCTTTTCTGTATTGATTAAAGTCACTTGTCTTTATAGCAAAGGAACACTGGAAGATTAAATATCTATCCACACCCACCCCGCCCCGACACACACATTGTTGCAGGTAGCTAACCAGTTTGGGTTTCTTGTTTGTTTTCTTTCAGACTGGGAAGAAGAGCAGGTCAGTAGCCCAAACATTCTGCGACTCATTTATCAAGGCCGATTCCTCCACGGAAATGTCACCCTAGGAGGTAATCCACGCCCTCCTCACCCAGAGAGCCTTTCCTTTGTTTAAGTGACAGTGCCTCTGCTTTTGCAAAAAAAAAAAAAAGTGACTTTAGTGGGCTACTTCAGAGTCTGGGCTCACGTGTAGACAGTGTGTTGCAGTGTTAGATTTGGTCTAAAAACTGTTGCAGTTTTTTAGAAATAAAAGCAATCGGGCTGGAGAGATGACTCAGAGGTTAAGAGTGCTGTCTGTTCTTCCAAAGGTCCTGAGTTCAATTCCCAGCAAGCATCTGTAATAAGATCTGGGGCCCTCTTCTGCCATGCAGGTGTACATGTGGACAGAATACTGTATAAGTAATAAATAAATAAATCTTTTTAAAAAGAACAAAGACACCACTGCCATTTATAGGCAGAGTTTGCTTGCTCGCTGCTCTTTCTGTAGTTTTGCTTAATTAGATGAACCCTGTGCTACCATGAGAGCTGACTGGCAGTGTCCTGGCTGCTTTGTGCGTGTATGAATGATGGATTGGAGCCTTAAAAAAAAAATGCATGGTTCAAACAAGATCTTGAATTAAAATTAATGAATTAAGAAAACAAGCTAATGTTGGGCAGATTTAATCTCTTGGCTGTGTGAGTCTCCAGCTCCCTGGGAACCCCGGCATGTCGAGCAGTTCCCCAGCCCCAGGTTAAAGGTCTCAGGATGACAGCACACGGCTGTCAGTGTGACTGTAGTGAACTACAGGCCTTCCAGCTTGCATGGTTCACACAGGTGGAGTGGGGCACCGTGGCCCTTGGTCGGGCAGTGCCACCTGGCTCTCGGGGAGGCCACATGCTAGCACTCCCCTGTCCCCTTCTAGGCCACTGGTTTCTTTTTTGTCACTTTGTTAGGGAGGCAGCTGACTCCAGTATTTGCATGGCTGTTAATGAAGAAAAGTCTGGCCTTGCTCAGTGGCCTGTGAAAAAGACTCAGGGCCCACAGCTGCAAGTCAGAGGCAGGCGGTTGTGGTTATTCCAAGAGAATAAAAAAAAAAAAAAATTCAACAACAATATTTTAAGATTTTTTACTTTATTACTGTGAGAGACGAGGCACAGGTGTGGAGGGCAGAGGGCAACTTTGCAGAGTCAGTTGTCTGCTCCAGCTTTCCCTGGGTTCCAGGGTCACACTCAGGTGGGCAGGCTTCCTGCCAAGCCCCCGCCACCTGCCTAGAAAAAAACTTCTGTGCTCCCGTCAGTTTCATGTTTAAACTTTTGGTCCGCAGCCCCCTTTTTTGAGGTGTAGCCTTGTCAATCACAAGGAATTTCATTCTGCTGAAGGAGAGGCCCAGAGAGGGCGTGGCTGAAGAGGACGATGTCCCTGACACTCTGACAGTCAGTGGGGGCAGCTGCAAGTGGGGCTCAGAGAGGGTGCAGCAGGCATGGCGTGGGGAGCTCACCTCCATTCTCTGTTGGCTTTATTGGCTGTTGTGGTCGGGGGGGGGGGGGGGAGCGCATCCCGAGGCCTAGCACTTAGCATCCCAAGTCACCAATCCGACTCAGGCCTGCTGCTCCTCTATGACACAGGCCTCTGCACTTCCCACTTGCCGCCAGTGTGACTTCTGAATTGAAACCTGCGCGGTTGTTATGTGTGTGCACAGGAAAAGGCAGAATCCTGTCTTCCAGAGGTCGCCCAGTGTGTGCTCAAGTGTTCTGTGAAAGGATGAATCCCAGTTTCTGGCTCCTCCACCTTGTGCTGCCATCAGGCATGTCTGCTGCTTATCACAGAGTCAGGTGCACCAGAGAAGTGCCAGCCCCACTGTCTAGGTGACAGCTTCTGGTGCTGCTGCCCTGCCCTCTGGAGTGTGCCTGCTGCTGTGACTTATTGATGACGTCACTGACAACCAGCAGTCCGTAGGTCTGTGTGGAGCATGACTTGAAAAGCAGGCGTGCAGAGAGAGAGGCTGTACGGAACTAGTGCGGCCAGAACTGAGCTTGCTCTCAGATAGAGTCTAGCCAGTGGCAAAGCTGGAGTCCCTTGTAGCTGTCCTCCCCTCTGCGGAAGCCAGCAGCTCGCACGGGCCTGCAGCCCTGGCTACTGATGCACAGAAGGGCGTGTGTAACAGGTGTCTCTTCTCTCTTACACAGCATTAAAACTTCCTTTTGGCAAAACCACAGTGATGCATTTGGTGGCCAGGGAGACCCTGCCAGAGCCCAACTCACAAGGTAAGCCCGCTCCCCAAGGCCCCTCCTTTGCGCCCTCAAGATAGGCATCCATGCCTGCTTCCTCTGAGGCGTTCTGATGAGGAGGAAATCTTCATAGCTTAAAACCCAAACTTGAGCAAGTAACGAGACAGACGGCTTTTGAAGAATGCCAGGATTAAAAGAGCTCTTATTTACAGGGTTGGCGTTGTTTAAAGCAAGCTTTGAGCAGCACTCAGGCCTTTTGACCATGCCTCTGCGTCTTGTCTCTCCTCTCGAGACCCAGCATGGCTAACCCGGGCTGGCTTTGTTTTCCCAGGTCAGAGGAACCGGGAGAAGACGGGTGAGAGTAACTGCTGTGTGATCCTGTAGCGCGTCGCAGCATGTGTGTCGGTCTGTTGATGCTGCTTAGACCCAGGAGATTCAACAGTTTCCGACACCTGTAGGACAGTCGCCTGTACATCCATGGGACTGAATTGCTCATGCACTGTCATCTCTTCTCACAAAGTAAAAAGAACCGAGACCACTTCTGCTCTGGCCCTTTTATTCCTTGGATCGCTCTTGTGTGTGAGCAGGTGAAGTGCGCGGTGGTGTCCGGGGGGAGCAGCACGTCTGCTGCCACAGACTCGCCACAGACTCCTCCACGCAAGTCAGAAAGCGAGCGTTGCAAGGACAATTTGCACTAAAAAAAAAAAAAAAAAGGTTATTATTTTCCTCATCAGCAGACTCTGCAAGCATTTGTGGTGCCCAGAAGTGCTGTGTGCAGCCCACACTGGAGGACTCTCAGCGTCAGCAAGCACCAGGCCAGTCAGACAGGGAAAATGGGAAGGAATTCTACCAAAGTCAGCCACGGGGGCTGTCCTCACAGACTCGGCATGACTGTTGTCCCCACAGCCGATGAGAAGCCATGCCTGCTGCTTACAGCCCAGGCAGCACAGGGGGGTGGCAGCACACCCCTAGCCTTAATGTGGAGGGGCCAGCTGCTCGTGGGCTGTCACTGTGCAGAGCCCCTGGGAAGCCCCAGTGGCAGAGCCGACTGCGTGTTTGAATATCAGAAAATGGACCGCTTCTGCCACGCCTCTCCTCCGTAGCCCTGCCCTGTGCCGCGCTTACTAGAGCGGAGAAGTCTCCAGATACTAATTTTGTGACTTCCTGTAGTTTGCATTGAGAGCCTGTGCCTGCAGTGGTGTTCAGATCCAAGCTGAGCCTTCAGGCACTGGCAGTTAGGAGCACCACTTTTATTTTTACCAATAACGTAACGATTGATATGCACAGCACTAAAGCATGAGCTCATTTCCTCTAAACCTGTAAAAAAAAAAAAAAAAAAAAGATTTTCTATTTTTTTCACTGGGAAGAACTCTTCCTAGATGAAATTACAAATATGTGTAGATTATATTTAATAAAAAGACATAAAATATCTAATTGTAGAGCGCAAATATAGACTGGCGTGTAGCTATAGACCAGTATCCCATATCAGTAACTTTGCCCAGCCTTTTTAGAGATGAAGTTGCAGACTGCATTGTGCCCTGTGTTTAGTGAGGGCTCGTGGCTCTCAACTCCATCACATGTAAATGGTGTCTGCGGTCATCTTTGTTAAATGCAATCAGGTTACTTTATTCATTGTTATTAATGCTTTGATGACAAGGCTTTATATGCAGTAGATCTACGAAAATATTGTTCATACTGATCAGAATTAAATTTGTATAGAGCAGAGTTTTAAAATGAATGTAAATAGCACTAAACCTTTTCTTTCTGCAACCTGTACTTAATAGATTTCTTCTGTAAACTAAATAAAAAAATGTAGTGCATTCCGTTGGTGATTTCAAGGTCAATACTTGTTTAAGCATAGTCTCGTTATTTTACAGTTAAGTATCTACTCTCCTGGGTCTTTTAAAATTCATTTACGTGAGCCGCACTCCTGGGTCTTTTAAAATTCATTTACGTGAGCCGCACATGGTGGCGCACACCTTTAATCCCAGCACTCGGGCGCAGAGGCAGGCAGATCTCTGTGAGTTCGAGGCCAGCGTGGTCTACAAAGTGAGTTCCAGGACTGCACAGAGAAACCCTGTCTGGAAAAAAACAAACAAACAAAAAATTCATTCACTCACCACTCTGCCGCTACTTGGGAGTTAAAGTGGGAGGCATGGCGACTGGGCTTCTAGAAGACCCCACAGCTGGGTAACGGGTAGTTAGCTGTGATGACTGTGTCCTTCTGTAAATCAGACTGCTGGGTCCCAGTTGCTCACGGTCTTCCCAAAGTTAGACTTTCAGTCTACTGCGATTGCATTCTGGACAGTTAAAATAGTCCCTGCCAGCTTCCTGTAGCCTCTCTCTGTGTCCCCACACTGCACATCTCCCTTTCACGGCACTTCAGTTTAGAGTTGCCTCCTAGGCAGAGCTCACTCAATACCTAATACTGTAGTTGTACCAAATTAAAAAGAATTAAAAACAAAATTTTACACTGAAAACAGCAAAAATTTACTAGTGTAGGAATGAAAATGCTAGTGTATCCCTTAAAAATAAACTTTTTAGAAAAGCCCTGGGGCTGCTGATGGCTAAAGTGGGGTTGATCACACTCAAGACCAGCATAGCCACTGGGGGTAAGCGAGCGAGCAAGCGGAGCACAGACCCAGTGGCCCAGCGTGGAGAACCTCTGAGCTCAATCTGTCACCGTGGCACAGCAGCATGGTGGCAGTCTTTCTGTTAAACCTCAGCATGGCCTCCCGGTTGGATCATTGGCTCTCTCCTCAAGCTCACTTGTATGTGACAGCTTCAGTCCATGGAGAGGCTTTCTCACAGCCAAACAGGCCTCTGTGCTGCCCAGTGCTGCAGACATTTCTGTCAGCCTGTGAGCAGCATTTAAAATGAAGAGTTGAAAATTTTGTTTACCCGTCTAAAAACAGTTCTTTGCTTTTGAATGACTTCCATTCATATTCCAATCTTGGTATTTTTCATGTCTGTCTGTCTGTCTGTCTGTCTGTCTGTCTGTCTCTCTCTCTCTCTCTCTCTCTCTCTCTCTCTCTCTCTCTCTCTCTCTAGGTTTAAAGGCATGCGCCACCACGCCCCAGCGTTCTTTCTCTTTCTGCTCCTTTTTTCTTTTGCAGTTTACATTGTGATGCTTGAATGAGGTCAGCGTGGCGCCTGCCCCTCCTGCTGTTGACTTAAGGGAGAGAGCCATGACCTCGTAGAACTTCAGTGCTTCCATCCGCCCTTGTCAGTAGCCGTGGTGGGTATTCCGTTCCGTCATGGTGTCCTGCAGGCAGCTGCAGTGTCTCCGCACCATTTCCATGCCAAGGTGTACTGGGACACTCAGGCACAAGCTCGTAACATCCGCAGTCTCCTGGGTTTTTCCTCAAAGGGCTGTCACCTCATACCTTACATACAAAGGACTGTGCTGAAGGAATTGTCAGTAGGACAGAGACAGCAACCACTTCCCTATTTGTGCAATTTTTAAATATTTTATTTATTGCTATTTTTTTGTTTTTATTTTTCTAGGCAGGGTTTCTCTGTGTACCCCTGGCTGGCCTGGAACTCACTTTGTAGACCAGGCTGGCCTCGAACTCACAGAGATCCACCTGCCTCTGCCTCCCGAGTACTGGGATTAAAACCACTGGCTGGCTATTTTAAAATACTGCTTTTTCCACAGTACAGCTTTCAAGACATATAGAGTAGACCCAGTAAATAAAAGTTCGACGAAAGGAGAATCAATCCCATCATCCACTAATGAGAAAAGAATGGTGAATGTGCCTTTAAATAAATACGTTTTCCAAAATGCCTGCAGATGGGTTGCGTGCAGGCACCTGCGCAGATGCTGAGCTGGGCTCAGGATGTGGCTGCTACCCCCAATGGTGGTGATGGTTCCACACTGACTGGCGCTGCTTTTACAAGTGTTTCTTCTCCCAGCTTGTTGGGTGTTGGGGAGCCTATGGTGCAAACGGAAGAAGCTGCTGGGACTGTTGACAGTTGAAGGAAAGCAGGGAACCAGCTCTGCTGAGGGATTGGCCGCGAGCAGGAGAGTTGGTGTGGGGATCTAGTGGGGAGCTCTGCAGAGCAGGGAACCCAGCCCTCCTGCCCTCGATGGTCCTTCCCAGAGCAGCTTCAGGATTGGGCTGTGTCTCTCCAACTTGGTGATATTGCAGAGGACAGGTCCAGGGACCTGGATGTTTCAGTCTCAGCATTCAGCTGTGTGATAGGTTTGCTGTAATGACTGCCTTAAATAAAGCTGTCTGCGCCCATGGATGTACATGGCAACGCATCCCATCAAGGGTTTCAAACCCATGGTCTTGGGTTTGTTTTGACCCAGAAGCAGAGGCAGATTGCTAGGTTTCTGCAGTAAACAGGGTAGACGAACGGCTTCTACAGTCGCCAGGTCCTGCTGGCTGAGGTCTCGCTTTTCTGTAGGGAGAGGCTCACCCTTCCGGTACAGTGGGAGGACTTTATCCAAAGCTAGAGGCAAGGCCCTCCTCCTCAACCTGATTGCCTTGGCAGTGAGCGGAGACCTTACCCTGACACAGATTTGTCAAGAGGGTATTTGGAGGGAAAGTTCCTGTGGAGACCTTGCAAGAGATACTGGTCCTTGGGTGTGACAAACGGTGTAGCCTCCTTGCAGGCAGGGGGCAGACCTAGCACCCCGAAGCTGCGTGCGGGGTACATGGGAGAAACAGTGAGAAGTCCCAAGAACTTTTGTAGATTTGTGCTCTGGGGACATTCATTTTTTTCTGGTAAGAGATGTCCCTGACGATGCCTGGGAACCACCTTGTGCCCATAGAAATAGATCAGGGAGCGAGGGCCCATTGCTCAGAATGTCCTTCACTGTCATCACAAAGTAGGCTCATGAGACAGGCTTTAGAGAGAATACGGTGCCTTCCAGCCGGCCAACCATTTGCAGAATTTGTAAAGCCACGGCGCGCATACATTGCCTCTGGCTTTAAATCCATATATATGGATTTTGGATATATAAATCAAAAACAAAAACAAGTGTCACAGGCACCTCTGAGAATAATTTTGGAAAGGCCTGGGGTGGGCCAGCTGGACTTAGGAAAAAAAATATTATATGTGCGTGTGTGTGCGTGCGTGCGCACGAGTGCCAGATTCAAGACAAAAAATACACTTAAAGTGAACAGCACACATTCTTAACCCTGACCGTACACTAGAATCACATAGTCTTTTAGGATTTATTATTTCTGAGACAGGATCTCATTTTACCACGCTCTACACGGCTTCAGGGAATAAGACCTAAGTAGAGTGATGAGGGAACAAGAAAAGGACAGATACACCTCAGCAAGTGAGATGGGGGCCGCCATGCGTGCCTCCGGCAGAGCAGGACCAACTACAGCAGCCTGGAGTCTCCACTCATTTGTTCATTACAATGAACAGAGGAGGCGGTTGTGTTGTAGGGGAGCAGCCCAAGGCAGCCGCTACCCAGGACAAGGGAGCTTTGGTTACAGTTTCTGCACACAACATATGCATGCAGACCAGAGGAAGATGTCTCCACCTCTGAGTCTCACCCAGGGATGGCTTTACCAATCCCATAGGTCTGAGGCATTTGGGTCTTTTGACACGACTGTGCCGGTGTCATCAGCACACGTTCAGTCAGGACTTCGTCCACTCCCTACACCAGCTAGCCTTGAACTCAGCATGTAGCCAAATATGGCCTTGAGTTGGGATCCTGCCTCCGCCGTGCAAACGCTGGGATTGCAAACACGGATACCCAGGTTATGCAGTGCTGGGGACCAAAGAACCCAGCCGCAGGCGAATGTTAGGCAAGCACTCTACCGACTGAGCTACATCTGCAGGCCTGAGATGTCCGCCTTTGTATATTTGCCTGAGTCTCACATTGCTTATATGAAATCTGAATGCTTGTGGCTTGGAATGGATGCCTTTGGTTTGGTTTTGTTGTTGTTGTTGTTTTGGTTTGTTTGTTTGGTGGGGGAGCGAGCGAGGCGATGGGAACAGGAAGAGGCCAGCAACCAGCACAGGTGGAGGCAGGTGCGTGGAGCTCTGCTGCTAGGTTCCAATGGTGCTTCCCCACTACGGAAGCCTTTACTCAGCTTCCACCTGCCGCAGGGAGTGCCGTCCTCCCAGGTGCCCTCACCATCACGGCTCTGAGGCTGCAGGAAATCTCACACAACCAGGCCTCCGGTCCACACCTTCTCTACCTGGAACCCCGTGGAGCCTCAGAACACTTCCCACTCCCCACACCCTCCCATTTCCCAAATCCTCCGCTGTGGATGAAACGCAGCCACTCCCAGAAACCTGCCACGGAGTCACACAGATGCCCATGCGGTGTTCTTGACCCACAGGAGACTGAGGGCTTCATGGGGTGGGGGAGTGGGGGAGTGGGGGAGTGGGGGAGTGGGGGGGTGGGGCGGGTAGGCACTGAAAGGTTCTGCAGCTTAAGCTAACTAGTTATTTATTTCAAGAGTCTGATCAATGCTGTGAATCATCAGTTTGTCAGGCTCTAGGTTAACCAAGGGGCAAGCCTGGTTCAGCGCATTCATGAGGCGTTCTGTCGGCCAGGTTAGCTTCCTGGACATGCCTGTTAGTGTCTTAGCGGTACTAATGCTGTGATGAAACACCATGGCAAGGCAACTTATAAAAGGAAGCATTAAATTGGGGGCTTGCTTACAGTTTCACGTTAGCCCATGATCGGGTGGCATGCGGGCAGGCGTGGAGCTTACATCCTGATCAACACACAGCAGGCAGAAACAAGGAGACTGGGCCTGGTATGTCGCCCCTAGTGACCCACCTTCTCCAACAAGGCCACACCCCCTAAGCCGTCCCTAACAGTTCCGCTAATTGAAACGTGTGAGCCCATGGGACCATCATCACTCAAACCACTACAGTTAGGTTAATTGGTGGGAAGACCTGTTCACATGGGTGGCACCATTCCCCAGGCTGGGATCCTGGAGCCCTGGAGAGTGTAAAAAGGAGAAGCCGAGCTGAGCACAACCACTGCCCCGTTGCTCTCCTCTTCCTAACTGGGGATAATGTGTCTGGCTGCTTCAAGCACCTGCTGTCTCAACATCCCCACCATGATGGAGTCCACACTTCCTCCTGTGATGTGTGCGTGCGTGTGCATGTATGTGCGTGTGTGTGTATGTGCTATGTGAATGCATGTGTGCATGCGTGTGCATGTGTTCATGCATATGCATTTGTGTACCTATACACGAGTGTGTGTGTGTGTGCCTGTGTGTGCACGTATGAGTGTGTGTGTGTGTGTGTGTGTGTGAGAAACTGAGACAAGGCTATAAGGCAGATCTCAAGAAAAACACAGCAAAATAAACATTTAGCATCTTCCATATGCTAGGGGGGAAAATCACTTTCTCATCCTGTCTTCAGGCTAGAGTAGAAAAGCACACACACATACACACACACACATACACACACACACACACACACACACTACTGGGCTGGGGCCGTCGCTGCCACTAATCTGTCTCCTTTTGTCTTGTGGGTTGCTAGAGTTTGAACTCAATGTCCTTGTACACTCTGAGCATGTGCGGGACCCCTGAGCTCCATCCCTGCCCACCCTTGCTTGTATGACATCACTTTCCTCTTTCCCTCCCAGGTTAGGAGTGTGCTATATCTGCACCGCAGGTTGCCTACGGGGTCACTCAGAGCTCTCTCTTTCTCGCCCTCTCCTCTTGGTAGCCCAGAACTATTACCTAAGCACTGCAGCCTCGGTTAGTAAATGCCCTTGCGACCTGAGCCTGGATTCCAAGGCAGCTGAAACGGCCTCTGCTCTCAGGAAGCCAGTTGTCTAGTGGGCAGCTGGCAGGTAGAGGGCTGAGGGAGCAGCACTTGTGAGAGACACAGGCTCCCATGAGAATACAGTGGGTGGGCACTGAGCCCTAAGAAAGCCAAGACTGACCCTCCGCTGCTGTCTGAGCCGAATCCCAGGGACAAGTGCAAGGTGTCCATCTGTGTTCTTGGCAGCCTTGTTCACAGGGGTGGGGATGATCCAGCATCTGTTAGTGAACTGACGACGACGACGACGACGACGACGGAGGACAGGGGTGTGAATGGGCCTGAAAGGACGAAGGAAGTTCTGATGTAAGCATCAGCACTGCCAAGTGAAAGGACGGACACGGTAGTAAACACACCAAGGCAGCCAAAATGGCGGCTGTCAGCGGTGAAGGGGGAGGGGAGGGTGGTTTGAATAGCTATGGGGTTGCAGACTGGGAAGAAAAGGTTGAGGAAATTGAAAATGATGGTGGCTATACAGTGTCCTGGATATAGCCGCACGCCTGTAATCCCAGCACTCGGGAGGCAGAGGCAGGCAGATCTCTGTGAGTTCAAAGCCAGCCTGGTCTGCTAAGTAAGTCCAGGACAGCCAAGTCTACACGGAAAAACTCTGTCTCAAGAAAAACAAACAAACAAACAAACAAAATGTCCTGGATGTATGTAAAAAAAAATGCTAATAAAAAATAAAAATGGTCTTAGTGGCTGTTATATGGCTGTGAAAGGGCACTTCAGCCAAGGCACGTCTCATGAAGGAAAACATTTAACTGGGTGCTGGCTTACAGTTTCAGAGGCATAGTCCACTGTCACCCGGGTGGGGAGCAAGGCAGTGCACAGACATGGTGCTGCAGAAGGGGCTGAGAGCTGCATTCTGATCTGAACGAGGAGAGGGGCCATGGGTGGGGGGATGCGGAAACAGGATTGGGCCTCAATGGCCATCCATCTGTGAGCTGGCTACCTGATTGGTGACACACTTTCTCCAACAAGGCCACACCTCCTAACCCTTCTAATCCTTTCACACAGCTCCACTTCCTGGTGACTAAGCATTCAAAAGGATGAGCCTCTGTGGGCCATGCTTATTCAAACCATCGCAGTGTTGTGTGTATTTTATCACAGAGTATCAGGGCTAAGGGTGTAGCTCAGAGGCATGGTGCTTGGCTGGGGGTGGGGGACAGGGGGAGTTGTGGAAATGGAGATGCAGAGGCCCCTACTGTGAGGGGATGGGCTGGTCAGACATCTACAAGCCCCTCAGCATGGCCAGAGCCAGGAAGGTGTGAGAGTAAGGTAGTTAAGAGAGTGGAATTCGAGGCCGGGCGTGGTGGCGCACGCCTTTAATCCCAGCACTCGGGAGGCAGAGGCAGGTGGATCGCTGTGAGTTCGAGGCCAGCCTGGTCTACAAAGTGAGTCCAGGATGGCCAAGGCTACACAGAGAAACCCTGACTCGAAAAACCAAAAAAAAAAAAAGAGAGAGTGGAATTCAAATAGCTGAGCGGGCGTGTTGGCACAAGCACCCTTTCGAGCCTTGCCAGTGACTGCAGTGAACAGAACCTTCCCGAGTAAACCCTGACAACCATCTTGGCATAGGATTCCCCCTCCTCCAAACAAAGTAATTAGGTTTTGTTTTTCGAGACAGGTTTTCTCTGTGTGTATCCCTGGCTGTCCTGGACTTGCTTTGTAGACCAGGCTAGCCTCGAACTCACAATAATCCACCTGCCTCTGCCTCGCAAATGCTGGGATTAAAAGCTTGCATCACCATGCCCGGCCATACAAAGCAATTGTAAATTACGTTGTTTTAGTAGAAATTCGGATTGTAAAGAACTGGAGATGTCCAAGATGAGAAGAGTTGAAAGTGTTTTTACAAACTGCACGGAAAAGTCTCTGTTCACGCAGAGTTTCCATGGGTAAGAGGCAGAACCACATTTTTGGTTTTTTCCCCCCATTTTTTAAAAACTTCACATCGTGCACCCCAATCTCACTCATTCCCCAGTCCTTCCATATCTGCCCTCCATCCTCGTAACCACCTCCGCTCCAAAAAAAAATCCGCATCTCATTCTGGAAGCTGTGTGTCACGCAGTATATACCCTTTTGCCCAAACAGCTTTACTTGCAAAGTGTTCATTGCAATGAGGGTCTCTTTCGAGGCCTCTGGCTCCTGCTACGTTATCAATCCCGGAGCCTCACCGGGACTTCTATCAGATTTCCCCGCCGTTGCCTTGGGTCATGGAGAGCAGAGCCTGGAGCTTTGGATCTACAGGACTGGCCACTGGCGGCTTCATGCGCTCCAGCAGTTCATACACGGGGCAGATGTCAACTGAGAGCCCTGGATCTTGGCCTGGGAGGCAGCTGAGCTGGTCAGACCGCCAGCTTCCCCCACCCACTACCCACCCATCCCAGAACACCCCCCTCCCCGCTCATGCCACCATCTCTCCCAGGTGCCCGAATCACCGATGGCGCCACCTTGTGGTGGCTAGTGAGGGGCTGGGCTCGCTAGTGTGGCCCTTGTATGTCACAGCGGCCTTAAAGTGGCACCGCAGACTTCTTAGATCAACCTGTTCCTCGCAGCTCGGTCTCTCTTCATAGGGCACAAACTGCTGCGCTTCTCTTTCCATCCTCATCTCTCCACCACAGACTTGCTCAACGTTGTTCTGGCTGTTTTCCTCTCCAGACACGCCTGGTTGGTTTATTTTTAAAGACAGGGTCTCCTATGTAACTTAGGCTGGTCTCAAACTCAGAAATCTGCTGCTTCTACCTCACAAAAGCTGGGGTTGTGGGTTCATACAAGGCAGCTGTTTTCATCTCAGCTGGGCTGATAAACGAAACCGAAGTGTTCCAGGAAGTGGGGGCGCCGGCCTGTAATAGCAGCACTTGGGAGGCAGAGGCAGGCAGATCTCTATGAATTCCAGGACAGCCTGGTCTACAGAGCTAGTTCCAAGACAGACAGACAGACAGACAGACAGACGGACAGACGGACAGACGGACAGACAGGACAGGACAGGACAGGACAGACAGACAGACAGACAGACCAGACAGACCAGACAGACAGACAGACCAGACAGACAGACAGACAGACCAGACCAGACAGACAGACAGACAGACACCTCCCCTCCTCTCTTCTGCTTTTCAGATAGTGTTGCCCAGGTAGACATTGGACTTCTGGGCTAAAGCTGCCCCTTCCCCCTTCCCCTCCCCACCTCCCTATTCCCCTCCCCCCTCCCCATCCCCCTTCCCCACCCCTCCCCCTCCCCATTCCTCCATCTCAGCTCCAGAGTCACCAGGCCCGTCATTTGCACACATCTTTGTGAGTGTCTCATGACCCTCTTGCCAGCCCCCTCCTTCCTGTGTGCCTTTATTCTTGGATTCTCCTCAATCTCATGCCCGTCTAGTGCCCCTCTGCTCCTGCGGACACTTCCGTTTTCTTCATTTGCACCCACTTTCATTTCCACGTCTTTCTTCTGTCAGTACTTTGATTTCCAGCTCTATCTAGGGCTTTGTTGTTGTTGTTGCTTGTTTGTTTGTTATTTTTTAGCTTTACATGCTGCTTCTTTGACTGCTCTTAGCCAAGGGGGAAAGGGAGCCAGGTGCGCAGGCACGGTGGCTGAAGGACACACCGTGGACCTCTGCCAGTGTGACCCAGGCCCTCCGTCCGCCTGGCTGGAGGAACGTCGCTAATGTTCCCAGAGGGGAGCATTCTCAGGCATCGCAGGAGCCGCCACACCCACAGATAGCTCTGAAATCTCCCTCCATTTCTGGCAGAAAGCCCCTTCCCTCTTCCCTTTCTGACATCTCTCTCTCAACCCTCCACATCTGCATTTCCTCTGGTCGTCCCTGACTCCTAGAAAATGCTCTTTTTATTAATTTCTCATTCTGCTGGTCAGGAAGAAACGGGCAGAGCCTGCTGGTGCCCACAGTTTACACAGTTAATTACTTGGCTCGTTAATGACTTTGATCAGAAGTATATTAATTATACAAAACAGTATGTTTCACTGTGGTATTTTCAGCCAAAATATATACAGATAATATGCTTGGATTACATGCAGCATCCACTCCCATTCCTAAACAGCTAGCTCCCTTTTACTTTCATGTTTTATGAGGAAGCAAGAAAATCTGTGTAAGGAGTGGGTGGGGGCCTGAGTGAGTGTGGGAGGGGTGGGTGGGAGCCAAAGCCAGCCACAGCAGCTTCCTGATGCAGGATGACAGTAACCTGAGACTGCTGGCCTACAGAGACCCTGCACCACGTCCAGCTATCCCTTCTGTCTGTGCTGTGCATAGCTAGCTTGGTGAGGTTCCCGCTTGGGTTGCACTGTAGAGTTAGTGAGCACAGCACCAGATCCCCACTTTCTCCTGTGTGTGTCTGTCCTCCAGCGCCAAGTCCTTACACACATGGGACAGCTGAAAGTCTCTTTTCGGTTTTGATCTCTAGAGTCTGCTGTAAGAGAAAACCCATGGTGTTCATCTTTCTGAGTTTGGCGTATTTCACTTAACGCAATAACGTCCAGAGACAACCATTTTCCAATAATTTCATTGTTCAAGGTGGCTGAATAAAATTTTCTTGTATGTATACACTACATTTTCTTTACCCACTCATCTCAGTGTTTAGGGCAGTATAGCCAAGGTTTTTTTTGGCTATTTTATTGGGTTCTTTTTCCTACCTCTCTACACCACCCCTATCCTTTCCAACCCCCTAATACTAGTTAGGAAAGAAAGAAAGTTAGAGGGGAAGAGGGCATCGGCATTGTTAGACTACTTCCTGCTGGTAAGGGGTGTCCGGCTCTTAGGACAGGATTGACCTTCATTGTTAGGATTTCTGCAACCAGTAACCAAACAGCAACAGCAGTGACAGCCGCTTCTCTCTCTCTCTCTCTCTCTCTCTCTGTCTCTCTCTCTCTTTCTCTCTTTCTCCCTCTGGGCTCTGGCATTTATACCCTCTGAAGAGTTCCCAGAATTCTTAAACGTAAATTATCCTCAGCCGGCAAAATCACGCCCCTATTAGAGCACGAGGCAAATCATAGTCAACTGCTATGGACAGCCCGAAGCAGCCCCATATCCCACACCTGGGATTAAAAAAAAAAAAAAAAAGAAAGAAAAACATGTTTGCATAACATTTCTGTATTATTAAAGAAACCAAAAACTCTCACTTCAGGCCAGGTCTATGTCTTGCCTATAACCATGCATGTGTAAGCATGTCTGTGGAAGGTTGACTTAGGAGTCCTTCAGACGGATACCCAGAAGTGGTCTGGCTGGCTCCTGTGGTACTTCTACTTTGAGTAACTCCTCACTAGTATCTGTCGTGCCCCATTTGGCCGTTGCCGTTCCCTGGATATCTTGTACTTGCCCTTCTTGGTGCTAACCATCCGGGGGTGCCCAACATGGGTTAACTTATGGAAGAGGTCCTAGGAATTTGAGGATGGAAGGCACAGTGTCCACCTGTGAAAGGTAGACTTCTGCCATTCGGCCAGCACCACAGCACCCTTGGCTCACTGTTCCTTGTCTTCTCTGCCCGTGGACTCTGCTCTGAGTTTGCATGAGTCTCACGTGCTCCTCTTCTTTAGGACCCTTGCAACAAATGTAGCATGTATGACATGTTCAAGGAAATATTTTTCCAAGTCACTTTCTGAAATGGCTCTCCTCAAACTGAGAGATTAACAGTATCTTCCTATTTCGGACCGCACGCAAGTGGGATCCGGACCATGGCTCCTTCTCGGAACTGTACATGGGAACTCTGAGGGCTTCCAATTTCCCAACTCCTGCAGTGAGAAGGCTCCCCCGACGGATGGCAAGAAGCATCCATTTTGCTGCATGGCCAGGTTGGTGGTTGCTGGCTTGGAAGCGGCGACTTCCTCATTTGCAGGTGACTTCTCCGTGTGGCACCTGCTGATGGCCATAGGGCTTTGGCCAAGATGGCAACCCAGTTTTCTAGTGTGGTGCAGATAGTCTGTCTCGAAGGCTCATATCCGGGATGGTTTCTCCTTTCTGCTCTCTAACTAATGTGTACTGCTAATTTTTTATGCTTAAGCTTTACGTTGGCCTGGTTTGGGCACTCACGGTTAGCCCTTCCTACCTGTGGGATCTGTACCACAGACTGAAAGGGAGAGATTGCTGTCTGTATGAGATCTATAGTTTTTGTTTTGTCTCATTTCCTTGCAGTGAAGGGATTATAGCTACTGTGTCTGCTAGGCAAGGGCTGTGCCCCTGAGCTAGACCCTCAGTGTGACACAGTGTTGTTTTTTCACCAGTGTGTGCTGACAGCTGTTTGCACAGCATTTGCCCAGTTTTAGTATCACAGTAACCCAGAGGTGATTCAAAGTACACGTGAGGATGTGTGGGGGCCCCAGTGCAACCATTTCATGCTTGAGCACCTGTGGATTTGGGGTTTGGGGTCCATGAGGGATCCTGGGACATATCACCAAAGACACTGCGAGACTGGTACACTTTCTGGCCTGAATTCACACTTCCCACCCAGGCCTCTCAGCCTGGAGACCTCCGGGCTTCAGGAACATCCCTGTTAGATGCTGCCTTTCCCCCTTGTCTGGTACCCACCCACACCACGTCCTGTAATGCAGGATTAGCGCTCTCTCCTTCCCTGTGCCCACAGCCTCCCTGCGCATCGGTTGAGCGTCACTAGGGACAGGAGACACTGCGATGGTTGGGGGCAGGCTCTCCCCTCTGCCCTTTTACTGACCTGCTATGACATCAGAATAAGTCCATCCATAGTTTCCTCAGCTCTGAAATGTGCAGCCTGGAATTTCAATGTAAATATTCCTTTCAATGTTACTATGTTCAAAGACTCTGAGAAAAGCCCCTTTCCTCACCAAGACAGCCTCCTGAGCGCATCTTATGTCCGGACGCCTTTCTCCACAAGGCTGACCACGCACAGGTGAGGTGGCTTAGCCAGTTGCCAGAAAGCAAGTCCCCACTGCCAGCTGCACCCGACGCTGAATGATGAGGGCTGTGGTCTCTCTGTCGCACGGGCCACTCCTCCTCAGAGCTGGCCTGTGCCATACCCACAGAGTAAACAGCTTACATATGCTCAAATACCGGTTTGTCTAGCGAGCCCTACTGGCCATCGCTATCGCTGATTGGCGACAGACCAAAGCAAGAGTTCAACATAAGGTCCAAGGGCAGTGGCTGAGCAGCCTCAGGGGCCAGAGTATGGACCACGATGGGTTCTTTAGGGGCCCTGCCAGTCAGTACCGAGAGACAGAGGCTCAAGGAGTCTGCAGGATGCTTGACTTGGAAGAACAATTAGGCCATTGTGTGAGATCAGGCCCTGCCTCTTCCTTCATAAGACACCTCCAATCAAGGTTCTGTGGAAACTTCACTAACGGCCTCTCCAGGGAGGTCCAACTGTCACCTCACAAAGAGCACAGGACCTTAAACACATGTGTGAGTATGTGTGTTTGCCTGTGTGTGTGTGTGTGTATATGTGTGCACATGTGTATGCATGCAAGTATGTGTGCACATGCATGCGTGTGTGCGTGTGTGCGTGTGTGTGTGTGTGTGTGTGTATGTGCACAGTACCCAGGAGGTGTATACAGTACCCAGGAAGTCAGAAGAGCCACTATGACCTCACTGTAACTAATGATACCTGCAGCGACCCTGTTTTCAAGTGAGGTCCCACTGGAGATACCGGGGCTAAGACTTCAGCACACCAGGCCGGCGCATAGGACCCACTTCAGTCCTTCAACATCCGTGGTGTCTGTCACTTTCTGTTGCTTTAATAAAACACCATGACCACATGGTACTTACAGGTGAAAGCATTTATTTTGGCTGAAGTTCCAAAGGGCTAAGAGAAATCTGAGAGATGTGAGACTAAGTTATTGGCTACAAAAAGGGAAGAAGGAACCAAACTCTTCTCCATAGTGGCTGAAATTCAGAGCTCCTTAGCTGCAAGGTGTTTGTCAGCACCTTCAGGAAAGGGTCCACCAGAAAGAGATAGCAATAGCTAAAATCCAAAGAATGGTGGACAGGGTTTCACTAACTGGACCCTAAATTGGCACAACTGATCCAAGACTTAGAATTTTCTTCTTTCCTGCCTTGATTTTCTCTTGAGATTTCTAAAGATTTTGACTGAGTTGAGATGAAATAGTTGAGCAGGATGGTGGGGGCACAGGCCCTTAATCCCAACACAATGGAGCTCTTCGGAAGAGCAGACCTCTGAGCCATCTCTCCAGCGCCCCCCTCCCCCAAGTTCCTTTTTCTTAACAATGGATTATATGTCTTTACTGATCTAAAGGATGGATACACATCAATCTCAGGTTCACATATGGCAAAATGATGTAACTGCTCTAAAAAGGCCTGCCAATCTCCTTAAAAGTGGACCGTCCATGAGAGCTATGGTAAAAAGGATAATTGGCCTAAGAGATAATGTTTTGTTGGTCAATGTAAGGACCAAGGCTGGATGGGGAGACACACATGCAAGCTGCATGCCTCCCATTGAGAAAGGATGAGACAAAAACACCTGCCACAAATATGAAAAGCCAAGTACAAGATGCCTGTGGTATACATAAACCCTAAAATAAAACGGGAGTTTATATGATGTGTATTTAAAGCTAAGCCGGGCGGTGGTGGCGCACACCTTTAATCTCAGTGCTCGGGAGGCAGAGGCAGGCGGATCGCTGTGAGTTCGAGGCCAGCCTGGTCTACAAAGTGAGTTCAGGACAGGCAAGGATACACAGAGAAACCCTGTCTCAAAAAAACAAAAAACAAACAAAAACAGACCAAAAAAAAAAAAAACCTAACAAAAGTAAAGCTTAATGCCTTTCCCTTTGCTCAGGACAACCAGCTTGTCTCTAAAATGGGAAACATTTTCTTGGGAAACAGGTAGCACCTGGCCTATGCATTAGGTGCCACAGAGCCTAGAGAACGGCATTTAGAACTGCACAATCCTGTTTTGATTTCAATATGATCACAATTGTGTGTTCATTGGTTTATTTATTTATTTATTGGTTTTTCGAGGCAGGGTTTCTCTGTGTAGCCTTGGCTGTCCTGGACTTGCTTTGTAGACCAGGCTGGCCTCGAACTCACAGCGAATCACCTTCCTCTGCCTCCCGAATGGAGTGCTGGGATCAAAGGCGTGCGCCACCACCGCCCAGCTGTATGTTCATTGTTAATGGTGATATTATATTTCGTCTTTGAAAGAGGTCAAGATGAAACAGACCTGGATAAAAGAGAGACTGCTATCTTAAGTTGTAAGGGCAAAATTAATGCCATATTCTATATGTAATGTATATTCTGCGTTAGTGATGTTCTTTCCGAGAACTTGTCTCCTAAGTGACCCTTCTCCCTGTGTTCTGGGAATGATACCTGCCAGCCATCCCCAGAAACTCCACCAGAGCCATGACATACAATGAGAACCCAATGTTCCTCTGAGATAAAAAGACTTCCCCTCTAGACTCAGCCTCCACCCAACCTGCCGGAAGTTCAACATTCCTGTGACTACATCTTCCCTGAAGATCCAGCTTCCACTCAGGCCTAAGGGTCAACATTCCTGAGAACCCCCCCCCCCCCGCCCAGTCCCCGCTTCCCTTTATAAGCCCATTGCCCAAGCTCGGGGTCACTCTCCTATCCTGCTGCGTGAGGAAGGACTGTGATCCGAAGCTCTGAGCCCGTAATACAGGACCCTGTGTTTGTTGCATCAGTATCGAGTCCTGGTGGTCTTTTTTGGGGGGATGTCTCGTGATCTGGGTGATCTCGGTATAACAAAGTCAGTCTATGTCTACATGAATTCAAACTACAGAACAAGCAGGTAACTTATATCGCTAATCTCATTACATGGGAATAGCTCTGAGACCGACAGAGACATGAGTGTCTATGCATAGCCAAAGCTTCTTGTTGGTTACAGAATCCCCGTGATTTATTATTAGATGCCATTCTTCGTATGGCATGAATGAAGATTTGCAGATGTTTTTCTTCTGTTCATACAAAGAACAGAGAACCATCGTTAATTGTTCTGTGCATCCTGCTCATCTAATATATTCCTAGTTTTAGGACTGTATAATGCTTGTGAGAAATTATATGTTTTCAAAATAAAAGAACCAAACACTGATGCTGGATCAGACCTGACAGGATTCATTCCTCTAGCATGCTGAGACACTGACATCCTGCATCCTTCATGTTCCAGCCCCAAGTGCTTTGGTTGCTGTTCCTCATCATAAAAGGACAGCTTCAAAGAAGGCTCCTGGTCCCAATTGGTCCAACATTTCACAATGTCCCACACAGGACTTACATTAAGCCTGGAATTTCTCAACATTTAGAGACTGGACCGCAAATACTATTCCTAGTTTGTTTAATCATTTTTTTTCCATTTTTATTTGGGCCCCTATATAGGTATTATTCACCCCAAATCAGCCTAAAGAAACCTTAAGAGAAAGATGCCCCATTTCCCTTAAGCGGGGATGGTAGGTTTTTGGTTGCTTTCTCGGGCTATAGATGTTTCCTGTCATTGAGAGTTGGGTATAAGTTATTGTTGGTCTTAGTCAGAGAGAAAAACGAGGTTGGACTTAGAGATTTCTTTCTTTTCCTTTATCTTTCTTTCTTTGGTATGGCAATAGAGTTTGAAAAGAAAAAAAAAGGAAATATAAAAAATATAAATGGATAATAAAACAAAAAGTAGATTATTGAATCTACTCCTCAACTTAATTGTTAATAACAAATATGGTTAACTTTAATTCATTGACATAGAATTTTGTATATTGATACAAAATAAGTTTAATTTTGATACATTAAAATAGAATTCAAATTTAATCTTATTCCTAATACATTATATTTCTACTCTAATATGGGGTATTATACAGATACAACTCAATTAATACATGGTTTACTTCCAATACTTTAATAGTGTTATTATAGACTGTTTAGAATAATTAAGTAACACATGTCAATTGATGAATTCATGGTCATGTCAAGTACAGGAATATACATGCTAGGTTTAACAGATATTATTGTATAATTAGATAAGGCCTTCAAAAACCCCAGAGACCTACAGAATATGGCATTTAAAATTGTTTTTATTAATTTAAGGATTCTTTGACAATAAGAAAGGTTAACTTCTAACAGCACCCAGCCTACCACAAAGAAGGTGATGGACATCGAAAAAACTCCTTGTGGCTTCGAGTGTGGCAAAAGAGCCACTGGACAAAAATGTCCTCATTTCTCCCACAGACAAAATTCTGCCTAAAAATGGACAAGCTTGGATGCAGGCAGAGTCAACGGCCAGACTCTGCCAAGACAGGGTAAACAAGTCCTCAATGGTTCCTGCCCCACAGATATGTCTGTCAGATATGCTGGGCCAGAAGGCAGAAGATGATGCTTCAATATTATAGAGAGTTTTGGGTGACTATTCAGGCAGCAAACTGTCATTTTTTTTTTTTTTTTTCATTTCAGAAGATGTTAATCTGCACTTTCTGTTTACTTAGGTAGTTAACTTTATTCCTTCTCAAGTCTCTGATGGGGTTAAAGACTAGATAGTCAATTTTAAAATTAAACTTAATTGTTTACGAGAAGATACTTTTAGGTCTAGATAGATACTTTTGGGTTGATGGATTTGAGCTTTAATAGATATTGATTTAGGTTCAAAACTTTAGACTCACCAAGATAAAATAGATAATATTTTCTACAAGGTTGGCAAATACCTTTCGATTAGACATTATGTATGTAAGTCTTACCTATTGGTTTTTATAATTTTTCATAATTGTTCTTACTGTATATTTTTTAAAATGGCCTTTTTATTTAGACAGAAAAGGGGAATTATTGGGGGTTGGTCTGATGCTTATTAATAAAAAGTCTTCACACCTGGGCAGGGCAAATGAGATAGGCTTGGCTAGGGTTTCTGGGCTTGGAGAGACAGAGAGAATCTTGGGAAGAAGAGAGACAGGGGTGGCGGGGGGGGGGGGGGCGGTGTGAGAAGGTTGCGCCATCATGGGTTAGGTGGAGGAGAAGCACATGGCCGGCGTGGATGGAGGATTTGACCCAGATGAAGAACATTAGCAAGTATATGGGATTGTGGATGGGAGGTAGCTTGATAGAAATTATTAGAAGCAGATGGCATGGGATTGGGGCAGGGATCCCATACCTGCCCTACTATGGGAAGTAATTTAGGGTATTAATATTTGCCCTGCCCCAGGTTAACTAAGGCTATTTTAAAATATAACAAGTGTCTGTGTCTTGATTGGTTGCTAGCAGGTTAAAAAATACTGTCGTAATAATAATAACTATAGGCCTGATAATAAACAATTATTAGGTCATATAGATAAATAAACAACAACAGATCTCTAGCCTTGTCTGCAGAGTAAGTTCTAGAGCAGCCGGAGATACACAGAGAAACCCTGTCTCAAAAAACCGACCAACCAACCAAACAAATCGGAGGTTGGCAGTTCTGAGCACAAAAGCCACAGTGTTGTCCTTCCTCTGAAGCCTGTTGGCTTCTTTGTTAAGGGAAGATATCATCACGAAAGTGCAGCTGATGACAGCTCAGTAAGGCTTCCTGACTCCTGGACTCCCTCCCCAGCCCCAGCTTTGAAAGCAGTAATGGGAGTTCTACCTAATTTACAAATGGGATGTCTGCGGTTGGACAGCTTTCTGCTTACGGTGATGAGATCTTGGGAAAAGCCTCCACAGGCGTTTCCACAGACGCCATTTTTTTCCTCCTCCTGGAGGGCAGAATCGAGAATCCATCAGCCAGGAGCAAGCAAGAAGTGGGGGGCGGGGGGGGGGCTGGAATGGGGCCCCGCCCCGTGCAAGCATTTGGAAGCACCTTTCAGTTTGCGCAGTGCTGAATTTGGTTTCTAAATCCTATCCCCGTGCTGGCATGACCCGAAACCACTTCAGTCACTTTTCCTTCAGAAAGGTCAGAGCTGGTGAATACGAAAGTACAGTTTGTGTTGGTTCCTGTCGTAAGGCGTAAGGCGAAGGGGGAAAGGCTTCTTCAGTCACAGCCTTGTGACCTTCACGGGACCCACCGCTTGGTTCCCACACCCCCTGGCTGTGAGGACCTGGGAAATCAGGGAACCACGGTTAGCTGGGAAGCAGGACCAGCCACAGCGTAGTAGAGTCACTGCAGCTCTCTCCCGCTGGTTAAATGCTCACTTCCGGTTGGATCAGAGCATTAAGCCGGTCAGGAGAGGCAGTTAAAAGGAGCTGAGACGGGATTCAGTGTGGAGCCCTTTGCTTTGAGCACCACACCCTGGCACTCACTCCTTGGAAGGAAGGCTGGAGGAGACGGCCTGCCGACACCCTGGTTATGCACCTGGGTCCACGTGAAGCGAGCATCTTGTTGTTGGGTCCCTCTGTGTCAGCAAGAGCAGGCACAGGTGGCCATCCAGTTACCAGGACAAAACAGCAAGGCTGCCATGTTGTTAACTTCAGCTTTAGATTTATAATGAGTTGAGGACACGGATACTAATATTTTTTTTTTACATATAATTTTTTGACAGGGTTTTTCTTTTTTTTCTTTTTCCTTTGTTTAAAGCTCTGTTTATTTATTTATTATGTATACAGTGCTCTGTCTGCATGTACACCTACAGGTCAGAAGAAGGCATCAGATCTCATTATAGATGGTTGTGAACCACCAAGTGGTTGCTGGGAATTGAACTCAGGGCCTCTGGAGGAGCAGTCAGTGCCCTTAACCTCTGAGCCATCTCTCCAGCCCGATACTAATATTTTGTACATAAAGAAGTTAGATAAAAATCAGTGAAAACAAATATTTGCTGCTTGAGACCTCAGGAATTAAAAATACACAACAAATAACATAACAGTTATATTCGATTATTCAAACATCAAGTGTTAAAGACAGACTCATTAAACACGACGTGTTGGGGGCTGAAGAGAAGGCTCAGCAGGTAAGAGCCCCGGCTTCTCTTGTAGAGGACCTGGGTTCAGTTCCCAGCACCACATGGCAGCTCACAACTTGTGACTCCGATTGCAGAGGCTCTGATGCCCTCTTACGAACTCCGTGGGCTCCAGGCATATGGTGCACATATGTACATGCAACAAATCACCAATGTACATTAATAAATATAAAATCAAATAACAGAATGCCTGAAAAGTAAAGGAAAATGACAGGAAGTGCAAAGCACCTAATTATATTCAAATGAGAGCAAAATGGCATCAATCTTTTTCCGAGTTACATCTGAAAACACGGAGTGGCTCCTGCTGGTTATTGTCCTATCGGGAACGTCTTTTTTGTTGACAAAGTTGTAACCTTTGGAAGGGCTGGGAAGGGCCTTACAGTAGTAGGGAAACTGTTGGGGACTAGCTCGCTCCAGATGAGCTGAGGCTCATCTTCAAAGAGCCCCATCCCCTGCCTGTTGCCCTGAGGGGTCTCTGTGTGTGTCTCCCTAGGGACTGCTCTCAAGCTGGTATTGACAGCAAGCTGAATGTGTGTGTGTGTGTGTGTGTGTGTGTGTGTGTGTGTGTGTGTGTGTACGCATGTGCTTGGGTGAGTGTGCATGCATGTATGCATGTTCAGATGTGTTTTAAGGACTATGCATTTGTGTATGTGTGTGCATGTGCTTGGGTGAGTGTGCATGCATGTATGCATGTTCAGATGTGTTTTAAGGACTATGCATTTGTGTATGTGTGTGTATGTGCTTGGGTGAGTGTGCATGCATGTATGCATATTTGGGTGTGTTTTAAGGACTATGCATTTGTGCATGTGTGTGTGTGTGCGTGTGTGTGTGTGTGTGTGTGTGTGTGTGTGTGTGTTTTAAGGACTATGCATTTTATCTTTACCCTTTTTGATTGCTTAGTTATAGATAAGGATTCCAAGGCAGCTTCCATTTCCATTTCAATAATATTCTGTTTATTATTTTGCCAGAAAAAGTGTTTTTGATGTTATTGAGACAGGGTTTCTCTGTGTAGCCTTGGCTGTCCTGAACTCACTTTATAGACCAGGCTGGCCTCGAACTCACAGAGATCCACTTGCCTCTGCGTCCCGAGTGCTGGGATTAAAGGCGTGCACCAACCACCTGGCTAGGGAAACTTCTGATTGCCATTCTCTAGATAACTTTTCACCTCTTATATCTTCTAAAAAGTGGGCTGTGCCGGGAGTGTGGCTCAGTGGGAAGCTCTGCTGCCCCAAACTACAAAATGTCAGGACCTGAGTTCAGATCCCCAGAACCCAGAGGAAGCCAGACACAGTAGCACCTGCCTGGACTCCCAGCATTTCTGTCGGGGAGGTGGAGACAGGAGACTGGCGGCAACCTTACATGTCAGCAGCCTGGTGTGTATCATAGAAGGACCACCCCTAAAAGCTGTCCTCCGGCCTCCACACGCACACTGTGCGCTGTGTGAATGTACACACACAGACATGCACTGAGAAAGAGTTTTCTTTCTTTCTTTTTTTTTCTTTTCTTTTTTTTGGTTTTTCAAGACAGGGTTTCTCTGTGTATCCCTTGGCCGTCCTGGACTCACTTTGTAGACCAGGCTGGCCTCGAACTCACAGCAACCCACCTGTCTCTGCCTCCCGAGTGCTGAGATTAAAGGCGTGTGCCACCACGCCTAGGTCATGAAAGAGTTTTCTTAAATGTAGCTTTTTTCCATTTGAAAACAAAAATGAGATGCAATTTTCTGAGCATGTCCTTAGACATAACACAATTCAAGCTTGGAATATTTAAGTGTTCACACAGACACACACACACACACACACAAACATACACACACACACATATTCAACACACACATATATACACATATACACACACATATGTACACATACATACACATGGACACATACATATACACACATGCATACACACACATACACACATGCAGTGCAGGACTGAATATCAGAGCCCTGAATGACATGCTAATTATGTATGCATGCACGTATGTATGTATGTATGCAACATGATGGTGCATAATGACACTTACTAACCATCAGTGCTACTTTTAGGTCTTCATCCCAAAAACCTTCCTTTTGTACATATCTACCTAGTCTACTGCTGCCCATGGAGGACATCTGGAAAAGATAGCGTGCCATTGCCCTTGCTTTTGTCCTGAGGTGTACTACATACATGAATCCCAATGGTCATTTGTACTGGAAGAAACAACCATTAGGACAGAGAACAGGGTGGTCAGCAATCAGAGGACTGGAGCCATACGTGAAAAGGAAAAGGCCAATACTCTAGGACAGAAGATGTGCCCTTCCCAGAGGAGTGGGTGAATACAAAGGCCTCGGGGTGAGGAAGAGCTTTAAAATTCCAGCGACGTGTCTGGATGGCCCTGGTGACTGCTGTGAAGGAATATCTAGCTGGAGACACGGTCACGGGATGCATCCAAGAAGTGCAGGGCAGGCAGAGCAGGCAGGACTTTGTTGGCACTTCTCTTTAGGGTGGAGGGCCATCGCTGCAGGGTGTTAGAGCAGGAAAAATGACACAATCCTGCTGCTCAAAGAAATCACTGTGAGTGCTGGTGGGAGCGGGCAAGAGAGGGAGCAGAGAGAACAGCTAGGAGGTTGCTGCTGTCCGCTGTTTGAGACACGGGGGAGACACGGGGGAGACGCGGGGGATGGGGACAGAGAGCAAAGGGCTCAGATCAGAGCTTGCCAGTGGGTTAGGCAGATGAAAACAGGACACAGAGTGAGCAGTAGCTCGTGGCAAGGAGGAGTCTCAGGAACCAGGAGGATGCTGGTACTGCTCATCGCGACACAGAAGGGGATGATCCTACTGAGGAGGGCTTGAAAGACTCTATTGTGTGTCATCTTGAGGTGGCGAGGAGACATCTAAGTGGGCCTTTTGAGGAGTGGGTGACTTAGATGGAGAGCGCAATCACGTGCTACAAAGAGGGCCGACAACTGAGTCTTAAAGGTCAAGAAATAGAATCAAAAGCCTATTGCCTTAGATGGCGAGAGATATTCAAGATGCTGGTCGTCTGTCTGTCCATCTGTTCCCGTTGCTGTGAGATCACCGAGACCAAAGGCAAGCCTAGGAGGAGAGGGTTTGTTTGGCTGACAGGTCACAGCCCAGCACGGAGGGAAAGGGAAGCCAAGGCGGGAATTTGGAGGCAGGAAGTGAAGAAGAGAGCAAGCACGGAGGAATGCTGTGTGCTAGCGTGCTCCTCCTGGATCACTCAGCTGCCTGTCTTTCTTTTCTTTTCTTTTCTTTCTTTCTTTCATTTGTTCTTTCCTTCTTTTCTTCGTGTTTTTTTGTGTTTTGTTTTGTGTTTGTTTTGTTCGAGCCTCTATCTTGAAAAAATAAAAATAAGAAGAAACACATCACTATTCACCGGAACACAGCTATCTTGACTTGGCTGTGAAATGTCCCCATAGGATGAGGCATTGATGTGACACTGTTTGGGGAGGGTGCGGAACCTCTGAGGCAGGAGGTATGGCTCACAGAGGTAGGCCCCTGGGAGTGCACTTTTGAGGGCTACCCCCCAGCCCTGCTTCTCACCTGAGCTCGTTGTTTTCCCGATCTGCCTAGTTGCAGGCAGCAGCTGCCTTGCTGCTACAGGACTCTGAGGCCTCCGCAGGCGCCATGTTGTCTCCACAACGATGGGCCGGAAAGTGTGAGTCGGAACAGACCTTTCCAGCTTCAGGTGCTTTGCTTGGGTGACAGAAATGAGACAGGCGACTGAGACATAGCCTCTCCATGGTTGACTGGGGTAGGGTTAAGGCTCTATCCCTCGGCTTTGGGCTTCACCGCTTGCTGGCCATTGGCCAGTGGGGTATGGCAAGACATGTATTGCTGCGTGCATGGTTTTGTTTGGCAATTTGCCCCTGTGTAGCCACTGCCTTGGAATGAGACACCTGAGCCACTTCTGCAGCCAGCAACCCGCAGGCCTAGAGATGAGGAACAGACTATTCTAAGCCACCAAGTTGGGGGCGCATATGTAAGAGGGGGTGTTGTTAATTCAGCACCCTAACTGACAGTCAAAGTGATTATGGCCACTTTCACAGCTGCTCTCCACTTTATTAAGTCTTTTCACTGTGTCACAGGAAAACCTGGGAGTCCCAGCTTTGTCTGTCTCAAGGGGACTGTCTCCTCAGCTCACACTTCGACCACTGTCTGCCTGGGCTCCTGCGGTAACCTCCTCTCTGTGAGGTAACCTCCTCTCTGTGAGGTAACCTCCTCTCTGTGAGGTAACCCCTCTCTGTGAGGTAACCTCCTCTCTAGCCACTTGGCTTCAGCTCTCTGCACCAGAGCCAGACTGAGCTTCTTTGAAAGAGGCCAGCCTCATTTAGGACAGGGCTTGCTGATGACATCAGACCTGCAGGCAGCCAGAAACACCCAGGCCAGCCCACTATTAGGCAACAGGATGCTTGAAAGCAGGTAATCATCGCCAGTGTGTGCTGGCTGGTGCTCTCCAGAGCTGCAGACACAGTGTGTGCTCTCCAGCAGACATAGCCACTGTATGTGCTGGCTGCATGCTCTCCCTCGGAGGTAGGCACTCTGTGTGCTGGGCTGTGTGGTTTTCCTCAAGTTCAGACATACTGTGTGCTGGCTGTGTGCTCTCCCTCAGGTGTAGACACACTGTGTGCTGGCTGTGTGCTCTCCCTCAGGTGTAGACAGACTGTGTGCTGGCTGTGTGCTCTCCCTCAGGTGTAGACACACTGTGTGCTGGCTGTGTGCTCTCCCTCAGGTGTAGATACTGTGTGTGCTGGCTGTGTGGTCTCCTGCAGGTGTAGACATACTGTGTGCTGGCTGCGTGCTCTCCCGCAGGTGTAGACAGTCTATGTGCTGGCTGTGTGGTCGCCCTCAGGTTTAGGCACACTGTGTGCTGGCTGTGTGGTCTCCCTCAGGTGTAGACAGTCTGTGTGCTGGCTGTGTGGTCTCCTGCAGGTGTGGACACACTGTGTGCTGGCTGTGTGCTCTCCCACATGTATAAACACCATGGATGCTGCCCCTGAGGCTCTCATACCCTCTGACTTGGAGCCTGGGTAGCCTCTCCAGACCGCATCTCCTCTTTTGTTCCTTTGATTCAAGAAGGGCGCTGGTCCTCCAGGTCCGCTCCTCCCTCCACCACATATGCTGACATGCTGCCCTCCCTCTGGCTTCTTACTTACTTGCTGGGGCTTGGCCTGCATCTCTGGAAGCCCTTCTCCCCCAGATCTGACCATTGGCATCTTAGCTCAGCCTTGGGTCTTTGCTTTCCAGGGAGTCTTCATTCTCCCCAAGAATTGCTCTTTTGCCCTGGAAGAGCAAATGAAAAAAGGACAGCGAGTGCACTTCAGCCATCCGAGGGCAGGGTTCTGTCACTGTCCTCTCCCACTCGAAGCTTCTCGGTGCCTTCCTACCGCTCCTTTTTGGATCTGATGTGCTTGTGCTCATGCGTGTGTTTATGTGCGCGTGTGCGTGCGTGTATGTGTGTTTGTGCGCATGCGCGCGCGCCTGCGTGGTCAAACTCAAATGCAGTTTCATCTTTTTCTGACAGAGCCTCTAAGATGTGGCGGGGACCAACTAGGGTAGGCTGGCTCGTTGGCGAGTCCCAAGTATCTACCTGTGTCTGTGTCCTCAGTGTTGGTGACAAGTGTGTGTCATTATACCTGGATTTTTTTTTAACCTGCGTGCTGGGAATCACATTCAGATCTTCACTGTTTGCAGGGCAAGCACTTTGGCACTTACTATGTAAATACAGCTGGCTTTGACCTTGAGGCAGTTCTCCCGCTTTGGCGTCCTAAGCGCTGGCTTTTCAGGAGCAGGCTTTTCCTGTTGCTCTTACGATAATGCCGAGCTTGGCTCTTGAGTGCCTTCAAAAGGCCCGAGCGCTAAAGTCTTGGTTTCTATAGTTTTGGCAATATCAGGATACTCAGTCTTTAGGAAGTGTGGCCTTGCCTCTGGTTTCTATTGCCAATGTAAAACGCCATCACTAAAGGCAACCTGGGGTCTGGGTGGGGTGTTGGGGACGGGCTATATGGCCAATGTTCTTCCATCTTGTCAGAGCCTAGGTTCCTATTTCTCCAGCGGTCTGTCATTTACCAGAAACCAGCTGACTCTGTTGTGGTTCGGCAGTTAGACACCTGTTATGGTTTATTGTGGGGGCTGGTCATTCTAAGACCCCCGAGCTCATAGAAAGAGCCACTCCTTTCTGGCTCTAAACTAGTTTTTCCAATAAGACTACTGGTGAAATCAGATTAAGGCCAGCTGCCTGCGAGCAGCAGTTCCGGGAGTTTTTTTCTGACTAACCAGATCTTTTACAACTTCCCTTTCTCTCTGAAATTTCTCCCTCTTCTGTGATTATATCAGTTATAAAAGTAGACACCTGCTAGAGCATTCCAGAGTTAGGTATCCATAGCAACCCTCCCTTATGCAAATACCCATGCCTCCGTGCCTATAAAAACTCTGTAAATATTTTCAATAAAATGGACTTGATCAGAATCCAGACTTGCCCTCATTTCTTTGTGTCCTGTCCCCCCACTTGTCTGCCCCCTCCACAGGTACCCACTGAAGACCCCACAGGCCAGATCAGTGGGAGGCAAGGGATTTATTTCCTCTGACAGCTTGTAGTCCTTCATTCAGGAAAGTCAGGGCAGAGGCCTGGAGGCTGGAGCTGATGCAGAGGCCATGGAGGGGTGCTGCTCACTGGCTTGCTCAGTTCGTTTTCTTATACACCCAGGACCACCACCCAGGGGTGGCACCCCACCCCCTCCATAGGCCAGATGATTACCTTGGGTCAAGTAGACAGGTGTGCCAGAAGGAAGTTTGATTATTAAGGGCATGTCTCAGAAGAGGCTCCACATCCTTGTGGACTTCCTAAGTGCCAAGAGATGAGCAGCCTGCTCCACACACAGCTCCCACCAGGACACTCTGCCTCGCCCCAGTCCCCAAAGCAACAGAGATGGACTTTGGATTAAAAAAAAAAAAAAGATGTATCCCAATGAACATTTTCTTATATAAGTCTTATATAAGTCAAGCCACAGCGATGGAAAGATTCAAAATATGCAATCTTGGTGCTGGAGGGATGGATCAGTGGTTACAAGTGCGCATTCCCTTCTGGAGACCAGAGTTCGGTTCGCAGCACCTATACTGGGCCTATACTGCACTCGTGTGCACAGATTCACACCTAATAAGTAAGTCCAACCCAGATGGGCAGCGCATACTTTTAATCCTAGTACTCCAGAGGCAGAGGCAGATGGATCACTGTGGATTTGAGGCCAGCTTGACCTACTTTGCAAGCTCCAGGACAACCAAGGCTACACGGTGAGACATTTTTTTCAAAAGATAATAATAACTGTTAATGTCGGCTACTGGTTGGAGGAGGTACAGGGTAGAGTCTTGTCCCGGCCTGCGGGGTCTTCAATAGGTACCTGTGGAGGGGGCAAACAAGTGGGGGGACAGGAGACACAAAGAAATGAGGGCAAATCTGGATTCTGATCAAGCTCTGCTTGTTGAAAATTTTCACAGAGATTTTATAGACTTGGAGGCATAGGTATTTGCATAAGTGAGGGTTGCTATGGATACCTAACTCTGGAATGCTCCAGCAGGTGTCTACCTTTACAGCTAATATAATCACAGAAGAGGGAGAAATTCCAGAGAGAAAAGGAAGTTGTAAAAGATCTGGTTAGTCAGGAAAAAGTTCTCAGAACTGCTGCTCGCAGGCAGCTGGCCTTTACTCTGATTTTACCAGTAGTCTTACTGGAAAAGCTAATTTAGAGCCAGAAAGGAGGGGCTCTTTCTATGAGCTCAGGGGTCTTAGAATGACAGTCCCCTACAATAAGCCATAACAGGTGTCTAACTGCCGAACCACGACAGGGTCAGCTGGTTTCTGGTAAATGACAGACTCCTGGAGAAATAGGAGCCTAAAGGTGTAGGCTCTGACAAGATGGCTGAACACTGGCCATATGGCCTACCGTTCCCAACAGGGTCTCTGGTGCTGGATGCGGATGCACTTCCAGTTTGCTTCATCTCTTGGGTGGCCAGAGCTGATGACTCAGACAACCGATCAGGACTGAAAGAGAAAGGAGGGAAGGGGAAAAAGAGCCCACGGTTTCTTCTCTAGGGACTGGCTGTGCTGCAGCCGAGGAGGAGAATTTAAACTGACCTCAATTTTCCTATGGCTGAGGCTGTAAAAGCGGCTTCTGGCTGGAAACTGCACCAGGGTAGTAAAAGGAGGCTCTTTGATCCGTAGATAGGCCTCTTTGCAGAGATCTCTAATAATTGATGTAAACTTAGGCTGGGTAAAAGGTCCTGAGTCTGCTAACTTATTTGTGAATCTGCAGCGAAGTAAGAAATAAGAGAGAGGTAGAAAATAAACCGCTCACACACACACACATTCAAGAGAAAAGGTAGATGGAATTAGGCATCTTGACTTCAACTGAAGTCAGGTTTCCCAGTTTTCAGCACATACGTTCAAGAGAAAAGGATCAAGGTGGATGACGTCAGGCATCTTAACTTCAACTGAAGTTAAGCTTCTCAATTTTTCTAGCTGCGTTTATTGTAGAAGATCGCACTTATACTTCTGAGAAAAGGGAATTACCTCATAGTCAGAAGAGTACAATTAATCACAAAACAGATAAATTCTAAAATATAACAGGTTACATGTTTTAAAGCTAAACATTTCTTATCTATGTATCCATTACATAAGTTCATAGTGAGTTCAGAATGACGAAGGTTGACAGGGTCTAAGGTTAATAGGGTCTGAAACTTACAATAGTATACAACTTATCAATTAGAACGGACCTAAGTATACGTTATCCAGCTATCTCTTAGTTCATTATGAGCCCAGGACAATAATTTTTATCTGTCTTTCATTCTAAGAAACAGAGTAAATTCAGACATATCTAGGTAGCTTCATTCCACTTAGGTCATGAGAAGTTTAAACAAACTTGCCCATATTTATGGTGAAAATACCAGGATTCATGGTGCCATCTGCAGTGGAGGCTTATCTGAAGCCACAAATCTGCTACAAGGCTATCCTTAGTGAGGCATCTGGAGATCCACAAAGGTATTTATTACAGCCATAAACTAACTTTAACTCTTAAATCTATTTGAATCAAATCAGGAATTTCATAATCAGGGATTAATTCATCTGAATAGCAAACAGTACATCTTCAATAAGATCCTGTAGGATGTTTGCTTAGTCAGAGCTGGTCAGTACCCAGAAAATAATTCATATCAATTTCAGATGTATTTCCTTTTGGTTTTTCGAGACAGGGTTTCTCTGTGTAATCTTGACTGTCCTGGACTCACTTTGTAGACCAAGCTGGCCTTAGACTCACAGTGATCCACCTGCCTCTGCCTCCCTGGGTGCTGGGATTAAAGGTGTGCGCCACCATGCCCAGCTCTAATGCCAGATTTTAGAGAGATGCAGCGGTGCACAATTGACAAGGTAGTCAGAGGTTGGAAGCAGTTCTGGGGTACATCACAATACAGACCTTGCAAATATCGGATCACCTCCATAGATCTCTCATGCATCCCGGACTTTCCTAAATCAATGGCTCCTGACAGCATGTCAGAGGCTGGAAGCAGTTTGGGGGTGCATCCTGGTCTAAGACCTTGCAAACACCAGATCACCTCCTAGACAGCCCACATGCCTAGTGAGCTCCCCTGGCTCTTGGCAAATAACAAATCTAACATGGTTCAGATGGCTTCACCTCTTCTTTCTCTGTACACAACTACCCGGATGTGTTGCCCTCCCCCCTGCTTTGGGGAGCCATGCCACCACAATCTTTGAGTCTCCTCTTCTACTATTCTACCTAGAATCATCCCTTGACCCTCCCCGCGGCGCTCCTCCTGGGGAGCACCCTCACTGCCTCCTCTCCTACCTGAGCTGTTACCTCTGCTTCCCGGATATTTTGCCTAGTGTTCCCCCCTTTCCTCAGTCTTAAGGCTGCTGACAAACTAATGTGCAAGTCTGTCTTTCATCTCCGGCAATGGGTGAGCAAATTAACGAAACCCATTCATGAGCAGATGGAGGCAACGGTGGTCTTTTCTCATGATAGGCAGGCTCACACACCCAGCTCCTAATCCAGTGCAGTTCATGAGGGAACAGTGGGCCGGCACGGCCTTAGGAGTGACTAGCAGGCGGCTTGTTGAGCAGAGAGGATTTGAAACGGAAGAACCAAGACCTCATAAACCATGTGTTTCCTCTCTCTAGAAATCTGGGTCATTCCTTTGGGCGGTCTTCAAGAACCTTCCACTGAAATTCCAGTACTTCTCACCGAGATAAACCCTCAAAGTCTGCATGAAGTTTGCAGGGAGCGAGGGAAGTCCGGAGTGGATGTGTACTGTTTGACATGGGCACAGCACTGTCAAGGACCCCGGTGTCTCAGACCCATGGAAGCAAGGCTCAGAGGGATGGCAGAGTCTGCATGCACATGTTGACAGTGCGTGCAGAAAATGTCTACTGTAGCCTTCTCTCCCACACCCTGGCCACCTCATTGTTTATGGCCCGATTACTGTTTCCCTACAGTGATAGCTCCTACCAAGAGTAACTAAACCCACCTCCTCCTCTGTGGGCTCCATGTAATAAACTGATACAGGCATAAGGTTATTGTGTAATTCAAATGCTGATTTCTGTGTCCCCCATATGTGGTTGCAATCCTTTTTCTGAGAATCTCCTGTCTCAATGTTGTGTAAACTCTGCTCCCCAATTGTCCTCTGATATGCCAGTAAAGCTGCTTACAGCCAATCGCTGAGCAGGGGGGGAGAATAAAGCTACTTCCTGCCAACCAGGGGAGGAGGAGTTAAAGGAGGAAGTAGGGGATTCAGCCACAGGCAGAGGTCCAGAAGACATCAGGAGAGAGAGCTGGAGCAGGGAAGCTACAAAGTGCAAGTATCCTTGGGATGTACACCAGGAGGAAACCAAATTAGCACAGAGGTTTAAGATTAGATTAATAACTGTTCAGTTCTTGTGCTGTGTTGCTTATTATTAATCAAATATGAAAGACTCAATAATTTGTGTGGTAGCTGGGTTAAGAGAGAAAGAAACACAGTTTTATAAAGATAACTGTGACAACCCTGCCTCTCTGTTTATCTGTATGCACTCACCACACCTCCTTGTCCGCTGTATGTAATAGCCCCCATCTCCTTGACTGTCTGTCTATAATAACGCTCCCTCCTTGTTCAGCTGTATTCAGTAATCCTGCCTCCCAGTTCAACTTATATATTAAACACACTGAGCTTCTGGGGTGCTGTGGCTTCTCCATCTGAGAGCCCAAACCCTGATCCTAGCCTTTCTGTGTCTGTGCATCTGTCATTTCTTCTTTGCTCCCTTACTGTGCCAGTTAGGCCAATCTCTAGAGTTTTGCAGAGAAACTGAGCTGATGGAAACGAAGGAAGTAGAGACCAGGAGGCAGGACCCAGGAGACAGAGGGAGAACTGGGGAGTCTGAATGGGGCTGAGGCTGAGGTTTAGACCCTGAAAGGGAATCAAAGGTGTCCTCAGATTTGACAACATTCCAAGCTTTATCTCTTCATTTTTCGTGCCTCACAATCCACCCAAGGAGGAAAAGCACAAAAACAAACAGGAGAGATGTGGGCTCAGTTTCCTTGACAAGTATACTTTATTATGAACGTATTAAATGAGCATACCTCCCTGATAACCCGACTACCCTAAACAAGAGGGAAAGGAGATTAAGGAAAAAACAAGAATGAAACCTTCTGGGTATCAGTTCCTGGGAACGGTTCCCCTGGCGTAGTCAGCAGGATTTCAGCAGACCAGCAATTCCACCAAGGTTACTGCTGAGACCTGGAGCAACTGGAATGCAGAGCCTCAGCCAGAGTCCAAAGCCTTGAAGCCTTCGCTGGAGCAGTTCTCTCTCAGAGCGTCTCGAAGTGCAGCTATAAACAGCCAAACAATACCAAGTCCCAAAAAAGCCAGGCCTCTTGTTTTGGGCTCATATACATACACACACACACACACACACACACACACACACACACACACACACACAAGTATCCTTTTAGAGTCTGTAGGATGTTGTTTTTCAGCTGGCAAGAACCAAGTCCCCCCATGAAGTGGTTCGACTTCTAAGTGGATAAACATCACCTGTTCTCTCACAAGTCTGTTCCCCTTCCAACACTTGGGATCAAAACAAAAACGTGTTTATCTCCCCTACATCTGGTAGCAGAGGCTGGTTTCGGTCCATCGATCTCTGGGTTATGGGAAGCGCGTGGACAGAGAGGTCTGGCTAGCGTGTGAGTCTGCACCATCAAAGCCTTCATTCATGCACTCATCCACTCTTCCTGGAAATACTGTGGGGAGTCAGTCCACTGTGTGCCAGACACCCAGCACACAGTGAGCAACCAGACATGGCTTTGCCCTGGAACCCTGGGACCTCCCTCCAAGCCATTGAGAGAAGACACCAATTCCCCTGGCTCCCCTGTGGCTTCTAGTTGTCCCATACTGAGAAAGTGGCACTAGGGACGAGGGGGAGGGGACAAGAAGGAGTACATCCTCCCTTTCTCGTCTCCCTCCCTCCCCTGCTTTGGGTGGTGGGAGCGAGAAAGGGACAGGACACAGAGTTTACGCTCACAGGGCCTTCACTGCAGTTGGCAATGGCCTCATGGCCCCATGCCAGCCTGGATACTGGAAGTTCTGCCTCAGATGGACAGACGTGGTCAGCTTTGCTGAGGTTGGCAACTGGTCGGTCGCCTTACTGCATCTTATTTCATTATTTCCTCTTATTTTTACCCTTAAGTTAGCTGGGAGCTGGAATCCCCAGTCCTGCCTTCTTCCTGCCCTTTAATGAAATTCTGTTCCTTATAGACATGATGCGTCCTTGCTCTCCCCAGGCTATGACAGAGGGTACGAACAAACACAAAGTTACTCTGCGATTTCAATGAAAGCCATGTAGTCTCTTAACAAAGCACCACTCTGCTTCAAAAAGTTGATATTCTTCCATTGGCAAGTTCCTGTAATGTGGTTAAACAAAATAAAATTTGAAGAAAAAAATCAAAGTCGCCGCAAGAGCAACTGCACTCTCAACCTTCTCCCTCATTCCCTTCCCTCTGCTGTTTCCCAGAAATTTCCATATCTCATGACAGTTTTAGCTCAGTGAGAAAGCGAGAAAGTCAAAAGCTGTTAACAGTTTTTGAACCGGGGCTGGAGAGATGGCTCAGAGTTTAAGAGCACTGCCTGTTCCTCCAAAGGTCCTGAGTTCAATTCCCAGCAACCACATGGTGGCTCACAACTATCTATAATGAGATCTGGTGCCCTCTTCTGGCCTGCAGGCATACACGCAGGATGAATACTGTATAAGTAATAAATAATTTTTTAAAAAGTTTTTGAATCATTAAGAAAAGAAAGAAAGAAAGGAAGAAATGAGCTGGGCGGTGGTGGCACACACCTTAAATCCCAGCACTCAGGAGGCAGAGGCAGGTGGATCGCTGTGAGTTCAAGGCCAGCCTGGTCTATAATACCAGTCCAGGACAGCCAAGGCTACACAGAGAAACCCTGTCTTGAACAAAAAAAAAAAAAAAAAAAAAAAAAAAAAAAAGAGAGAGAAATGAGTTAGAGCTTCTTGGTGATAAATGATGGAGACTTGGCTGGAGATGGTGAACATCAAAAAAGGTACAGGCAGGTTGAGCTTGGAGGAGCAGCACTGGGGACGCTGAGGCAGGAGCAAGGAAAGTTCCAGAGCAGCCCAGGCTGCATAGTCAGATGATGTCTCAAAAAGATGAGAGTTAGCCAGGTGTGGTGGCTTACCCCAGCTAATCCCAGCACTCGGGAGGCAGAGGCAGGTGGATCGCTGTGAGTTCGAGGCCAGCCTGGTCCAAAAGCGAGTTCAGGACAGCCAGGACTACACAGAGAAGCCCTGTCTCAAAAAACAAACAAACAAAAAGACGAGAGTTAGGCCAGGTGTGGTGGTGCATGCCTGTGATCCCAGCACTAAGGAGGCAGAGGCAGGTGGATCGCTGTGTGCTTGAGGCCAGCCTGATCTACTAATATGTTCCGGGTCAGCCTGGGCTACATGATCTAAACCAAAACAAACAACAAAAAGAGTTGGAGACGATGCCAGGACAGACAGGACTGTTACACAGGGAAACACTGTGTCAAACAAAAACAAACCAGAGAGCGCTGGGGAGCTGGCTCAGTGGTCGCACTCTCGCCTGGCATGTATATGCTATTGCGTTTGATTACCAACCAAACAAAAGGAAAAAAAAATATCTGAGTGGTCCTGGGCAGCATAATTTACAGATGGCTAAGCAAGAGGCTCCTTTTCCTCTTTGCTTTCTCAGATGGGAGGAAGGCAAGGCTGGCCTGCCAAAAAAAAAAAAAAAAAAAAAAAAAAAAGATTCAGGGCTTAGAAAGAGACCCCTGAGGGAACACCACCTGCAAAAGCCGCCCTTATCTCCTCTTCGGCTAACCCTTGTGTGGCCGGGTCCACTCTGTGCTCCTACCTCTGCACTGGGACTCTGGGAGGGTCAGTCACCTGTGAACCATGCTAGCAACTCCAAGGGAAGCTTTGGCGTCTAGGTTGCAAGACTAGATGCACGACGTCACTCTTCTTTCAACGTGTCCATGTCCTCAGCACTGTCACAGTTAGCTTCAGATGACAACTTAAATCTAGACTCACCCCAGAAGAGGGAACCTCGGCTGAAGAACTACCCTGATCAGACTAGCCTATGGCCATGCCTAGGAGTCATTCCCTCCCTCCCTCCCTTCCTCCCTTCGTTCCTTCCTTTTTCCTTGTTTGTTTTTGGTTTTTCAAAAACAGGATTTCCCTGTGTAGCCTTGGCTGTCCTGGACTCCCTTTGTAGACCAGGCTGGCCTCGAACTCACAGAGATCCATTTGCCTCTGACTCCCGAGTGCTGGGATTAGAGGTGTGCACCACCACCACCTGACTATTGACTACCTCTCTTAGACAACCCAGGACCACCTACATGGTTCCACCCATAGTGTGTTGGGTTTTCCTATATCAACTAGCAATTAAGAAAATGCCTCCAGCCGGGCACAAGCCTCACCCGTGGGAAACGTCCCGGGGTTCAGAAACAAACGGGGGGGGGGGGGGGGGGCGGGGAGTGTCTCCAAACTGTGAGTTTAGCAGTGGAACAGATGACCAATAGCAACTACCACATGGAAAGAAAATGAAGGCGCCAGGAACATTCCTCCCCCCCCACCCCCGTTTTTTTGTGTGTGTGTGTGGTTTTTTTTGTTTTTTTTTTTTTTTAACTAAGACGTTATGACAGAAAGCTTTTTGTCTGCCATCTTTATGATGCAAGCTGAGCATGCCCGGAGGTACTGCTGCTGTCTGTTTTAAACTTTTGAGCATATGCTGTTTCACAGTAATATAAAGAGAATGATAACAGTTAATAAGGTACCATAATAAGAGATACTAGGCAGCAGATAGTATGTTATAGAGGAGTTTATTAATGAGCATGGGGAGACAAGGAACGGGGAGGAGGGATACCCCAGAGAGAGACAGAGACAAAGGAAAAATGAGAAGAAGGGGTGGGGGGGGAAGAGAGAGAGAGAGAGAGAGAGAGAGAGAGAAGAAAGACCACGTGGAAGGTCTGTCCTTTTATATACCCTGGGCAGGGCCACGCCCCTGCGGCAGGTAAGCGATGACATCACAGGTAGGCGGGCTGAAGCAGAATGCTAACATTCCTACCTTTTCCTATAATTAAAAAAATGAGGAACGTTGGATTGTTTTTATGTAATGCAAGTTAAAGTATATAAATGTAGGTAAGGGAGAAAAGAGAGAGGAAAAAAAGCAATAGCAACAAAATGTCTAGATTATATGGTGAAGAAGAAGGAGAAGCTCTGTCCTGAAAGTTTAAGGTGGAGGGCAGGCTGTGTCAGCCATGTGCTGCAGCAGATAGGGACCGAGGAGTGCTGGGAGAAACCTGGAGCTGTTTGTTCCGGGTCTGGAGCACACCATTTCAGCCTTCTGTAAATGCATAAGGGGTGAAGTATTCTTCTTAACTACTTCCTGCTGACAGTAGGGAGGCGATAGGGGGTTTAAAAGGCTGAAATGGTGGCCAGGTTCCGGAAGAACAGGCTGTGGATTTGCTGTCCAGAGTCTGAGAACATCTGCGGCTGGGAAGGGCAATGCAAGTCCAGCTAGGAGGAGCAATGCAGGTCCTGCTGGCACGATCTGTGAGCTTGGACGGGAGCACTTGTGGGTAGCTGCTTTGACAATGTCCCAGATGTAGGAAATCTGGCAGAGAAAACTCCCTTTAGGTGTACATTTGAAACTCTTGGGAGAGCAAAGAGAAAAGGCTTGAAAACAAGGAAAGAGACAATGCTGACAATGCTTGGAAATTTTTGGGAGAGCAAAGGAAAGATCTCGATGTGAGAACTTCCTTCCGTTTACCCGATTGCTGGCAATAATTAAAACAGTTTCATTTTGGATCCGTCCAAGTGTGGTTACAGAGGCGTGTAAGCTTAGAAGCCCTTAATGTGGGTGTAGGGATTTGAGATTCTCTAAAGGGTATTGCAAAGGCATGCTAGGAGGAGCAGGCATCTCGATGTTTTCCATGGGGCAGTGAAGGCAGTAACCCAGAATGGATAATGACTCAGGAAAAACAGGTACAGACTGGGTCAGTAACTTGTCAGCACTGACCAGCAACCATGAGCGCAGATCGACAGTGGATGAGCTAGCCCCAAGATTGTAGCTATACCCAGTGCACTGGGGTTTTGAACAGCTGCTGGGGTGGCGGAGACAGCAGTGGCAGGAAAGACGCTGCATCATTGGAAAACTCACCCGATAGGAAAAGTCTTAGTTGTAGGTCAGCGAGGAGGACTGGGGTTGGGTACCTCCGATCCCAGTGAACCAGAGAGATGTCAATGGTCTCTTGGACAAAGGGAAATGTTTATGCCAGTAAGAAGGGGGAATTTAGTTGGTGTTGGGTGCAGAAAGGTGGCAATCAGGTAGTTAGGGGAAGGGAGCCCCAAAACCCAGTGAAAAGGAGAAGGAATCCCACCTTCAGAGATAGGCGATAGGTGAGAAACTTAGGCTTTGGATTGACAGTGCTTACCCGGATTCCATTTGACCTGAGAGATCAATTTCCTGTAGCTTACAAGAATCCTTCTAAGAGCTGGGCGTGGTGGCGCACGCCTTTCACTCCAGCACTTGGGAGGCAGAGGCAGGTGGATCGCTGAGAGTTCGAGGCCGGTGTGGTCTACCAAGCGAGTCCATGACAACCAAGGCTACACAGAGAAACCCTGTCTCAACCGCCCCCCCCCCAAAAAAAACTACAAAAAAAGAATCCTAAGTTTATACATTTTACACACGTTAGCATCATCATTGTTTGAAATCCGCCGTGCAACACACATTGTTAGACATGCGCACACTGTAGGAAAAGGCAGTAGACATACAGCATAGCACAGGCTTGGGAAAAGAACTCTGTGTTGAAAACACAAATACTCTGAGGTGAGCTTAGGGAAGGCAGAGCCTCTGTGGAACAGTAAGGTGGTGAGGACAGAAATCTGTGGAGCCGAAGACAAAAGCTCACTTTAGTCTCACTACACATCATGAAAGGGAGGCTTCTTCCCTCTGTTTAGAAGACTGGAGGTATAATTTAGGCCCAGTGAGAGACATTTTAACAAAAAGACAAAGGAGTCGGGCGTGGTGGCGCACGCCTGTAACCCCAGCACTCGGGAGGCAGAGGCAGGCGGATCGCTGTGAGTTCGAGGCCAGCCTGGTCTACAAAGTGAGTCTAGGACAGCCAAGGCTACACAGAGAAACCTTGTCTGGAAAAACCAAAATAACAAAAAAAAAAAAAAAAAAAAAAAAACAAAGGAAATTGAAACTCTTGGGATTGGAACTATGATAGGGTCATAGAGTGGAATGTTTTACCATAGTTGGATTAATGAACTAGAACTCCATTGACCAGGGTCAACACTCTGAACAGTTACTACAACAACAGCATAGCAACGGCATAGCAACAGCATAGCAACAGCATAGCAACAGCATCCTTTTAGACCTTCATAACTCACATTTGACAACTTAAAACACATTCTTAGACGCTCTAACATTCATAACTTGCATGTATCGACCTTAAAACACCTTCTTGGACCTTCCAATACTTTCTTAGAAGCTCTCTTTTTAAATTTAAACTTTTGGTAGGTGAAATTGCTGTCCGCAGTCACTGTACTTTAACTAAAAGAATGGTAACAAGCTGGACTGTACCTAGACCTGACAGTTAAAGTTTGGTCTCCTGCATAGGAAGAGGGCTGGGAAGGCCGGAAGCCTCCCATTGATAGGATTGGCCATGTGACTACGTGGCCTGAGTATGAATTTAAAGACAGACCTGCAGTGTTACCCTGGCTTTGGTGAGGCTGCTGACTCTAAGAGCCGTCTGTACTCCACCAGGCCAAGAACCGTGAGGGCTGGAAATGTCTAAAGTTCATGTGCTGGTTGAACCTCCAGTGGGTGAGCACAGAGGACAAGCCTCCATGTGAGCATCTTGACATCCATAGGCCAATTTTGGTGACAGGTAAGGCTGTGGGACCAGTGTCCCATTCTGGCTGCAGCAGCTGTGAGACCAGTTTGTTTTGGCTGCACCTGAAACAGGTCCCTGGCAGAGCTGGCTCAGGCTGGACCCTGGCGGGAGGGGGTGTTGCAGACCTCTGTTTTTCCCTCAGGGGTAGTGGTTAAGGCCTGGAGTATAGTTTTTCTGTAACTGAGCCTGTTGGGAAGGCTCCTCTTGGGTCTTAAAGATTTTACCAGTTTTTATACAAGGGTTCAAGAAATATCCTCAGCCTTTTAATTAAGATGGCAGTGAGACCATAGTCTATGTTAAGAATATTTAGACAACTTTGTTTACAGTTTATCTTATTACTTAAAGACTAGGACTTTATGTTTTATCTCTTTTAAGTTGGAATGTACAATCCAAAAAGAGCAGAACAGTTTTGTATGATCAATAACATCACATATAGAATTCTAGGCTAAACATGTTTTAAGGCAGTGATTTAAGTTTTAACATTGTAAACAAATGAATGCTAATACAGCAGAACATTATAAAATAATTTAAAAACCATATCAAACCCATTAGCCAGGAAGCCTGTAGTTAAATCCAAGGAGCTGATGGTGACAGGAGGAACAACATTTATTTACGTGTCTAGGAATTAGTAAAGATAAATTATAAACTAAAACCATTTTGGATCAGGGTAAAAACACACCTAGTAACCGATCGTATACCCAATAAGCAATCGTACGATTTTTTTTTTTTTTTTTTTTTTAGCAGAAAAGAAATCAGACAGTTTTTATTTTTAGGAGTTGGAAAGTATCGATTTACAGAAAAAGAAGTCAAGTGTATTTGTCTCTGTCAGGCCACAATTAACCAAGCTAGCAAAGCTGAGAGTCGCTGGTCACTTGAGTGGAGGTTAACTCCGCCCCTGGCCTTCCCTGGCCTGCCTTTGCCCAGGTCTTGTGTACCTCCAGTGAGCCTGTGGTGGGAAAGGGGGAGGGGCCAGGGCAGCAGGGGGAAAGCAGGCAGCAGTCATGTGGTTGCCCATAAAGATGGCAACTAGCCACGTGGTTGACTCGAACGCTCCGCCTCTACCTCCTCCATCCCAAACCAACAGGGTGACTGTAACTGCAGACAGATTTAAAACGCTAGCAGGCTGCCATGACGCCCAGCTGTTGTAGCTGCCAGTGCAGGGGCACGGTGGCAAGCAGGCTGCTCACTGGCTCTGTTGCCAGGGAAGCGTGGCTGCTGTGGTGAGGCCGTGGGCTCTCTGTTGACCCTGTTCCGCCCTGTTCCCGGGACTCGCCTTCGTGCAACCCTCATGGGTCTGAAAAAAGCCCCAAAGCCCAAGGCGAGCATCCTGGAAAGACAGCCTCGGTGACAGCAGGGCTCTACGTAGGGTGTTTGAAGGGATCCCTTATGTACTGTGAGCGGTTGGCCAAGCACAGCCAGCCCAAAGTTGCTCCCTCAGAGGGGCAAAAAATTGGTCACAGTCTGTGGTGTGCATTTGCTTACCAAAAACAGATCTGGCAGGGACAACAGCGACGGTGGGGCATTCGGACGGCAGACAGGTTACTCCAGCCAGCGGCAGCCCATTGGTTCAAACGGGAAGGTGAAGCCTTGGGTTGGAGTGAATTACCTGTGCTCTGGTCCCGAGAGAAATTGAAACAGCAGAAATTTGTCTCAGCTTAGCATCGAGGTCTGAAGGCAGGGTGGTGTGTTGGTCTGATGTATTTTTATCCTAATTAATAAGAGGCCGTCACACCTGGGCAGGACAAATGAGACAGGCGTGGCTAAGGTTCCCAGGCTCAGGGGAAACAGAGAGGATCTTGGGAAGAAGAGAGACGGGGGAGAAGAGAGAAGAGGGAAAGCTGCCATGGGTTAGATGGAAGAGAAGCACGTGGCCGGTGTGGATGGAGATTTGGCCCAGATGAGGACCATTAGCAAGTATATGGGGTTATGGGTGGGAGGTAGCTTGATAGAAATTATTAGAAGCAGATGGCATGGGATTGGGGTAGGGATGGGATCCCTGCCCCACTATGGGAAGTAGTTTAGGGGGTTAATATCTACCCTGCCCCAGGTTAACTAAGGCCATTTTAAAATACACCAGGTGTCTGTGTCTTCATTGATTGCTAGCAGGTTAGAAAATACTGCTGTAAGGATACTTTATAAGCCAGATAATAAACATTCTTAGGCCATCCTGGTAAAATTAACTGCATCAGTGGTGATGGGTTAAGACCAGAATGAGTGAAGATTTAGAATGAAATTTGGAAGAACGGAGTTCAGAAGAAAGGATTCCAGACCTAAGATAGTCATGGGAGAACCTTTATCGTTCAGGGCCACTGATTTTATGATTAATATAAAGATTAATATAAGGCAATAAGATAATAAGGTAATAAGGCACCAGGCAGCAGATAGTATGTTACAGAGGAGTTTATTAAATGAGCATGGGAGAGAAAGAAGAGAGGAGGGGGGGGGGATAAGGGGGAAGCAGAAAGAGGAGAGAGAGACCATGAGGAGGGTTTGTCCTTTTTTTCTTTTTTCTTTTCTTTTTTTTTTTTTTTTTTACCTGCCTCCGTGGCAGGTAAGCAATGACATCACAGGTAGGCAGACCGAAGCAGAGTGCTAACATTCTGTACGACCTTGAGCCAAACATGTCCCAGAATGTTCTTCACTCTTCACGTCTTCAACGCTAAGCCTTAGTCTTTGGTCTGGAATGCCCTTACCCTCTGGAGTGCCTCCCGACAGGAGGAAGCACAAACAGCCTGAGTAAAACACCGCTAGTCCCTGTGTGTTGAGAGAGAGATGCCCCAGCGCTTTGAGACAGACTGGGACAGGAACTGGTGCCGGCTTCCAGATGGATCAGCTAAAGGGAAGTGCTTGAATTTGTACTTCCGGTGCCTCTAAAAAAAAAAAAAACGCGTCTGGCTTGGCGGCTCCTCCCAAAGCTACAGGAGAAAGACTTGACCACCAGGGAGCCTCCCCTTTTGCCTGAGGGAGACAGTAGGACCCTTAAGATGAAAGCCCCTGGGGAGACGTGTTGCTGAAATGAAGTACAGTTCTTTCATTGAGCTCCAGACATTCTGGGATTCGGGATGGCCAAGGCACCACGGGAGTGTTTCGTCTGCCCGCATGCCTCCCTGGTGGCCTTTGAGCTTATGGAGTCCAGTGCACGCAAACGCACTCGGAGCATCGGCCTTTTTCTTACAGCTGGTAACACAATGGATACTGCTTGAGGCCACTCCTCCTCATACCGAGTCCTTTCTTGGTCTCCTTCCCTCACCATGCCTGAATAGAATAGACGTTTTGGATACCTACGGCCTGTGTACACAATCAAACCGTGATTTCCTCTTAGTGCCGTTGCCAGGAGCCGCTCCACTCCAGCTCCCCCAAAAGCTCAGGGCTGCAGAGATGCAGGATGAGCCAATTAACACCCGTCCCTTGTGGCCGCTGTTTCTACTGTGCGCCTTGGCTGAGCAGTGTCCCAAAGCTAGTTCACGCGTGCCCTTGAATGAGGGTCCCAGAAGTTTAGGAAGTCCACGTTTGGGCTTTCCTGCCGAGCGAGTGAGGCCAGACAGGAACAGTGTGGGGCCCGGAGTCATCCGCCCAGCTCTTAGCTCCTCCCACCTTCCTTCTTGCTGGCTAAACTTCACAGGTCCTCATCTGCGGTCCCTCAGAGCCGCATCCACCGTCCTGGACACGCTCATCCAGCTCCTCTGTCTCTTTACTCTGAGACCACACACATACTCCTGGAATACAGTCTGAGTCTGGTACCTGGGGTGTCTAAAGCACGCGTTTTGTGAACAGTTGGATTCTGGTGTTATTGCTGCTGCTCACACATGTCTGCAGGAACACACACTGTTGGGTGGCTCTCAAATCCACTGGTTAGATAATGCTGGAGTCTCTTTTCTCCAACGCAGTGCCTTCCCCGATCCTCCTGGCAGGGTGTGAAGCTTCCAAAATCTGTTTTAGAACATCTCGGAGCCCTTGCCGGTGACTGTATTTATGCCACCTTGATGCCTCTGGGCCCTGCTTAGTTTCTGCCACTGTCTACACGTTTGTGTCTCACTGAAGACCTGTCTGGGCCAGAAAATGGTACAATCCACCTTTCTCCCTGATCCCGGTTTTGCTGATACCCCTAAGAGACCTTTTCCACAGAGGCTCCATCACCGAGGCCTTGGTCCCTGGGGACCAGCCAAGTGTCAGTGACCTCTCCACTTCCTTTCCAGGTACAGTAAACAGTTCCCTCCAAGATATGCAGTTCCGGGCTTTGTGCCTAAGCAGTTTTGTGTGGGGAACAAGCGAAGTCCTGAGTGAGTATATATTGACATGTGTCCAGATAGATCAACAACCCCAAGGCCTCAGCCCCATGAAAGTGACGAGTCCTTCCCCTGGTTGAGTCCAGGCATGGATGGTGCATGTAGTCGCCATCAGCCATGGCTTCTTCCTCCAGAATGACTGTAGCCTGAGACTGCTCCCTACAGAGAGACTTGTAGTGGGAATCTTTTGTTTTTTAAACACACACACACACACACACACACACACACACACACACACACACACACAAACGTCGGGGTGAAGGGTGAGTATGAGAATTTGTTTTTGTTTTAATCCCAGGTGTGGGATATGGGGCTGCCTCGGATTGTCCACGGGAGCTGACTGTGATTTGCCTTGTGCTCTAGCAGGGGCATGATTATGCCAGCTGCAGATGGTTTCTGCCGAGTGTGTGACATTTGGGATTCTGGGGACTCTGGAGAGGGTAGATAACGCGAGAGCCCTGAGAAGGGCTGCCACCGCTGCCGCTGCTCCTCTTGCTGGTTGCTGGTTGTTGCAGTTTGTGGTGGTTTGTGGAGTGGTGGTGTGGGGAGAGAGAAGAAGAAAGTAGATATCCTGACGGCAAAGGTCAAACTTGCCCAAGGAACGGGATGCTCCTAATCAGCAGGGAGTAGTCTCAGGACAATGACATTCTTTTCCCTCTTTCTTTCTTCCTCTCCTACCTAGTGTTTGGGGTTTAGAAGGGGCGGAGAGGGGCGGAAGAGAGTAAGGAACCCACAAAGTAGCAGATGCTGGTTTAGAGACCTCCTACAGAGGTTAGCTAAGGTGCTCTTCAGAATATACAATAAACACGCTGACTTTCCAGGCTGTTGGTGCATCTCCTTTAGAGCCCAGCACCCACCCAGTCCCAGTGAGGCTACCAATTCTTCACTCCCCATCACTCCAGTCAGGTCAGTCCCAAAGCCCTGCATGCTGTGGACATCTTGGACAAGTCCCTCACTTACCTGGGAGTCTGCACTTTGCCCTTAGAGAACCAAGGATGACAATGACTGCATGAGAAGCATTTTGTCCACCCCGTGGCACATCAAAGTACCATCACCACCACCCGCCTCTCCCTAGAAGCCAACTCAGAGAAAGGGCTGGTTTTCATGGCAGCGTGTGCCAGGCAGCTCTGTGGTGATGACGGCCTGACCAGCATAGTAGCCGCACAGTGGTGCTGGCTTTCCAGTGTCAGCCTGCGATTTGGCCGTGTGGTGTTTGTTTGCATTCCTTCATCCTCTGGTCCCTGACATTTGGGTCTCATTCCATCTGAATCAGAAAAGTGTTTCTGTGTCTACTGGGTTCTGCTGGTCCCATAGACTTGACTAGTGGAGGAAATAAAACTATCTAGCTGACATCTGTCCTAGGACAAGAAGCCTTCCAGGAGCATTTTCTCTCAGTGGAAAATTTTAGCGAAACCCTTCTGTGCTGCAGGGCGCTCACACCAGCTCCCTCCACTGTGGTCACACCTCCTCACACCCAGGCACTGTGCCCACTCCGAGCAGTGACAATGATTATCTTTCTAGTCAGTATGTGTGCCATATTGACATTTTGAGCAGATGCTTCCCCACTGTCCTGCAAGCTCTATAAGGACAAAGCTCTCCTCCTTTTTGCATTCCCAAAACTTAGTCTTCTGGAACTGTTGTTACTGTTTTTCTATGAGGAAACAGGTATGGTGTATTTATTCAGATGACCCAATGGCTGGCTCTGTTGTGTGACTTCCAGGACATTATGCAAGCTTATGTCGTCAACGCTAAAGTGAAACAGATAAGCTGCATGTCCCAGAGAAAGCTATTGCCTGGTAGCTGTAGATGTGAGCCCTCTGAACATCTGCCCAAACTGAGCAGTCTGCATGTTCTCACACTTTAGGATTAGCTGGAATGCAAAGCAGTTCAGAAATAGCCCAAATGGAAAGACGGCTAAGTACGCTGTGCTGTATCTATATAGCAGGGAGGGTGTGTGAACTGTGGGTGTCCGTACGCACGGTGAAAATCATGCTGCTGAATGGAAAAGCTGCTATTCCAGGTTGGCACTGCACAAACACTGAGGTACTGTGGGTACAGGAAAAGGGGCCACTTGTGAGGTGCTTCTGGGCATGAGAGGAGCAGCGGGCCTTTTAAGGCTAGCAGGAGGGAGCCTGGATGCTGGCATACTAAGCGAACCGTGGACAGCAATATCCCAGTTGCGACATTGATCCTGGGGTATTGTTTCTTGCGACTTGCAAATTTGTACAAATCTCGAAGCTGATACTTTAATTCTAAGAGATGCAGTGTAGAAATCTGGCCAGAGCAGAAGTTACAAAACACCAGTATAAGCTTATGGATTCCCTGATCATACCAATTCATCCATCTGCTTTGGCTCACTTGCTTTTATATGTAACAGTTCTTATCTATTTTACCTATGACAGAACCAGGACTCTTAGAACCACGGAATGAGAAACAAAGAAAGTGAAGTTGGCGTTCCTGAAGCCCAGCACCTCAGTCCCCTCCGGTGCAACAGATTCAAGCAACCACTGAGAAGAAATATGTACCGAACATTTACACCCTTAGTCCCTGAATGAAAGCGTAAAGCAAGCGTGTGCTTAGCATTTCCACTTTATTAGGCAGTGTAAGTATTCTGTAGATGATTTGAGGGCTAAAAGGGTCTGTGTGCATCAGCTCTATGGAAACAGCTATTTTCTACTAAGGAGCCTGGGTTCCTTGGACTTGGGTATCCATAAAGGTCCTAGAAAGAATCTCCTGAAGATAACGAGACCAGCTATACTATAAAAACCCTTGGAGGAGTGAATCTCGTCATGGGTGACTCCATTTTTTTTTTCTCTGTGTAGCCTTGGCTGTTCTGGACTCACTCTGTAGCCCAGGCTGGCCTCGAACTCAGAGATGTGCCTGCCTCTGCCTCCTGAGTGCTGGGATTAAAGGTGTGCACCCACCACTGCCCAGCCCATTTCCAATTAAAAAAATCTCCCTTCCCCCATGGCCTGGAAGTAGGAAGCGGACCTCCACTTGGGGCAAGAAAGCCTTTAAAAAATCATAATGGGGTGGCTGGATACAAGTGGGGACAATGATAAGGATGTTATCACTGCTGGGTGACAGGAAGGCAGCTCAGGAGAGGCTCACCATGGGCTGCGGAGGCTGAGGTGAGAGCAGGCTCACAGGGCAGGATGAACAGCCGGCATTCGGAAGAGACTTCATGCAGGAGTCAGGGCCACAGAAGATGAGCTAGCTCAGGCCACAGGATAGAGGCATGTCACTTGTCACTCATCAGTAGGAGACCACAGGAGGAGTTTAACTCCCCCAGAAAAAACAGATCTCAGCTGGTGACAGCTGCCGTCCTTGGCACACTGAATTCACACGTTGCCTTCTTTCTCCCGAATTCGGTGGTAGAAAAGCAGGACACAGAAGAGTGGTTTAAAAAAAAAAAAAAAATGTGAGCAGGGCGTGGTGGCGCACGCCTTTAATCCCAGCAGTCGGGAGGCAGAGGCAGGCGGATCGCTATGAGTTCGAGGCCAGCCTGGTCTACAGAGTGAGTCTAGGATGGCCAAGGCTACACAGAGAAACCCTGTCTCGAAAAACAAAAAAACAAAAAAAAAAAAAAAAAAGTGCCTAGGGAAATGCATAAGCCACGTTCCTCTCTCTGCCCTCACAATATATACTGCTCTGCTCTCCTGAATGCACAGAAAAGATGACTTCGTTGTAAAAAATGAAATTTCAAAAAATTTATAGCAATGTTGTAGTCTAAAGCCCAAGTTTTCCAAAGTCTTAAAGGTAAAAACCTGGAGGGACTGGTATTTGCACAAGACATCCCCAAGATTGACTTCTCAATGTAAAGGAGATTCATTTGCCTCATAGGGTCAAATGTCAGGGAATAAGAGACAATGACAGGGATTAGAGGACAAGGGAGACAGGGCAAGGGAACACAGGAGAAGCAGGGGGGGAATTTCCCATCAAGAGAAAAAGGACTGTCACTGCACAGAAAGGCGACAGATATGGCCCATAGGCAAATGGCCGTTTATAAAGGTAAAGGGAAAACCTCATGTTAGTATGAAGTGTTCAGTTTTGACCAGGCATGTTAATTAGGTCCAGGCATTTTTGGACTGTAGGAGCAGCTGCTCAAATTTTGAAAGGTAAACTCTGGAGTGTGAGGAGGAGGTTCCCGGGGCCGGACCGATGGTTCAGTGGCTCAGTGGCTCAGAGTTCTGGTTGCTCTTGCAGAGGACCCGGCTCAGTTCCCCACCATCTGTAACTCCAGTTCCAGGGCATCTGATACCCTCTTCTGGCCTCTACGGGCACCAGGCATGTACACAGTACACATAGATAGATACGTGCAGGCAAACCACTCATACACACCAAAACAAAGACAGCCAAAAACCTAAGAAAAACAAAGGCATCTCTGGCTGAGCATGGCTCAGCAATGGGGTAACTGCCTAGCATGTGCAAGCCATGGGCTCAACCCAGAAAAGGGGACTGGAGGTCTGGGTACAAGGACACAGGGGAGGCCGCTTCCGTCTGAGAGAATCCTACCAATTCCCTCCTGTTGGACAGCCTGAGCAGTCCCAGCACCCTGCAAGCGAGTCCAGGCTGCAGCCTCAGGGCAGAATGGCCTTTGTCATCTGCCTTCCCCACTGTGGTCAAAGCTTGCGCACGCGATGGGTGCTCTCTGGTAGCTTTTGCTTTGGAGTGAGAGGACTGTGTGCCTGATGCAACACACACACACACACACACACACACACACACACACACACACACACATATGAAGGAGGGAGGGAGAGCGAGACTAGAAAATGCTTGACCCCTCAAGGTTGCAGCCAGAAGAATTGACCATACCAATTACTCCTGCCCAGGTTGTCTGACTGTCTGTCTGCCCCTTCCCTCTTGTTGGCTCTGATTCCTTAATGATTCTACTTTATTAGAGATTTATTAAAGGCATGTACCTCCCTTACAACCCAACTACCCTAAACAGGATGGAAAGGAGATTAAGGAGAAGAATGACACCTTCTTGGTATCAGTTCTGCGGGGCAATTCCCCTGGAGTAACTCTCAGGAGTCTAGCAGATCCTTTCTGACAGAAGAAGCCACACAGTCCATGGACTGAACCTGGAAGAATCCATCAAGCTCGCCACCTGCCGCCAAATCCCCCAACTCCGTGCGCCGTGGGCAGGAACCACTGATCTCTCTCACTCCAGTTCCTCAATGTCCTTATCCGTTCTCTCTCCCACCTCCTCCTCTGGCTTCCTCTTTCTAGTTGCTTCATAACAGTTAGCTTTCATAAGACTAGAACTGTACATCACCTTCTCAAATGAGTTGCACATGTATATAATACATTAAGTAAACATTGAACAAAATGATCTTAAGTTTCTACCAACATACAACATACGGTTTAAATTTTTATCAACAAACAATATACAATACATAAAGCAAAAGTTGAATAAAATAGTCTTAAATTTCCATCAATCTACAATACCAATGTAAAATATTTGAGGATAGTAAATTCTATAATAATGCTTTTTATTCTATAAATCCATATCTTCCCCTTATATCCTTCCCCTCTTTTTCCCTGAAACTAGATAGGATAGAAAGATAAGAGAGAAAGAAGGATAGAAGAAAGAAATCCCTAAATGAAACTTTTTATTAACTTAAAACTAACCCCTCCTGGGCAATGATGAACATTGGTAACCCACCAAAAACACCCACCCCACCTACTGGGAATGGGGGCGTCGTGTTCTCAAAATTACTTTTTGCTGTCTGGGGGCAAAAACACCGTTTTGGTACTCTTAGAAAAAAACAAGATATTGGCCAAGTGCTGGAAAAGCTAGCTGTATCTATCCAGTGTTTTTATAGTATTGATCCTTTGGGCTAGCCCTTTTAATGTTGATATGCAAGCAATTTCTTTAGGAAACAGTAGCTGAGGCAGTCTTCAAGGCTGAATCACTTGGGCCACCTGCTTTGTCTTCATTATTATCTGTTTTTTTGTTTTTGTTTTTTGGGTGGTTTTTTTTTTGGCTCTGAAAATAAACAAGCTTTTGAAAGTATTAGTATAGGTACAATATATGGAATATTCAAGGTGTACAAATTATCTAAAGATAAACATCTCCCCTATTTTTGAGCAGGTACAAGCCATCAATTGTATGCATCTGTTTGAGCTGTAGTATCTAAGCTGTATGAAGAATGTCATGCTGTAAGGACCAGGAAGCCCTTAAGATGGCCTTGCTATATGAACACATTCATGTTTTAGGTACTAAGAGGTCTTCCCTGGTCAGATCTAATCTTTATAAGTTTTGCTGTCAACCATATTTTTTCACTCCCTGTGTAAACATAAACATGACCACGTCCCCATCTCAAAACTATTGCAGGTTTCCAGTCCATTGTCAACAGATCTTTATAGTATATTGGTTGTCCTAGTCCCTCAGTTTTTTCTATAATCCAGTGTCTCTCAGATGCTGTTGTCTTTTTATCACCCACATTAAGAAAATTTAAAGTCAACAGAGCATTATTTAATCTGTCTCTGGGGGACTTTATCCTTCCCTTTTGATGAATAAGAATCTCTTTTAAGGTATGATTAGCTCTTCATACAACTGTTTGTCCTGTAGGATTGTGTGGTATACCAGTAATGTGCTTTATATTATACTACATAAAAGAATTTCTTCATCTTAAGGGACACATACGCAGGAGCATTGTCAGTCTTAATCTGTGTAGATATTCCCATAATTGACATTATTTCCAATAAATGAGCAATTACACAATCAGCCTTTTCAGAACTTAAGTCAGTTGTCCATCAAAATCCTGAATGTGTATCAATGTTATGATGTATGTACCTTAGTCTTCCAAATTCTGCAAAATGAAACACATCCATCTGCCAAATTTCATTCTGTTTTGGACCCCTAAGGTTAATTCCAGCAGGTAATGGGATTTGATTATACAAAGAACACCTAGGACACCTATTAATTATATCTCTGGCTTGTTGCCAAGTGATAGGGAATCTTTTCTTCAAACCCTTACCATTAACATGATGCTTTTTCATGAAATTTTGAGGCTTTGAACACATTTCCTATTAATAATTGGTTGGTTTCCTCATTTCCTTGTGCCCATAGGCCTGGTAAGCCTGTGTGGGATCGAGTATGAGTAATGTACAAGGGATAGTTTCTGCTTCTGATGATGTGCTGCAGTTTCGTAAATAGTGTAGTTGCTTCTCAGTTATCAGGTATAAATTCAGCAGTTTCTATATGCAAAGCAACTCTTTCGGCATATTGAGAGTCAGTGATTATATTAAGAGATTCAGGAAAATCTAACAGCACCATAAAGATTGCATACAATTCTGATTTTTGAACTGAGGTAAATGGGCTTTTGATCACTTTAATTATTTTATCAGACTGATAACCAGCCATAGCCAACTTATTTGCATCAGTATAGAGGGTGGGTGCCCCTGGAATCAGTTTTCTCTTTACAATACTTGGAAGGATCCCAATTAAATCTTTTTATAAACTGTGTACATTTGCTTTTCGGGTATTTGTTATTAATTTCTCCCAAATAGTTACTACAAGCTCTTTGTCAATCTTTGTTGATTACCCATTATGACATAATCTCAGAATTACTAAGAGACACTACAATTTCTGCAGTGTCTGTTCCTGACAGTTGACACAATCTTGTTCTTCCCTTTGTAATCAATTCAGAATTTTCTCTATGTATGTCTTCAATTTTTTTCTTTGTTCATTCTCTAAGAAAATCCATTCCATGATTCCATCTTCCCTTTGCATAAGGAGCCCAGTAGGAGAATGTGTTGAAAGTAAAATAACCAGAATGCAACCAAGTTTAAGATCAATTCTATCCACATAAGGCCTTTGTAGTTTTTGCTCTACCAGAATTAACTCCTTTTCTGCTTCACCTGTTAGATACCTTGGACTGTTTAAATCTGAATCCTTTTGTAAAGTTTGAAACAAGTTATTTGACTCATAGGTAGCTAGTCCAATTGTAGGCCTAAACCAGTTAATATCTCCCATTAATTTTTGGAAGTCATTAAGAGTTTGCAATTGATCTCTATGGATCTGTACCTTTTGTGGTTGAATTTTTTGTTCAGTTATTTTATAGCATAAATGGGTAATTGAATCTCCTATTTGTATTTTTTTTTTTTCTGGAGCAATCTGTAACCCTTAGCATGGCAGAATTCTTTGTGTTTCTTTCTTTCTTTTCTTTTCTTTTTTTTTTTTTTTAGAAGGTCTTCACTTTTTTATTCTTTATGTACAAAGGCTAGCATGATCTGCTTCACTGGGCAGACAGTCTTGAATAATCCACTCAAGGTCGCTCAGTCCAACTTAATGAAGCCTATGTCCTTCGCGTACTGATGGAAACACTGACGGCACATGTTGAGCCCGTATTTCCGGATCAGACCATGGCAGTTAGAGCAAACGCGGCAGGAGCGAGAACTCTGGCTGAACTTCCGTGGGTGACTCCAGTAGAGATGCTGGTGACCCATCTTGCCTTCAGACAGTCAAAGAGGAAAAAGGCTCTTTGTGTTTCTTAAAAAAAAAAATTTTTAAAGTGTCAACATCAGAATCAGCCAACAGAATATCATCCATGTAATGATAAATGATAGATTGAGGAAATTGCCTACAAATTATTTCTAAGGATTGTTGCACAAAATATTGGCACAAAGTTGGACTATTCAACATTCCCTGTGGAAGTACCTTCCAATGGTATCTCTTCATTGGACTATTACTGTTAAAGTTAGGTACGGAGAAAGCAAATCTTTCCCTATCCTTCTCATGCAAAGGTATTGTGAAAAAAACAATCTCTTAAATCAATCACTATTATAGACCCTGACCTAGGTAACAAGGAAGATAAAGGAATCTCAGGCTGTAAAGGACCCATTGGTTGAATTACTTTATTCACTGCTCTCAAATCCGTTAGCATCCTCCAGCTGCCTGACTTTTTCTTCTTCTTCTTCTTCTTCTTCTTCTTCTTCTTCTTCTTCTTCTTCTTCTTCTTCTTCTTTTTTCCAAGGGCTGGTAGACTCTTCTCTATGCTGAGCCTCCAGCTGCTCTTGTATTAAATGGTGAAGTGCCTGCTATTTTTCCTTTGTTATGGGCCACTGCTCTTGCCACACAGGTCTGTTTGAAATCCATTTTAGGGGCAAAGCTATTGGTATCTCAGCAGTGGACCCTCTTATAAACTTGGAAACTCAACACCTGAGAAGTTCTCTGTTTGTATAATGGGCATAGCTTATGGTTGCCCCTGATAACTCACATTAGTATCTTGCCCAGAAGCATGTACCATTTCGCCCATAGCTTCGTCACTGCTTACCCCTGCAGGAATATTAATCTGAGCGCCTCATTGTCATAATAGATCCCTTCTCCATAGATTTATGGGTATGTCAGCCAGATAGGATCTCAGCTTCCCTGTCTGCCCTTCTGGTCCCACACACTTAAACCATCGTACACATTATTTACCAATTCCTATAATTTCTGCATAAACCTTCTGGAGTGGCCAATCTGGATTCCAATGCCTCTTGGAAACAATCATGATGTTGGCATCAGTGTCACCCAGACCTTCTATTTCACCACCATTCATTTGTATTCTTGGCACGGAATTCAGCTGGGCACAGATTCCTGGGACCTGCTGGAATCCTTTTGCATGGTAGATTTTTTGAGGCTTGCTCATCTGGGCAGAGTCTGCGGATCTCTGTGCGCATGGATGGCTCTGAAAGGGGTGGGCAGCTCTCCTGTGAACAAGCAAGCCATCTGGAGCATGAAGCTTCTACTCCGTAAGACCTCTTCTAAATTCATCCCGGGATCGACTTCCTCCCGCAGCGACGGTGCGGCTTACCTTCCTTGGAATATCACATTCATTTCCTGGACCTCAGAGATGATGGCTGTTGGGGGGATGGTCTGAAGTATTTGATGCTAATTAATAAAAAGCCATCTCACCTGGACAGAGCAGATGAGATAGGTAAGGCTAAGGGTCCCAAAGAGGAGAAAGAGGAATCTTGCGGGGAAGAGAAAAACCACCACCGGGAGGAAAAAGAGGGAGACCCAGAGGAGAGGAGAGGAAGGCTGCCATGGATTAGATGGAGGAGAAGCACATGGCCAGCGTGGATGGAGAATCCGGTCCAGATGAAGAACATTAGCAAGTATTTGGGATTACGGATGGGAGGTAGCTTGATAGAAATTATTAGAGACGGGTTGCATGGGATTGAGGCAGGGATCCCATGCCTGCCCCACTATGGGAGTAGTTTAGAGGATTAATGTCTGCCCTGCCCCAGGTTAACTAAGGCTATCTTAAAATATAACAAGTGTCTGTGTTTTAATTGATCACTAGCCGAGCCTACGAATAATAGTGGTAATTTAAAAACAATAGATGGTCCCATCTTAAACATACTTGAAAGCACAAAGTCATCTGCACAAACAGTCTCCCCCAGTAAGCCTTCGCTGGCAATGCTCTTGAGCTTGAGGGCTGCCCAGCTCCTCCCTCAAGGAGCCTGCTAGTGGCTTCTCCTTCCTGGAAGGTGTGGCCAAGCTCTTGGGAGCACAGCATCAGAAAGGCATGCACCTAGTGGGTCTAGTCCTCGTCTTTTGGCTGTACAAACCACTGAAGCCTCCAGCTGGCATCCAGATCTTCTCCGTACTCTTGGGAAATCGATGCCTTTATTTTCTTTGTTCCTGAGGAATGAATTCGAAGGGCAGCACCAGAATCGGAAAAGTTCCCGTGATTTTCTTCCAGACTCAGAGTCCGGGTGTCCCTGTGGGTGGCAGGGGGCCTGCCCTGAGTGTCTTCAGTGCAGAAAAGGGTGTATTTGAGCAGCTGGCCCAGAAATCGACTAAATCTGTCTATAGCGTAATTAGTGCAGAAAAAGCTGGAAGACAAATTGTAAACAGAAGGAAAAGGTGGCAGAAGGGGAGCCAGATGGATGAGCCGAGACACAAAACACACACACACACACACACACACACACACGCACGCACGCACACAAAGGCTGCTAGGGCCACCAGGAGGGCTCATTTAAATGTGGGGACCAGAACCCAATCCTTGGCATGGAGCCTTACAGGGTCCTAGGTCTGCTCCTGGGACCACGTCAAATCAGGTTTCACAAAGGGCACTCGTTATGGCAGGGGCCCCAAATTAGCCTCATTAGTGAATTCAGAACACAAACTTTAGACTTATTGTTTGATTCCTTAAAGAATTTAGGTTCCAGGAGGACACAGAGGTGTGTGTGTGCAGTGTGTGTGTGTGTGTGTGTGTGTGTGTTGTGTGTATGTGTATTGTTGTTGTTGTTTTGATTATAATGCACAACGTTTCCTTTTACATAGCTGCATTGCAAGGCAGACTATATTTGCTCCGCACTGTGACAGAGGGGGACAGGTTACCTTTCATGTGGTGCAGCACATTACACATATGACCCCCACGAGGCCAAGTTTGTTGATAAAGTTTGCTGTTTGATCAAAACTTCTTGCAGCAAGGGAGAGAGAGAGGGTCAAGAGCATCTGCTGAGCTGTACTTTGCCTTTCTTGTCAGCAAGCATAATGAACAGGCTGTCACCAGGCAGGTGACACTTCAACGTTGGTGTAACCTCTATCGTAGCTCAATCCACACTTATAATTAAAGAAATAAGAAAAATTTCATTCGCTTACAAACAGTGACAGTCTTCCCCACCAGGAAGCGTGTGGCAAACATCATCACGGTGAGAGATGCGTCTAACAGCCGGGTGCGTCTAACAGCGAGACAATAAATAATTGTGTTACCCTTTTCAGAGGCGCCATGCGTGACCCACCCAATTAAGTCTCCCAGAGTCACCCCCTGATGGCTGTGCCCAACATCCCCAGTTGTCACATTATTTGCTTCCTGCATCTGCTTTCTTTCCTAGCCTGCCCACCACCCACAGCCTACGCTTATGCTTCCGAAAATGGAAAACGAAACCGCCATCCCTCATTTCTTTGGGGGTGGGGGGAAATCGGTCTTATTTCTTCCTGTAGGTCCTCAGCACACTTCAGCTGTAAACAGTGTTGGCAACCTCGGAAGTAAATGGAGCGTGCTGAGCGAGGTTTGGTAGTTCTGACTCAGGGAGGGGCGGTTGGAGAGTCGGGGAGAAGTGTGGGTGACTCAACTCTTCTTCTTGACAGTGGGGATGGCCTCCCTGACTGGACAAAGGTAGCCAGGGCACAGCAATTATGAATAGCATCTCCTGGAAGCATCGCACTTTGGGTGGTACATTATAAGGTAATTCGAATTAAAGTGTAAATAAAATAGAGAGACAAAGGCTTGTTCTGTAAAAGAAGCCAGAACCAATGGTCACCTACTACTATAGAAAAATCTCACAGGATGTGGTGGCGCATGCCTTTAACCCCAGCACTCGGTAGGCAGAGTCAGGAGTCTCTGAGTTCGAGGACAGCCTGGTCTACAAAGAGTGTCCAGGACATACAAGGCTACACAGAGAAACCCTGTCTTGAAGAACCAAAAACAAAAACAAAAACAAAGAAAGAAAAAGAAAAAAGAAAAAAAGGAAAGAAAAATCTCCAGAACAGACAAATCCATAAGGGACGAAGGTGAGTTCGTGGTTACAAAAAGCTAGAGATAGGAAGTGTAGGGAATTTCCATTGATGGGGTGGGATTGGGATTTTCTTCTTCTTCTTCTGCTTATTCTTCTTCTTCTTCTTCTTCTTCTTCTTCTTCTTCTTCTTCTTCTTCTCCCCTCCTCCTCCTCTTCCTCCTCCTTCTTTGGTTTTTCGAGACAGAGTTTCTCTGTGTTAGCTTTGGCTGTCCTGGACTCGCTTTGTAGACCAGGCTGGCCTCGAACTCACAGTGATACATCTGCCTCTGCCTCCCGAGTGCTGGGATTAAAGGCGTGCGCCACCACAGTGTGACTATGCTAAAGGCTACACTGTGCACTTTAAGTGGGTAAATTGTGGTTCAGTGAAAGTGTTCTGTTAAAATAGAAACTTGAAAACAAGGCACAGAAATCCCCCAAAAGAAAAAAAGCTGAAATTTTTGTTCTACACCTTTTCTCCCAGGGAGCATTTGCTTCCAGTTTCCTTTGTCCCTACTGGGCACCTTGCTGGAGGGAATGCAATGACACCTGTTGGCCTCTAGAGGGCTCCACAGCACAACCCAATTTTTATGGCTTTCGTTGGGGCAGGAAATAGCAATGTTTCTCTATGGTCATTGCTAGCAATCCAGGTGTCGCATCAGCCTTGGACTGGTGTGGAGGTGGCACAAGAGGTACAGGAGAAGCCCCAAAGCCCAGCAATGGCCCAGGTGGCTCTGGTACCGTTTGCCCGTTCACACAGGACAAGGGAAGAGGACGTGGTGAGCTAGGGTTTTTTTTTTTATCCACCCCTCCTCACACACAGAGAGGTGTTAAGACTATTGTATAGTTCTGCAATTGCGTCTGGCCACTGGAAAGCAAAACATGACCCCTAAGAGACTACTTGGCCCTCAAACTCCTTAGCCTCAGTCTTCAGAAAACACTTAAAATGAGGCTTGTTCCAATCCAGATACCAGGCTTGGGAGTCACCTTTTAAAGAAAAGGAGTTGACCGGAATTCCGTTCCCAGCACCCACACGATGTCTCACAACCATCTGGAACTCTAGTTCCAGGGGATCTGAGCTCACACGCACATAACCACACACACACACACACACACACACACACACACACACACACACACACCCGGGGCGGGGGGGAGGAGGGAGAGGGAAGGACGGACAGACAGACAGAACAAATAAATAAAAACAAAACGGATTGTTTAAATGATTCAACAGCGAATATATTTTTTATTTTTATTTATTTATTTTTGGTTTTTGGTTTTTCGAGACAGGGTTTCTCTGTGTAGCCTTGGCTGACCTGGACTCACTTTGTAGACCTCTAACTCACAGTGATCCGCCTGCCTCTACCTCTCGAATGCTGGGATTAAAGGCGTGCGCCACCACCGCCCGGCTTAAAAAAAAAATGTTTTTAAGTCGTTTACTTAGTGCATTTTTATATCTTCAACTTCCAGACAGAGCCTGACACTTAGCAACGGGCATTTGCGTGGGTGAGGCGGAAGGATAACACGGACAGAACTCTGATACAGGCCCAGGGCGTTTAGTCCAGGCGGCCAACAGAGGGTGCTGTACACCTAGGGACGCAAGGCGAGGTCCCCGTGCAGGGCCTGCCTCTGCTTGCCACTGAAACAGAGATTGCGCGATTTAACCTGAAGCCACCGGCCAGCATCGAATCCCAGCACCCACGTGCACGAGGCACGTAAAAGCCAGGCATCTTCCTTGCTTAGCTGTCCCCTCCGAGTCAAGAAAGGAGAACCAGCCGCTTGGAGGACTAAGTTTTTGTTCACAGAGAAACGTACTCAGGAAACGCCCTTGCGAGGTAGACCTTAAGCGCTCCATCTCTGGTCTCTGCCTGGTTACACATCAGTGCCTATAAAGTACCCAGGAGAGAGTCTGTAAGGGCATTGCCCCCAACTGGACAGAGCCTAGCACTCTCTAGGAACAGTATTTCTGGCCAGTCAGAGCTCTCTCCCCATCCCTAACTGGAGCCCACAAAACACAGGGTAGGTAGGGAACTCTCCTGCCCACTAGGCTGTGTGGCCTGCAGGGGCCATCTTATACCCATCTCCTAGGCTAGACCATTGGGTTTACAAGCCACTGGCTGAATAAAGTGCTGCTAGCTGCATCTACCATAGAACCACTTTGCTGATTTTCTTTCCTTTTTTTTTTTTTTTTTTTTTTTTTTTTTTGGTTTGGTTTGGTTTTGGTTTTGGTTTTTGTGAGACAGGGTTTCCTTGTATAGCCTTGGCTGTCCTAGACTCGCTTTGAAGACCAGGCTGGCCTCGAACTCACAGCAACCCGCCTGCCTCTGCCTCCCGAGAGCTGGCTGATTTCCTTTTCCAACCTATATCTGTTATTTCCATCAGACCCTGGGTTTGAATCTCTCTGCTGTGATCAGAAAGTCTTCACACAGAGGACTGCTGGCAGGCAGGAGTCGAGGAGAGGAGTGGAGGATGGGGGTGTGGGAAGGCGGTTCTTGAGAAGCTCTTGCCCTGGGTCAGGCAGAGAAGCACAGATCCTCTCTCAGGCGTGTCCTCGGTGAGCAGCCATCATGCCATGGGGAAGGCTGCTTATGGACAAATCAAGAAAATGGGTGATGGAGGTGCTGCTGGAGCGGTGCTTTCTGTAGAAAGGTCTGGAAAATTTGCTGTGCTTGGGTCCATCGGTAGAGGCTGAGAAATTGTTTGAAAACCAATCTTTGAAGAAATTTTGTCGTCCCTCGCCACGGTCAAAAGAGACTAAGAACTGTGTGGGTCGACCACTCTCTTGGGCAGCAAGGGCAAGATAACTTAGGTGGTTGGAACCTTTTGTGTCATGACTGAATAAAAGGAACTGGGGTGAGCTAGTCAGCTCAGTCTCCACCCCCCCCAAACCCCCCCCCCCACCAAGAACACTGAACTCCCTCTGCTCCCTCTGAAAACGAAAGTTTAGCATCTTGGTAAGCTCCTCCCTCCACTGCAGCACCTGTGACTAACATCAACCATTCCACAGTATAGTGGAATCTCAGAGCCAAGAGAGAGCGGAAAATAAGACCTTTAGAGAACAGCAAATTTATAATGAAGAGAAAACCAAAAACGTTAGTTCTTCCCTCCCTCCGTGGGAGAGCAGCGATATCAAAGCCCTTGCTGTGTAATGTCGATCAAGGGCATCACATTTAGTCACCACCATTTTCTTCAGGAGGATGGACTCTGGTGATACACTGACACTGAACTTACAGGCCACTCCCTGTGGTAAGGCCTAACTATCGGTTCTCAGTAATCCAATTAAAAATGCCAAATTAAAAGTGGACAGCAAGCCGGGCATGGTGGCTCAAGCCTTTAATCCCAGCACTCCCACACAGGGAGGCAGAGCCCAGCCTGGTCTACACAGCGAATCCTGGACAGCCAAGGCTACATAGAGAAACCCTGTCTCCAAGAACCAAAAACCAAACAACCAAAAACAAAACCAAAAAAGATGGGATTAGTCATTTGTGGGAACTGTGAGGAACCATTGGTGAACAGATGACGAAAAAGATCAGAATCGTCCAAGCCAAGGGACTCAAGGCGGTAAAGAGACAATGACGATGCAACGTGTGGAGTTCTGAGAGGAAGGTAGCCAGTGGGCCCAAGACCCAGAGACAGGAGAGGGCCAAACTGGCAAGGGCACTGGGCTTTGCCCCTTTCAACTTTCCCCATTTGGAACAGAACATCGCAACGTCGCGGCTGGCAGAGAGAGCCTCTCCAGCCGATTGTGAGTGTCCAGATGCCCCTGTGCCTTTCTGATTGTAAGTGGCCAACCGGAGGTGGGGACAAGAGAACAGTGGCTCCCTCTGTTACCACTAGGGCCACCGTTCTGAATGATAACAACAAACTGGTAGCTTCAAACAACAGAAGTTTTTTTGTTTTGTTTTTGTTTTTTTGTTTGTTTGTTCGTTTGTTTTTTGGTCTACACTTCTGGAGGCCACAAGTAAGAAATCAGCAGGTCAGGAGGGCCATTACCTCTTGGAAAGTTCTAGAAGGCATGAGGCTGTTTGCTTCTTCCGGCTCATGGTGTCTTTGGGCGTCCTTGGCTTATCACAGCACTGTTAAATGCTTAGGCTTTGCCCTTCTGGGATTGCCCTCAGAATGCCACCAGAGACAACCCCTTGGACACAGGTTCAAGCCAATAGAAAGACTTCATTGGCTGGCCAGTGACTACATTGGGTATTTGGAACCCCTCAGTACAGCTCCAAGCCTTTCTCAGAGCTTTGAAGCACAGAAGCCACACCCTCATGGACACACCTCAGTTAGCAAGAACAGTTAGCCAACAGAAGCCAACAAGCAGCGTTAGTACATTTAGGGACTTTTTCCAGAACTATGGACTTTGATGGATTAGGTTTTTGTTTTCATTTTGGTAGGTGGTGGTGCTGCCTACACACTGGGTTCCATGGCCTCATGGGACATCATCCATCATGGCACCAGTTGTGCTGAGGTCTGGGGCCTGTAACGAAATTGCTCCTTTTCCCTGTTAAGGGCACTTATCACTGAATGGGAGCTTGCTGTTAGACTTCCATGATTTTATCTCAAGGTGTTTGGCTATACTTGCAAAGGCATGTTTCCTACATAAGGCTGTACTTAGAGGTTCTGGAAATTAAGGCGTGTCTTTTAAGGGTCTCGATTCAACCCACTACTGTAACAGCATGGTCTTGGTGCTTTGTACTTGATTATTAATTATTTCTCCCCCTGAGGTCGGCTTGTTGTCTTTTACCTCAATATGATGTTTGTAACCTTGCCTAAGAAATTATTCCTGATTGGCCTAACCCTGGGCAGGGAAGAATGGGGAGGGTGTGGCCAAAGTTCAAGGGCTTTGGGACAGACAGGTACCGCAGGAGGAGAAGCAGGAGGAGAATCACTGTGGGATAGGAAGGAGCCACATGGGCCCAGAGGAGGAGCTCTGAAGTTCCACGTGAAAGACGTGGCCCAAATGAACAATCATAGCAAGTATTATGGGATTGGGATTGTGGGAACAGATGGCATGGGTGGAGGGGATAATGGAAGGTAGCTTAGGGGGTTAATATCTGCCCTGCCCCAGGTCATAAGGCTATTCTAAAGTATACCAGGTGTCTGTGTATTCACTGATTATGAAAGCAGGTGAATAATACCACTGTAATAACTGTAAGCCTAGGGCTGGAGAGATGGCTCAGTGGTTAAGGGCACCGCCTGCTCTTCCAGAGGTCCTGAGTTCAATTCCCAGCAACCACATGGTGGCTCACAACCGTCTATAATGTTATCTGATGCCTTCTTCTGCAGATAAAGCACTCATATACAATAAATAAATATTAAAAAAAATAACTGTAAGCCTAATAAGAAGCACTTATTAGGCTGTGCTTTTTAAATGAACAGCAGCACAATATATTGATCCACTTCAGAGGTTTTTTTTTTTTTAAGATTTCTTTATTTATTATGTATACAATATCCTGCCTGCAGGCCAGAAGAGGACACCAGATCTCATTATAGATGGTTGTGAGCCACCATGTGGTTGCTGGGAATTGAACTCATGACCTTTGGAAGAGCAGTCGGTGCTCTTAACCTCTGAGCCATCTCTCCAGGGCCCCCCCACCACCACACACTTCAGAGTTTTAAAGGACTGTCCTGCTAGGCCAGCCCCTGGGAATAGGACAGGCTTCTACAGTGACGGATCACGTGCTGAGCATGCCCCTCACTGCCCCAGCCTGCTCACTTTGTTCTGCTGATGACTCTGAGTCTGCCTGGTTGTGCCAAGGTCTTTTCTGGCAGCTAAACACTCAGCTTTGAGCGGGGCATCAGCTGACAGACAGACATGACTTACGCACAAGTGTTCAAGTCCAGCCTGGTCTACAAAGCAAGTTCCAGGACAGCCAGGGCTACACAGAGAAACCCTGTCTTGAAAAAATAAAACAAGCAAACAAACAAACAAACCCTAAAAACTAAAACAAAACAAATAAAACAAAACAAAACAAAACAAAAAATGCCAAACAGCAGCTTGGGAAATCCCCTTTCTGAAGGTGTTGTTAGCTCATATCAACCAAGAAAGACTATCCCAGAGGCATTGGGTACACATAGGCATGAGTCAAAAGCAGGTTACACTAAACTCGTTTAGCCCAAAGTTAAATTTCCTCACCATTTTCCCCTAAGGGGAACCAGTGACAGGTTCAGCTCGAGTCAGCTCACCCTGCATTTACCATCTGCTTGGGTGAAACAAGATCTCACCGTTCCACCCTGGAACTCACCCTGTAGGCCAGGCTGCCCTTGAACTCCCAGAGATCCTTCTGCCTCTGCCTCCTGAGTGCTGAAATTAACGACGTGTGCTACTCCTTTTCACTCAAAGCAGACTGCACTCTTGCTGAGACAGGCCTCAGTCTAGGGCAGCTAACTGCCAGGCTGGGAGAAGCCCGGGGGCGCCTGGGTACTTGACAGTGGACGGTGAAAGGGCAGTTATTCAACATAACTTCCTGAGATGCTGTAGGCGGATAAAGCCTGACCCCCAGTGGTCTCCCACTGGCCACACATGCAACTGATGGTGGATGTGGTGCTTTGCGTGCGAATGGCTCTCATAGCCTCGTCTATTTGACTGCTTGATTCCCAGTTGGTGGAACTGTTTGGGAAGGATGAGGAGGCGTGGCCTTGCTGGAGGAGCTGTGTCACTGGGGTGGGCGCTGAGGTTTCAAAAGCCAATGTGTCTCCTGTAAGCTCTTTCTCTCTGCCTCCTACCTGTGAATCACATGTGCTCTCTCAGCAGCTGCTCCAGAGCCACGCCCCCGCCTGGCACCACGCCCCCGCCTGCTGCCACGCCCTCTGCCTGCTGCCACGCCCTCTGCCTGCTGCCACGCCCTCTGCCTGCTGCCATGCCCCCTGCCTGCTGCCATGCCCCCTGTCTTTCTAATCATAGATGCTAGCCCTCTAGAAACACGAGCCCCTGAATTAAAAGCTTTCTCTTAGAAGTTGCCTTGATCATGGTGTCTCTTCACGGAAAAAGAAAAGTAACTAAGACAGTGGGCAAAGTGCTAACCCCCTCTGACGTCATTTGAAAGACTCCCCTAGTGTCCATCAGTGCCTGGGCTTGCTCTCCTGTGCTGTAAACAAACAAACAAAGACAAATAGACACAGAAGACTGAGCAAGTATGTAGGTAAACCACAGCACTATGAGCCTGGCTCACAGCATATATTCCATAGGTGCTCACTATCCAGGAAACACATTAAGAAGATATTGGAGGGGCTGCAGAGATGGCTCAGCTCTTGAGAACAGTGGCTGCTCTTCCAAAGGACCTAGGTTCGATTCCCAGGGGCCGCGCGGTGGCTCACAACCATCTGTAAACTCCAGTCCCAGGGAATCTGATGCCCTCTCCTGGCTTCCAGAAGTACTGCACACACACGGTGGGCGCAGACATATGTGCAAAACAAACGCCCATGTACATAAAATAAAGTTGAAAAGGAAAAGAAGATATTGGCTTCTCGCACCCATGTTCTGACTTCACAGAACTCGGCACTAATGAACCACAACCAGGACCGTGAACTATTCACCTTTACTCAGCCCTCTCTCCTGCATTCTAGCCTGTGTCTCATCGCAAAGGCTTTTCAATGCCGACGAAGGCATTCTCCCAATGATCTAATTTATGTAAAATGCAAGGTTGGGTTTCTAGAAGGAATTTATTGCAAAGCACCCTGGGCAATGGAAGGATTTCCACATCTCCTCAATCTGCAACTCTCACATTGTGTCCTATGAACAGGAACTGATTTCCTTGCAACAAAAATTTCCAGTAAGAGGGCTGGAGTGCTGGCGCAGAGGTTAGGAGCGCGGGCTGCTCTTACTGAGGACCTAGGCTGATTCCAGCATTCACAGGAAAGCTCACACAGCCTTCCTTCAGCTCTAGGTAGCTGAAGTTCTTTGTGGCTTCCTCCTGCCTCGGGCATGCACGCAGGCAAACTGCTCATCCACAGAAACGTTTCTTTCTTGTTTTTGTTTTTATTTTTGTTTTTCAAGACAGGGTTTCTCTGTGTAGCCTTGGCCATCCTGGACTCACTTTGTAGACCAGGCTGGCCTCGAACTCACAAGTGATCCACCTGCCTCTGCCTCCCGAGTGCTGGGATTAAAGGCACGTGCCCGGCCCCAGAAACATTTCTTTTAAAGTAAAAAAAAAAAAAACCAAAAAACTTTTTTTTTGCCAGGTGTTGGTGGCACACACTTTTAATCCCAGCACTTGGGAAGCAGAGAGGGGGCGGATCTCTATGAGTTCAAGGCCAGCCTGGTCTACAGAGTGAGTATACAGAGAGACCCTGTCTCAAAAAACAGAAAGAAAAAAAACAATCCAGTAAGGCCATGGAACATTCAGCAGCTTTAACACTGGGGAAGAGAAGACTGAACAGGTCTTGCAAGTGACTTCCTCAGGATACATGGCACACACCACTGGCTCCCACCCTCACTCTGCAGAAGAAAGGACATTAATGAGACCTGTCCCTTTCACTTCCCACACTGTCCCGTGATTTGATCTGGGAGACCTGGACATGTTCTTGCCACCCTCACCTCGAACTACCTTCTCACTTGTTTCAGATGACACCAAGTTGTCCCCAGCCCGACTCCTGATTCGCCATGCCTCCTATCTGACACGGTCCCCCTCGTGTCTCCCCAAGATTGGCTCCTTTTTGTCACTCAAGTCTCAGTTCAGAGTCACTTTCTCAGAGGTTGTTGAGCCTATGACCCCTGACCCCATCCCATGCCCCCCCCCACCCCGTCCAGTTGTCAACAAGGCTGTTTTGCGCTGTTTCCTTGGAAGTCATGAGTTTGTTGCCACCCACCGTCTCCATGGAAAGCAATAGCACACATGGCTAAGGTCCCTGAGTGCAGAGGTGGGAGACAGAGGTGAGAGAGGTGAGGGATGGTTTTGGGGGTGCTGCTGTGCTGGGCTTGGCTAGCCCGGGCTGGAAAGAGGTATTCAGAGAAGCAGCCAGTGCTTGTCTCTGAGGTACTGAGGGCTCCACCAAGGCCTAGAAATGAAACCTGCTTCTTGGCTCCAGCACCTACCTTGCAGCTTTGTCTGCCAAGGAGCAACAGGAACAAAGGTGAGGAATGCGCTCTGCACACCTGGGGAGGGGCCAAGAACAGCACCTGGAAGGAATAGAGCCCCTGGGGTCATGGCTGCAAGTCACAACCCAAACCTAGGAGCAGGAAGTGACTCAGCAGAGGCGCCTGTCCAGCGGAGGTGGGCGGGACAGCCTCTGAAGTGAGTGCCTGCAGCAAAGCTGCGAGCCCTGACTTTCAGACGTGGAGGCAGCGTTTAATAACTGCCCAGGCCAGTGAGTCAGTCAGAAAGCACCGGAGGATGTGAGCTGCTGTTGCTGCTCCGAGCCCAGGAGCCTGGAGCCTGGGTTTCCTGCTGCTTCTCAGCGGCTGCAGCTCAGCGCACAGCCCTTCCTCCCTTCAGGAAGAAGTAGGAGTTTCTCTGTATGACCAGAGCTCTTGGGCCATCCTTATAGAACATTGCTTTCTGGGATATCTATTACCATTCCTTCCCACTTGCAGGATGATGCTCTTTGGAAACTCTTAATAAACAGCCTAGAGTTTGAGACGATCTCCAATTTTTTTTCCATATAAAGTTTTGGAGTTTTGGTTTGGTTTTTTTTTTTGGGGGGTGGAGATCATATGCATTGGTATGGTGTTTGCATTGTTTCTATTCCTCTCTCTCCTTATCCAACACACACACACACACACCAAGTCCATTGATTGTTGCCTTTATGTACGTGTCTTCAATACTTCTTAATTCCTTGTCATTCTCTATCTTAGGGCCGCCGGCCTGTCAATTTCTACGACAAAGGTCGTGCTTTGAAGGGGGCTGAGTTGAAATTACATATGACAGAAGAAGAATTACTTGGCAATATTATCCCCTAATGCATAGATCTGGCATCCTCTTGTATTATTTCAGCCTTTTTAAATTCTCTCAGAAGTGTTTGTGCCTCTCGGTATAGACATCCTGAACATACTTGTTGAATTAATTTTGAATTTTACACAATCATAAATCGTTTTATCGAACTTTTAATTTCTGACTCCGCATTTTTACTATATAAACTACATTTGATTTTGTTATTAATTTTGCATCTCACAACTTTCATAAATTTGCTTATGAGTAGGAATGATTTTTTTTCCTTAGATAAATGGTTCGTCGATCCTTGGGGGGGAGGGTTCTGTGTGTGCAGTCATGCGGGCCATGAAGAAGGGCAGTTTGACTCCCCCCCGCCCCCCACTCTGTACTTTCTCTTGCGCTGTCCACATCCTCCAGAAGTTCTTGCTTTTACTCCCATCTTATCTTGACAATAGTCCATACCCGTCAGGCTTGACCTAGAGAAATATTACCAAATGGAGCTATTTAAAAGGACTGATTGGAGGCTAGCGAAGCAGCCTAGAAGGCAGGCCTGAGGAAAGGCAGGTGGGAGCCTTGTGCAAGAGGCAGGGCTGCTGTGCCTGTAAGACTGAACCTCTAGAGAGATCTCTAGTCTGTTTCTGGAGTCCCCACTAAGAGATAGAGTCCATTACGATGTAAACGCATAGGAATTTATTGAGCCAACGAGATGGGGTCTGTCAATTTCTTTCAAGCTGCAGACCCTGAGAAACAGAGGCACAGGCCTTTTATAGGTTTTAGACAAAGAAATGAGTTTTACAGTGTGTGGTTGGTTGGCATTTGGGCAGAAAAGCTGCAAGCAGGGAGTTACAAGTCTTGCCGTTTCGTGGTTGGATAATGGGTGGAGGGGCAAGTTAACCTATGGAAAAGACTGGTTGAAACAGTCACAGGGGGCATTTAGGAACTTTTTTTAGTTGGGGAAGGAGTAATGGAAATTTTAAACACAGTTGGTTGTCCTTGAGTCCAGCTGGACCCTGAGCACAGACTGAGACCTTGAGTCAAGTTGGACTCTTCAAGGTTTTTCCTGTCCCTGCCACACACACACAATGATCTGATATCTGTCTGCCCTTGGTTCAAGTTGGATCCTCTAAAAATTTACATGCATTCGCCTTAATGGGGGTCTTTAACAGAGGACTGAGTAGGCTGACTTTTACATTTTCCCAGACTTTGGCCTTAATGGGAGTCCTTAAGGGGGCTGGTTCCTTCATGCCTGCAAGTGTGAAATTCTTCGGAGGAAACAAAGCTGAGTCAGGAATTTTCAGACCATCCCTTTACTTAATGTCAATCATCTGATGCCGGGGGTGGGGGTGGGGTATCCCAGCACTTGCAAGGCCCAGCAATGATTTTTTTAAAAAGTCTAGTGTATGTAAGTAGACGTGTGTGTGTGTGTACATCCATGTGCAATCCAGAGGTCGGCCTTCAGTAGCATTCCTTAGAGGCCATCCACCTTGGTTTTTGAAGCAGTCTGTCACTGGGGTGTGGGGCTCCCTGGTGAGTTTAGGCCGGCTGGCCAGTGTGCCCCAGGGATGTACTTGTCACTGACTGGGCGGCACTGGGATTTGCAGGTGTGCACTGCAGCTTCTGGCTTCTCATACAGGTGCCTGGGATCTGAGCGCACATCTTTATGCGTCAGTAGTGACCCATCTCCAGAGCCCTGAAGTCACCATCTAAACCAGAAATGGGCACACACATGCACACTCCATCACCATTGCCAATTCCAGAACTTGGTAAGGAGTTATTTTGTTATTTTCAATTCTGTGTCTCTGAGTACGTGTATGTGTGTGTACGGGTGCCCAGGAGGACCAGAAGAGGATGTCAGAGCCCTTGAGCTAGGGGTACATGGAAGTGAACTACTTGATGTGGGTGCTGGTCCTCTGGAAGAGCAGCAATACTCAACTGCTGAGCCCTTTCCCTGGTCCCCAGTTTTAGAACATTTTTATCACACTGAAAAAAAAAAAAAAAAAAACCACCTTGAATCCATTTACATTAATTTCCAGTCACTTCTCCCCTGGTTATTGGCCATCTCCAGTCTACCTTCTGCTGCTGTGGATCTGCCCATTATGGATTATTTCAAATATATGAAATTATACAGCGGATAGCCTTTGCCTTTGGCCTTTGTTGTTGTTGTTGTTTTGTTTTGTTTTTAATCTGAGACAGGGTTTCTCAGTGTAGCCCTGGCTGTAGACCAGGCTAGCCTTGAACTCTCAGCGATCTGCCTGCTTCTGGCTCCTGAGGGCTGGGATTACAGGTGTGTGCCACCACCTCCTGGCCGGCTTCGGCCTTTTTGACTTAGCATGACGTCCTCCAGCTTAGTCTTTGCCAGGCAGTGGTGGCACACACTTTTAATCCCAGCATTCGGGAGGCAGAGAAAGGGTGGATCTCTATGAGTTCGAGGCCAGCCTGGTCTACAAAGAGAGTCCAGAACAGCCAGAGCTGTTACATAAAGAAACCCTGCCTCCAAAAAGGGATGGTGGCTAGAGATTAAGAAAATTGATTTACAATAATAGTATTTATTGTTCGTAACGGGTGGGGCACTGGACACAGAGTCAGCACATGGCAAATGCAGAATGCACATTCTTTTCGGTGTTTAGGACAGACTAGTTTTCAGAACAAGTTCCAGTGGATTTTAGACAATCAACATAATATTATAAGACTGCCCAACCAAAACCGAGTGAAGTTACGAGTAACACTCACAGAAAACATTTGGGGAATTAAAAAAAAATGTGCACGACCTAAACATCATAGTCCCAAATAGCCAACGGGCTCATGAAAATCAGAAAATACATTGAGGTGAGGAAAAAACTAAAGTCCCAATGTAGCAAAATGTGTGTGGTATGGCTAAAGCGTCATGGCCGGTTTGTACGGATTATTTCTTTCCCTGTTGAGGGCAGTGCAGACAGCTCCAGACTGACCTGGCTGCACAGCGCACACTTCAGCAACCGTGACAGGCTCACCATGGCGTGCGGGTGCTGGGGCCAGCCCTTCAGGGTGATACAAGATGGAATTTATTTCAACACTGGCCAGGTGAGGGTTCACGGCTATGGGGTTGTGTGGGTCTTCAGCCTTTCCTGCTCTGCGCTGATGAGCTTGCTGCGCTTCCCCCAAAGTCTGCTTTTATAATTAGCATCACCATACACTATATCAGGTAGGTCTGGCTCGGAGGAGCCACACGGTCAGAGCTGGGTCCAACCCGGATGTGGGTTTCCAGATTAGGGCGGTTCTGCATATGCGCAGCTCACTGGTTCGTTTTCTATTTCCTTCCTATCACGAGCAAGATTCCTTACTTTTAAGATGAATCCATTTAAATACGGACCTTTACTCTATTTTACTTATTTATCTTACATGTGTATGTGTGCGTTTTTTGTGTGTGAAAGACTGCATGCACATGTGTGTGGGAGGTGCATGTGTACATGTGTACAGGTTGAGTGTGGAGACTTGAAGTTGACGTCCACCATTTTTCTAGATTACGTATTGCTTTCTTTATTGAGGCAGGGTCTCTCAGTGAGCCAAGAGTTTGCTCGTTCCAGTTAGTCTAGCTAGCCAGCTTGCTGCCAGAGAGAGCCTCTGTCTCTGCTTTGCAGGTTCTAGGATGACAGCGGGCCCCCACACCTGCCCAGCTTTTACTTGGATTACAGGCTCTGAACGCAGGTCCTTGTGCGTGTACAATGCACGCTTTGTCCACCAAGCCACCTCCTCAGCCATTTACCTTTATTTTAAAATATATTTCTCGGGCTGGGGGGTCTAGCTCAGTGGTGGAGTTCTTGCCTATTATGCTGTAGGTTGTGTGTCTTGGTAAGGCATAATCAATAGATAAATTTCTCCTTTGAATAAATGGCTCATTTTGAGATACTCTTCTATTTAGAGCGAGGTTTGCAACATAATGTGTATGCTTCACAGAGCTCCCTGATGTTGGCGTCTTTCTAGATGGCGGTGTCCTGGTCAAAAACAGCTGAAGTAGGACCCGGCGTGGTGGCACACGCCTTTAATCTCAGCACTCGGGAGGCAGAGGCAGGCGGACCGTTGTGAGTTCGAGGCCAGCCTGGCCTACAAAGGGAGTCCAGGACAGCCAAGGCTACACAGAGAAACCCTGTCTCAAAAATCCAAACAAACAAACAACAACAAAAAAAACCCAGCTGAAGTAGGGGTACTCTGCGTTTGGCCAGTTTTTCCATCAACGCACATCCCCCCACTCCGGTATCCTGACTGTATTCACGCTGCCTTTAGCACCATGTCTTGCCGGCCACCTCCACCAGCCTCTCTTTCCTTGACAGCTTTGACAAGGGCTGGTCCGATAGCCCTCGGCTTGACTCTCCTTCATGTTTCCTCACGGTTAGACCGACATTCAGGCTTCAGCCTGACCGTATTTTCCAGTCAGACATCTGGGGTCGCCCTGGACATTTCAAAGCTGCCTTGGAGGCCCTTGCTTGCCTTTCTTTCTTAGCTGAGCACCTCTGTTGGCTTCAAGAGGGCACACACAGAGGCCCCACCATCCAGCTGCCTTCCAATTGGTGTGGTAAATGGATTCATACGATCTAATCTAAAAGAGTTTGGCTTTGTGGTGGCCAGACTGTTTTTGTTGAAGGGTTATGGCTTCCAGTGACTAGGGAGACTTTGAAAGATACAGTCACACCTCCTGCCCAAACTGCTTCGGTGGGTGAAAAGGGAACAAGAGGATGGGAGTGGAGGGAGGGTGGGAGGGGAGGGAGCGCAGGGGGGGGGGCGGGAGCTGAGGTGGGGAGGGGCGGCTCATGCTGTGGGCTTGCCCTGTGAGAGTGTTGGGCCTGGGGTCCCTTTCTCAGCATTGCCAACAAAGTAAGTAAAGAGCCGGGGCGGGGTGCATTGGGGGGGATGTGGGGGAGGGAGAGAGTAGGGGGGGAGACTTACTCTGTGTCCACCTTAGGAATCAACAAACTGGGTCAAAAGCCTCCTTCCTCTGTGATTTGGGTGAAGTCTACACTGTGTCCTCTCTCAGACCTTCCACCAAACACTGCATAGAGAAGCATCTCTGAAATCCAGGGAGGACCAAGGAGACAGCAGAGAGGCTCTGGGGGTGGGGATGCCGTTTGGGAAGGGCGGTGGGTTTTTAAGGTGGCACCAGTCTGAGGAATTGACCTGTGGGAGGGAAGGTCAGCTTGATGTTTCTGAGTATCTATCTCCTGAAGGAGGGAGGAGGGACCCGAATCAGGGGTGACCAGCTGAGAGTCACTGTCCCCAGCATCCTGGTGAAGGATGAGCAGGAAAAGGGCCGTTCTGAATACAGCAGCAACTGTAGGCTTCCGGCCCCAGACCAACCACACGATGCCCAGTTATGTTTTTATTTCCATAAACACAGCGTGCTTTCTCAATGTGTGCCCTATGTAAGGCTTCGGGCCCCAATAAGGAAAATAGGTCCCCGCCTGGGCTTTGCCACTGATAAAGGTTTGAGCAGGTAGGCAGTCAGCCATCAGAGAGGACTCATCAGGGAAAGACCAAGCCCAGGGAAACTTGAAGAGCCTTGCACGCTTTCTGAGGTGGACTTAAAACAGGCTTGCTTGTATCCTGTCGGCAGGCTTAACGCCTGGAGCAAATTCCATGCCCGTTGACTCAGTTAACGAACTTCTCTCTCCTGTGAAGCCTTCACTGCCCTGGTGGGGGTGTGTGTGGGGGTCAGGGGGTGTTCAGAACCTTTGTAACATTTTCCAGCCCCCCACCCCAAGTCCAATGGGACACTGTAATTAGGAAGTTACTCAGTTGTATACTCCACCTGCCTGTTGCTACTGGCCTGGAATATAAAACACCACTGAAACAGAACCATTTGAACAGGTTTCATGAGGTTTTGCCCTAGGTGCAAAATACAACTGTGCTTTCAGCGTGTGAGCAATTCTGATGTGCAGCAAATGAATGTTGGCATCTGCTAACACAAGGGGCGGCTGCCCGTGAGCAGGACCGCTGCCTGGGAAGAGCCGCATTTAAAAGACAGGCATTGAAGAAGAGCCCCCCAGAAGGTGCATGGATGTTTTGCAGGAGGGGTACAGTGGGAACGACGTGGCCTGCAGGGCCAGAACTGGGCAGTAAGCCATGCTACCACAGGGGCCCTGGCTGTTCAGTGCGACTGTCGCCTGTTTCCTCAGCATCCCCTGAGAGAGTCTCCATCAGGCCGGGTGTCTCCAAGGCACTGAAGATAGCAGACAGAGGATGCTGGATTTAACAAATGAGATGTTGTGTGGGGCATACACTCAGAACACAGGTTGTGTTCATCAGAAACCTAGTCCAGCAGTGACGCCCGCCCATCGGCGCCTTAACAGCACGCACTCCAATTCTTGGGGTCATGAGCTGTGCGGGTTGTGGAATGAAGTTGAGATGTAGATAAATTTATGCTCCTCTTGAATAATTTAGGACACAATTCATTCCCTGAATCCACACCTTCTAGAAGCCCGCCACGGTCCCCAGCTATGGCCTTTTCTCTGTAATCAATGCCAGCAATAGCGACCTCACTACTTTGACACCACTTTCTCTGTCACACCTGACACTGACTCTCCTGCTTTCTCCTTCACTTCTGAGAGCCCGCCCCCTCCGTGAAACGTGACCCACCCAGTAACCCAAGGGACCACCCATCTCAGGACCACAGCACCATCAGCTAGGTCAGCGTGTGAGGATGAACAGTCCCAGGCTAGTACGTGAGCAGTCAGGAGGGCAGGCGGCCCTGCTCTGTCTTCCTCATCATGATACTTAGACCAAAGTTGGCTTTAGTTTTGTTTTGGGACAGGGTCTCACATATAGCCTTTGCTGACCGGGAACTCACTATGTAGACCAGCCTAGTCTCAAATTTGCCCCAAACTCAGAGACTCCCCTGCTTCTGCCTCCTAAGTCCTGGGATTAAGGCACATATTGCTCTGCCTAACCGCCTTTTATTGTTTGAGAAACTCATAGGTGTATATAGCATGTGTTTAGTTTCTATCTCTTCAGGTCTTCCCACTTTTCCCTCCCAGTGTCACGCGGTCTGGTTTTTAAACCCACCGAGGCCACTTAGTGCCGCCTGCTTGTGCACGGGTGTGGGGCTGTCTACCGGAGCATGGCTAGCCTCTCACAGACCACATCCCTGAAGAAAACTAGCTCTCCCTCATCGGGTAGCCAGGGTAGCCATCGGTTGCTAACAGTTCTTCAGCTAGCATGGGACGTCAGGATCCCTCTCTGACCCTGGGATTTTGATGATGTTTTTCAGGCTTTGTGCACGCAGTCAGGGCTGCTTTCAATTCATGTGTGCGATGACCCCATGGTCTCTAACTATCCCCCCCCCCCCCCCCCCCCCCCGCACCCTGGGTATAGCTATCCCACTGCCTCGGCCTCTTCCTGGGTGGTCCGTGAGTCCTGAAGGGAGGGGAGGGATACAGATGTCCCATTTAGAGCTGAGTTTTCTCTTCAGCCCTATTCTCTATACCTTGGCCGGTTGTGGCCCTCAGTATTAATCTACTGAAAAAAAAGAATGTTCAACATCCTGTAGTAAATTTGCACTACTTCCTAATTATAGCCTACCTCAGTCAGAATGGCCGAGATTAAAAAAACCAAAATTGGGGCTGGAGAGATGGCTCAGAGGTTAAGAGCACTGCCTGGTGTTCCAAAGGTCCTGAGTTCAATTCCCAGCAACCGCATGATGGTTCACAACCATCTATAATGACATCTTGTGTCCTCTTCTGGCTTGCAGGTATACATGCAAACAAAACATTGTATACAAAAGAAATAAATAAAATCTTTTTTAAAAACCAAAATGAAGCCTTTAATCCCAGCACTCGGGAGGCAAAAGCAGGCGGATTGCTGTGAGTTTGAGGCCAGCCTGGTCTACAAAGGGAGTCCAGCACAGCCAAAGCTACACAGAGAAACCCTGTCTCGAAAAACAAACAAGCAAACAAAAGGAAAAAAGAAAACCAGGGCATCATAAGAGTAATAACATATTTGCTGGACACATTGGATACTGTCAAAATTAGCTTGTTAACCAGAGATCTTGGGGTGGAGTTGAGGTGGGGTTAGGATGGGGTGGGGTTGGAGTGGGGTTGGGGTGGGGTGGGAGCGTTCTAGAGACCTGTCACCACTGCTAGCTGGAAATAAAAGGCTGGCCCTGGGACAGATTCTCTAAGCCGCGAGCAGTGCAACTAGGCAGCGACTGATCAAGCCTGTTACAAGCTGGAGTAGTTCCTAACGGACGGACGGTGGGGGAGAACGACTTTTATGAAAAACAGAATTGACAGATGAGACGGGTGGGACACCATGAAGCTTTTGTTTTTTGAGTGGTTGATCTTGCAAGCTCAGTGCAGCCGGAGGCCAAAGAGCTAATCCCCCCACAGAGGAAAGGGAGGGGCACCAGTTTCCCTCTCCCTTGGGGGTCAGTTTCGCCCAAAGTCACCCCTTAAAGCGGCTCCTCTATTCTGCACCCTATAGCTCGACTCAGGATGCCTTGCCATGCTTTTCTTAGCCTTACTCTGATGAGGTCAGCCTCTCCCAGCTTCTCTTGTAGGCAGTGCAGCCCTGGGGGCCTGATGCTTGGCTCGGGGTGCGTGCTGCCACTTCTACTTTCACTTCCCGCGGAGAACTGCTTCCTGGAGCATGACCTCTTCTCCATCCCTTCTTCCATCTTGTAGCCGAAGACTGAGCCACCATGGACCAGGAGCATGAAGGAGGTTGAAAGGGACCCTGTGGCGCTGACTGCGGACTAGAAGCCTAATGGCCCTGAGGCACTTAGAGTGCAGCTTTTGAACCACCACTTTAAGCCTTTGATATTTGGGTTTTAATTGGGTATTTACTGGAAAGAGGCACAGGAGGTCAGAGGACGCAACTTGCTACAGTCGGCTCTCTCCTTCCACCACATGGCCTTCACAGACTGCAATTTTTTTCATCCAACTCAGCGGCAAGCACCTTTACCCATGAGCTGTTGTTGTTGTTTTTGAGACAAGGTTTCTCTGTGTAGCCTTGGTTGCCCTGGACTCATTTTGTAGACCAGGCTGGCCTTGAACTCACAGCGGTCTGCCCGCCTCTGCCTCCTGAGTGCTGAGATTAAAGGCATGCGCCATGACCACCCGGCTACCCATGTGTTCTTGACCAGATTCATGGTACCAGTGCTCTCTCCTGTGCTCTGAACCTTAAGTCCAATCAGAACGTGCTCAGTTACCCCCATAGCATTTTGCCACCATCACACCCACCCGTGTATCTTGCCACGCTGGTTACTGTTGAAGCTCCTAGGGTTTGCAGCTGCATGATGCTCTTCCCCAGTGGCCTGCACAGCACCTTTCAGTGCTATGAAAGCCAGTCAGTAGCTGCCTCTAATGTCTTCAGCAATAGGGCTTTCCCAGCAAGCTCTGGTGGGAAACCATGAGCAGTGGCCACAGCCTGTGTTGTCTGAGTAGCCACTGGAACCTCTGACCAACTCCTGGCCCTTGGGCTTTTTATTTGGCAACTTATAGCTTCTGGGATAAAGATGATGCCATGTGGGGTAATTCCAATAAAGCACTTTACATGAATAGGTGAATGCCTGTCTGTCTATCCATCCATCTCCTCTATCTATCTATCTATCTATCTATCTATCTATCATCTATTTATCTATTATCTATCTATTATAAATCTTGTGGAATGTAAGGGAATCAGGGTCTCTGATGGGATAATTAAGGTTATAAAGGGGTCCACTGGGTGAGGCTCTAATCCAATAGAACGGCATCCTTACAATAATAAGAAGAGACAAAGAACCGTCACCTGAGGACAGCCATGAAACAGTCACCTACAAGTCCTCCCTGGTGCTATGGGAAGAATGCTTTTCCTGTCTGGTTGGTTTTCAGTTTCTATAAGGAGACAAGTCCATGTGTCTGGGAGTAGAAAGGCAATTTAGCCTCTGTCTTAAGCTCTCAACGTTCGGGGATTCCAGGAGATAGTTTCCCTCGGCTGTTACAACAGCAGTTCCAGCAATGTCAACTTCAAATGCGAAGCCGTCAGCTCTGACCTTCTATTTTAAGAATGCAATAGATTCAAAGCCCAGCTGGGCTTCGAGGATGGTTAGCTAGTTTTCTACCTGTTTCTCCAGGGGAGAAAGAGGAAGCGAGAAGATGTAAGAGAGCAATTGAGGCTGCTTGAGTTAGCTCCTGGTCATATCCTGTCCCTTACCATGAGGCTTTCTGAATACGGGAGCCTATCGGCTGTGGGTACCAGTCCGCTTCAGCATCCCAGACACTAGGTGGATGTCAGCTGGTGGTAGGATGGAGGCTGCAATGGAATAAAGCGGACCTTCTGCTGTGCCAGTGGGAAAACAAAGAGAGGGACCCTACTCCCCCAGAGAGTCTCGACAGTAAATAGCCTGCCAACCCCCACCCCCCCCCCCCCACCCCCGAAGACAAGGAACTTGTGACAACTCCAGACTCAGGTTGCCGTATGCACTTTTTTCTTTTTCTTTCTTTCTTTCTTTCTTTCTTTCTTTCTTTCTTTTTTCTTTTTCTTTTCTTTCTTTCTTTCTTTCTTTCTTTCTTTCTTTCTTTTTAAATTATGTCTACAATGTTCTGCCTGTATGTGTGCCTGCCTGCCAGAAGAGGGCACAAGATCTCGTTACAGATGGCTGTAAGCTACCATATGGTTTCTGGGAATTGAACTCAGGTTCTCTGGAAGATCAGCCAGTGCTCTTAACTCTGAGCCATCTCTCCAGCCCGATGCTGCACTCTTTAAAAGGGTAGAATTTGTATGAGAAATATCACATTTCCATTGAGATATAGGTGTCCCTCAAATCAATGGAATTTACATTTATTTATTTATTTATTTTGGGTTTTCAAGACAGGGTTTCCCTGTGTAGCCTTGGCAGTCCTGGACTCACTTTGTAGATCAGGTTGGCCTCCAACTCACAGCAATCCATCTGCCTCTGCCTCATGAGTACTGGGATTAAATATTTCTATGTCTCCCAGACAGTGGTGGGATTCTAGCATTTGGGGTACTTCCATGCCCGGCTTCTTCGATGCATTTTTGTGTTCTGCCTGACAAAGCACAACAAGCAGTTCTTTGGAAATTAAAGATGGAATTACAAAATATTTAATTCCTCCCAATTTCTTGCTGGTAGTTAAAAGATGGGCTCCTTGAGCTGGAGAGATGGCTCAGAGGTTAAGAGTGCCACCTGTTCTTCCAGAGGTTCTGAGTTCAATTCCCAGAGACCACATGGTGGCTCACAACCATCTATGATGTGATCGGATGCCCTCTTCTGGCCTGCAGGTGAACATGAAAACAGAACACTGTGTATACAATAAATAAATAAACCTTAAAAAAAAAAAAAAAGATGGGCTCCTCACTGGGCAGTGGTAGCGCATGCCTTTAATCCTAGCACTTGGGAGGCAGAGGCAGGAGGATCCCTGTGAGTTTGAGGCCAGTCTGGTCTATAAAGTGAGGCCAGGACAGCCAGGGCTACACAGAGAGACCCTGTCTCAAAAAAAAAAAAAAAAAAAAAAAACCTTAAAAAACATGGGCTTCTCCTCTTCCTTCCCTTTCTCCTTCCCCTCCTTTTTCTTCTTCGTCTCATCAGTATAATTGGAGAATTCAAAGTTGCTTTTGTTTTTGTTTTTGTCTTTGTTTTTGTTTTTTTGAGTCAGAGTTTCTCTGTGTAGCCTTAGCTGTCCTGGAGTAGTTTAGTGGAACAAGTTGGCCTCGAACTCACAGCGATCTACCTACCTCTGCCTCCCGAGTGATGGGATTAAAGGCATGCGCCACCATGCCCAGCCCAAAGTTGCCTTAATGTAAACAAAGGAAAGGAAATTCACAAAGCTTCACAAAGATAAATAGGAACCATAGACCGGGTGTCTGAGATGCACCACCAAGCCTGATCACCTGAGTTTGAAGTCCCCAGTCACAAAGGGCGGAGAGAGAGAACTGTCTCCAGCAGGCTTTCCTCTGATCTCCCACACAAATAAATACTTATGATAAAAAACATTAAAAAAATTATAGCAGGGCGTGATGGCACATGGCTTTAATCCCAGCACTCGGGACGCAGAGGCAGGTGAATCACTGTGAGTTCGAGGCCAGCCTGGTCAACAAAGCGAGTCCAGGACAGCCAAGTGAGCACAGAGAAACCCTGTCTCGAAAAACGGAAATAAATAAATAAACTGCCTCTACTAACAATGAGCCATTGTTCAAAAACACATTCATCTCCTCAAACTCTGCTTCATCTTTTCAGTTTTCTCTGGGGTTTCGCTTTGGTCTGTCTTCCTCACAGACTTGAAATGTCTTCCGTCGTGTACTCGTATGTAAGGGCTGGGTCTGAGGGCTTGCCCTCCTCTCAGGTTTACCACCGTACCAGGAACCTTCTTCAGGACCCAATCCTGTGCCAACCAGCAACTGATCTGAGAAGACGTCTGTGGGAAAGGATCCCCCTCCTCAGTCCTTGCTGAAGAGAGTGGTGCTCACCGGGTCTGCCCTGCCCATCCGTCAGGGCACGGGATAGACCCTCGGTGGACACATCAGATGTGGACCTCACTGGACAAGTTCTTCCTACCTAATGCTGTTCAGGAGCAGGGAGTTTACCTTGAAATGTTAAGACGATGGCGGAGAGGGCTGGAGAGATGGTTCGGTCGGGGGGGAAAAGCACTGGCTGCTCTTCTAGAGGACCCAGGTTCATTTCCCAACACTTACCTGGTGATTCGTAGCATCTGCAACTTCAGTTCTGGTCTCCGTGGGTGCTGCATACACACGGCACGTGTACATGTGCAGGCAAAACATCCACACACATAGCATAAAATTAAAATAAACTTGTAAGATCTTAATATGTGAGATACAGGGTCATATATAATAATATATTATGTAGCTAGCCAAAATTCAATGCATACGTGACAAATATACCTTAAATTTCAAAATGGCAAAAAAAAAAAAAAACCCAAAACCCAAAAAACCAAAAATTTAAAATGGCTCCCTTATCACAGCCAGGTTTCCAACTGCAGTGAGCAGGATGGACAGGGAGGATATTCCTGCCCAGTTGTCACCACCCTCCTCTTTTACCACCCTTACTGTCTTTGATCTATTTCTCAGTCACATCTTCAGCTACATTTCATGTGTCATGTTGTATATACTGGGGGGGGAGAGCACCAAAAACAAAACAAAAACAACAACAACAATAACAACAACAACAACAAAAAAACAGGCCAGAATTGCTAGGACACGCCTAGGAACGTGTTAAGTCAGTGGTGGAGTCACAGTGGCAGTTCTGACATCTGTTTCCAGGCACCCCTCCTGTCTTGTAGAGCACGCTGTCTTCTACAAAGGCAACGTGGAGACCTAAGAGATGTGCCATCGGTTTCTCAACGCTGGTGGTAGCGTTTCAAGCCAGGTGGAGATCGGCCAAAGGAGAGAGGCGTGCTGGCAGGATCCAGTGCCCTTGGTTTAATACCTACTTCTTGGGAGTCAATACCAGACATTTTTTCCCCCTGGCCAGGTATGAGTAATTCTTGTAATGATTCAGTGGGCTTTTGCCACAGCTTGTCAGAGGTGCTTTTCATGCATAATCTTTCTGTCACAGCCCTTCAGGCTGAAGTGCACGTGGAGACAGCAAGTGAGCGTGAATGGAACCTTTTCATTGTTTCTGCAGAGTCCAGGGCCCGGGTCATCTCCCCATAAATTAGCTAGGTAGAACTGTGAATACAGCGGGGCAGTTCTGTTCCTCCGGGAAGGCCTGTCTCATTTGCTTGCAGAAAGCAGGAGGAGGAGGAGGAGGCATCGGCTTCATGCCGCACTTCCGTTCTTAGAGGCAATGGGATGGTAAACAGACCTCCATCACCAGAAAGGCTCCGAGTTGCTCTTGAGTCAGTCACGTGACTCCTCTGCCTTCAGGAGAAGAGAAGTGATGGAAGGGCAGTGAAGGACCTGTGGTTTTGTCCCGCCTCACTCATCTGGCCCAAAAGTACATACAGTACAGAGCCCTGGGCTATACACCTTTTGTCCCTGGAAGACGTATAGGGCTCTGGTGACACTTGAAGGGTCGAGTTCTGAATCCATGGTGCCTTTTCTGGAGTCCAGTGTAGATGCAGGATGTTGGAGGTTTTCTTTGGTGTGGGGATAACAAATACATATGTCCTCAAAAAACAAAACAAAACAAAACAAAACAAAAACCCTGAGGCTCTGAGAATGCCAATTAGTGGTAGGTCTCCTGCAAAGCTGGTGTGGGGTCCTAGGTTTGGTCCCAAACACCGCCTCCCCTATCTAAAAGGGGGGCGCAGACTAGAAGAGAAAACGGATGAGGATGAGAAGAGAGAAAGGAGGGGGCAGCAGTGATGGCAGTGGGGTGAGTAGAGGAAAGGCCACGAGTTTCCAAACTTTTATATTCCCACCCCAAGCCCTATCTAGAGGATGGGATTTAAGAAAACACTGTAAAATACATACTTATTTTATCTTTAACTGTATATGTGTGTGCTCACGTGCATACATGTGTGTGGGTGCGTGCATGCATGTGTGCCCGCACTTGAGTGCAAGCCCCAGAAGAAACCAGAAGAGGTCAGCGCTGAAGTCACAGGTAGCTTTGAGGCACCTGACGTGGGTGCCGGGAACAGAGCTTGGTTCATCAAAAGCTCAGTGAGTCCAGCCAGTTCCCCGAACTTCTGAGCGTCTCTCTAAACCCCTTCGGGAGATGTCCTGCTGCACACAGGATGGAGCGTTTTGTGTTTGCAGCCGTCAAGGCTAGTTTTGCTCTCCAGCTGCCTGCTCAGAAAGATTGACTGCAGGGTGGAAGTGTGGATCCCCAGGTAGGCCCTAAGACCAGGGAGGAGGAGGAGAGGAGGAGGAGGAGGAGAAGGAAGAGACAGGTGGTTGCATCCTCTTCCTTGGGACCCAGACTACCACTGTGGCCTCTGCTGAGGGATTGCTGGTTAACCGGAAAAATGGGGGGAAAAATCACACATGGGTTCTGAAAACACCTACCCGGGCATTTCTGTTCATGTTTCATTTTCCGAAGGAGCACCTATGCCACTACGGGCACCTGGTAAATGCCAAATGCAAGCATTTCCCCAAAGAAGGTTAGTGGCTATTTGTGGACACACACCATCAGCAAGGACAAAATTGGAACTTTCACACTTTTTCCAAGTCTCTTTTGGACAATATCTATGTGGACGTAGTTTCCAATTATCTTTAAATTATAAACAAAGCATAAATTGCATCCTTGTTGCAAAACAGTCAAACAACAACAATAAAGTGAGTTCTCAAAACATTAAAAACAGAATTAAAATATAACCCAGCTATCCCATTGCTGGGTAGAGGTCAAAGGCATTGAAAGCAAGACTTCCAGGCATGTGTTCACCACAACACTTATGCACAGTAGCAGAGGGAAGGTCGCTGCCGCCTGCATGGCGCAGTCTTGGGAACCTGATTAGGGCAATAGGAGAAATGGAAGACGCTGATGAAAGGACAGACAGACATCCAGAGAGGCCGGGCATCAAGTGGGCTGTGCCCTCTCTAATGGCGGACACTTACAGCGAAACCTGGAGACTGGGGGCGCTTCACACACAGGGCAGCGAGGACGGGTTAGCTAGGCTCGGTGGAGGGGTCTCTAAGGGAGCATCTCAGGCTGTCTGGCATCCAGGGGAGGAAGCTGCGGTTGATATGCACTGCCCATGTTCATACTCTGACAGGGGGAAGACCTTGCCATGTGCATGGGTCTGACTCACTGAGGAGAGGGACGGAGGGGGGTGGGCGGGGCTCTATTCATCTCAACAGTACACACTTATTCGGAGCTTCATCCACTTCTTATACGCTCGCTCACTCGGGGCATCTTCTGCTTCCCACACAGAGCCGTGAGCCACGTGTCTAGACGTGAGATATCACGGTGACAGCACCACTCAGTGAGCACGCCTCCCTCTCAGCACATGGACACTGTACAGGCGAACCTCCTTGCAGCCAAGGAGCGTATCTGCCTGTGTGGGCGGTTAGGCGGTCAGGATACACATCACAAAGTAGAGTGGTGGTAACCAGGAGGTGGGGAAATCAGAGTTGCTTAGTGGCTACAGAGTTACTACTTTGTAACATTAAAAAGATCTGGAGGGCGCTGGGCGTGGTGGCCCACGCCTTTAATCCCAGCACTGGGCAGGCAGAGGCAGGTGAATCGCTGTGAGTTCGAGGCCAGTCTGGTCTGCAGCGTGAGTCCAGGATAGCCAAGGCTACACAGAGAAACCCTGTCTCAAACAAGAGCAACAGCAACAACAACCACAACAAAAGATCTGGAGATAGGTGCGGAGTGGGAGCTGGGGTCACAAGAGACTAGCTGCAGCAGCCACCAGGTACCACAGAGGCCATGGAGGAGTGAGTCAGGCACAGTCACTCGGGGGAATCTTGCAGCCTGACTGACTGGCAATCAGAATGTTTCTTTATTTATACAGAACTAGGTAAGCAAAGATGGATTCAGGGTGTTCCGAAACACAGATCAAATCAGTTCTGTCCCCAACACATGTTTTAACTTCCTCTTGGTCATAAGTTTAGTCATCATTGATAAACCCTGACAGAACAGAGTTATCTTTTAGAATCATTTTCCCTCATCAACCCCATAACCCATCTTTTAAGAATGTTGCAATTTCAGGAGCACTACCCCAGAAAGAAAATCTCCAAGCATGTGGTAGGAAGAGGCTTGTAACCTGATCTGCTGCCCACTCCTCTAGCCCACTGAATCTCATCTACCTTTTTTTAAAATTTTATTTTATTAATTTATTCATATTACATCTCAATGGTTATCCCCTCCCTTGTATCCACCCATTCCTCCCTCCCTCCTGCTTTTCCCCTACTCCCCTCCCCTATGACCGTGACTGAGGGGGACCTTCTCCCCCTGTATATGCTCACAGGGCATCAAGTCTCTTCTTGGTAACCTGCTATCCTTCCTCTGAGTGCCACCAGGCCTCCCCATCCACGGGACGTGGTCAAATATGAGGCACCAGAGTTCATGTGAAAGTCAGACCCCACTCTCCACTCAACTGTGGAGAATGTCCTGTCCATTGGCTAGATCTGGGTAGGGGTTTCGTCTACCTTTTTAAGTTTACTTTTTTTCTGATTATCTCATTCCTGAGTGAGCACAGGGGCAGCTGTTCCAAGAGTAGCCTGGAGCCAGAGCCCAGGTCTCTGGCATCTTTGTGTGAGTCACAACCTCCAGGGCACAAGATAAATGAGATTTTTCCTTAAAACCAGAAGGGGTAGTAGGCTCAGGGCTTTCCTGGGGAAGCTTAGAAGCAATCCTCCTGGGAGAAGACATAAATGCTTCATAAGAAATTTCCCATCAATCCAGTATTCCCAAGTTGTACAAATATATAAAGCCCTCCAAGCATCGAGACCAACCGTGAAAGGCAGCACACAGCAATCGCATCTTGCTGCTCAGCTTTGCTAGATCTTTGTCAGGCAGCTGTGCTGATGACTTCCGCATTAGACGTGGCAGTGCCAGATGGGTTTACAATAAGGTGAAGATTTAACTGGCGTCGCCTGAAAAAATGGTGGTAATGATTGTGTTTCTCCTTTTTCACCCACGTGACAATGTGTTTGAGGGGGAAGGAGTTTTGTCTGCTTTCAGAGAGTTTGGGGTCTTTTGCCTCTGGGGCTGTGGGGAGGCAGAATGTCATGGCAGCCCAGAGGTAGAGTGAACTGACATGAAGGGTCTGGGGACAAAGTGTGTCTCTCCAGAGGCACACTCTCGGTATGCCGCTCCCTCCAGCCTCCTAGTCTCCATCACCTCCCAACAGTGCTGTCAGATCAGGACTCCACCAGCGGATAAGTCTGTTGATTAATCCAGAGCCCTCACGGTCCAACCACCCTTAGGATATGCTTGGCCAGATACTAAATTTAGGTTACTAATTTTGTGGTGTTTCATCACCTCTACTTTATTTTTTATATTTTTAAACTTTTTTTTGTTTAAGATTTTATTTATCATTTATATAGTACTCTGCCCTCATGTGTACCTGCATGCCAGAAGAGGGCACCAGATCTCATTATAGATGGTTGTGAGCCACCACGTGGTTGCTGGGAATTGAACTGAGGACCTTTGGAAGAACAGACAATGCTGTTAACCCCTGAGCCATCTCTCCAGCCCTGTCACCTCTACTTTAGAATATATCATCCAGTTATACTGAGATCTGGTGCCTTCTGTGGCAGAGACAGGTGAATATTCAGGCAGAATACTGTATGATAATAAATAAATCTTTAAAAAAAAAAAGAATATATCATCCTGGGGCTGGAGGTGCAGTCCAGTGTAGAACAGAAGCATAGTACCATGTGTGAGGCCCTGGGTCGATCAGCAGCACCTCCCAAAAGTAATGTAAAAACTCCTATGGCACAATATTTTCTATGGAAATCTAGAAATGCTTCTTTAAAAAATTCTGTGCATGAGTGTTTGCATGTATGTGTTTATGCCATGTGCATGCAATACACACAGAGGCCAGAACAGGACATCTCATCCCCTGGAATGGAGTTATAGTGGTTGTAAGCTGCCACGTGAGTGCTGAGACTTGAACTCAGGTCCTCTGCAAGAGCAGCCAGTGCTCTTAGCCTCTGAGCCATCTCTTTGGGTTCTAGAGAGCAGTCTTCTTCTTCTTCTTCTTCTTCTTCTTCTTCTTCTTCTTCTTCTTCTTCTTCTTCTTCTTCTTCTTCTGCTTCTTCTTTCTTCTTTTTTTCTTCTTCTTCTTCTTCTTCTTCTTCTTCTTCTTCTTCTTCTTCTTCTTCTTCTTCTTCTTCTTCTCCTGTTTGTTTGAGACAGGGTTTCTCTGTATAGCCCTGGCTGTCCTGGACTCGCTTTGTAGACTAGGCTGGCCTTGAACTCACAGAGATCCACCTGCCTCTGCCTCCCAAGTGCTGGGATTATAGGCATGGGCCATCACGCCTGTTTATTAGAAAACTTTCTTAGTGTAGTTTCCCCCCTGTGATATCTGTTTTCTCTTCCTCCGGCTGCTTTCAGATTGTTCTCTTTTGATTTCCTGCTGTCTGGCTACTGTGTAGTTTGGGTGTTTCTTTTCCTATTTGTCTCATGTCTGGGTTTCTGAGTGCCTCCGATCTATATGGAGGTCTTTTTCATCAACCTTAGGAACATTTAGCCATTACTTAGGCAGATGTCTTTTCTGCAGTGTATGATTTGTGGACAGAAGCAAGTTTATCTTCCAGCAACACGCTGCCTTTGAGGACCTGATCTGTGGTACCTTCTGTGGGTTGTAAGGTCCTTTGGGCGAATTCTTTAAGCCTTCAGACTTTCCATTTGCAGTTCCACATGAGGGGAAAGTATAATGCTCATCCTGTGGGAGTCCACTGGAAGTTTCTGTTAAAATGTATCTCCAACCACTGAGGTTGTAGGCCCATGGAGGGCCCTAAGCACTCATTTATCTTGTTATATGGCAAAGAGCAAAGTCCCAAAGGAAGATGGATAGGTAGATAAGTAGGTAGATGGATAGATAGATAGACAGACAGATGGATGAATGGCTGGCTGACTGGCTAGATGAAAGATGGATGGATGGTACATAGGTAAATGAATCGATAGAGATGTGTGTGTGTGTGTGTGTGTGTGTGTGTGTGTGTGTGTGTGTGTGTATGTATAGATCGTAGGTAGTTTTGTTCCTGGAGTACTTAGAAGGGAAGAAAAAAGGGGTGCAAAGTCCTTCAATTTATTCTGGGTGGTGGCGTGGCAGGGGTGAGGGAGGGGTGGGCGTGGGTAATGAGATAGAATGGAACTACTGCGCAACTGGCAATTCTGAGCCAACACAGGTTTGCTAGCCAGTATTGGTCAACCGCACGCCTCTTCCAACTGGTAGGCAGTGTTCATCTCATTATCACATGTGAACCTTACACAACAGAGAGCAGAGCTGGCACCGTCTACACTGGAGGACGCTCCACTGCGGCTCCTCCAAAAGGTGTCAAATCTCACCGTCGTAATCTGAGCCCGCCAGTGGCATGCTGGAGACGGGTGATTGAGGTGAACCAACAATCCCACACATAGCAGGCAAGCACTCACCTGCCAAGCTATATCCTCAGCCCTTTAAAACTTTTAATGGGAGACAAGATCTCCCTGTGTAGCCTAGGCTTCCCTTGAACTCACATTCTGCCTGCCTCTGCTCTCTTGGTGTTGGGATTAGAGGAATAGTACCGAGATAGCGGCCAATAGTCTCATAGCCCTGAGTGATAAACAAGGCTGCCAAATGACCTCTGTACCCTTCCTCGCTTTGTTTAGGGCACTGGTGTTAATCAAGGAGCTGCTGGCTCAAGGTGAGAGGCTCCTGGGTGGCTGCCCCAGAGATCGTTGGAAGTGAGTACTGGAAACGTGTGGGCGTGAGCAAGATGGAGGAAAGATGCTCCGATAAGAGGTGGTGATAACAGGCGTGAGAGTCGATGAGGGAGACTGCAGGTCAGGCGGGAGGAAGCCAGCCAGGTCAGAACAACAGCCTACGTGTTCCTCACAAGTGAACACGGCCAAGCTGGTGTTAGAAGCAGCCCACAGTTAACAGTCCATAGGTTGTTGCTTTTGGTTGCCGAGGCATCCCAAGTATGGGAAGAAATGTTTGGGCACAGACGTGCAGGCAGCACTGCAAATACATGTTAGGTCACAGTAGCCAAGCTAGGGTCTCTAGCCCTGAACTTTTAAAGTTCAGCCTGTAGTCAGCCAGCACGTCCACAGATGCGCACAGTGTGACGCTGGTGGCTTGTTCATAGGCTTTACGAAGGTTTCTTCGCTTCTTTTCTTTTCACTATGAGTTGGGACGTGTCAGGTCTCAGGCAGTCCAAATACTCAGAAATGAGCTCAAAAGCCAGCATTCCTCAGGAGCTTGTGGAACTGGTTCCCGTGTTCCAAACGGAGCATGTCCCTAACCTCTGACAGGAAGGACATATGGCCCCATGGACGTACGCCCAGGGCCATGTATCAAAGCCCACACAGGCCTCCAGGCTCCCTCAGTCCCTACTCACAAGGGCTTGTCATGCACTCCAGACTCCATGTTGGTCTTTCCAAGATTCCCTCCTCCAAGATACCCATTTTCCTTCTGCCCCCCTGCGCTTACTCTGTGTCCGTCTGTGTGTCTGAGTGTCTGTCTGTCTGTCTGTCTGTCTGTTTCTCTCTCTCTCCATTATTCACTCTTTCTTAGCTATTCTTCCTTCCTTTGCACATAGCCCTGGCCATGGCCAGTCTGCTTTCTTTTTCCTCTCTATTCTAGACTTTTCCAGATGCCTCTGGATATATTTTCTCTTTTGTATACAATAGAACAACTTTCCCCTAACCTTATCACTGAGTGTTCATGCTTTCTTTCTTTCGTTGTTGCTATTGTTGTTGTTTTTCAAGACAGAGTTTCTCGGTGTAGCCTTGGCTGTCCTGGAACTCACTATGTAGACCAGGCTGGCCTCGAACTTACAGAGATCCTCCTGCTTCTGCCTCCCAAGTGTGAGGATTACAGGTGTGCACCACCACTCCTGGCTTAAAGAAAAAAAAATTTTAAAACCCATTTATTTGTTTCTATGTGTGTATATGTGTGCCTGTATGTGTACGTGTGTCTGTGTGTCGGTGAGTGTGTGTGTGTGAGTGTGAGTGTTTGTGTATGGCCATAGTATGAAGTGGCAGTCAGAAGACAGTTTGTGAGAGTCACTCTCTCTCTCTCCTTCTGTGGCTTCTGGGGATTAAGCTCAGGTTGTTAAACTTGCCAGCAGGTACCCTAATTCCCTGAACCATACCTCAGGCCTCCCTCACAGGCTCTCTCAGTTCAATGAATTTAGCCAGTCTGGCTGAGCAACCAGCTCCAGAGACCTGCCTATCTTTGCCTGGCGCCAGCAGCCCTGGGGTGATAGGTGCATGCTACCATGTCCAGTTTTTGGTTTTGTTTTTGTTCTTTTTTTCTTTCCTTCTCTCTCTAAAAATATTTATTTATTATTATGTATACGGTTTTCTGCCTACATGTACACCTGCATGTCAGAAGAGGGCATCAGATCACATTATAGATGGTTGTGAGCCACCATGTGGGTGCTGGGAATTGAACTCAGGACCTCTGGAAGAGCAACCAGTGCTCTTAACCGCTGAGCCATCTCTCCAGCCCCAGTTTTTGTTTTTTAATGTGAATTGTGAGGATCTGAATCATGGTCTTATGCATGCCCGGTGGGTAGGCACTTGATGGAGCCATCTCCCCAGTCCTCATAAAAACAGAGAAAGGCAAATCAAAGCTTCCCAAAGGCCGGGCATGGTGGCACACGCCTTTAATCCCAGCACTCGGGAGGCAGAGGCAGGCAGATTGCTGTGAGTTTGAGGCCAGCCTGGTCTACAAAGTGAGTCCAGAACAGCCAAGGCTACACAGAGAAACCCTGTCTTGAAAAAACAAAAAACAAACAAACAAAAAAACCTTCCTGAAGAAAGAGCAAACCAAAAATATCAATGTGTGGTCTTTATGGTGGCAAAGCAATTCTACCTATAAATTTCCTCTTTGGTTCCTGGGGCCTCCTCTCCTTTTGGTCCCTGGCACTTTGGGACTCTCCTGTTCCCACACAAACAAGCTAAATCTGAGAACCGCACTTCACGTAACCTGAAAACGGCACAGAAGTGGCATCAATAAACCTCAGGCAAAAAGACTGGACTCTCTTAAAGGGAAGGAGCATGCGTTTTGCCTGAAGGCAATGCTGCCACCAACAGCGAAACTGTGAGTGTGTCAGCTGAGATGATCAAGGCCCTCACAGAGGTCAAGAGGACATCCAAAACAGGCCCAGTTGACTCCATCTGCTGCACAAAATAAGCTTGGGATGTATGCTTTTTCTGTTGTTGCCAAGGCTCTCAGACGCTGGCAGAGGCTAAGGCCAAGGCCACAGCAAGGCCAGGGCCATGGCTGTGGCTGCAGCTCCAACGCCAGCTTCTGAAGTCTGACACTCCAACCAGGTTCCAGGACAGAGGTGTCTGTCTGTCAGAGCGAGGACGGGGCTGTGTGACCCTGAGTGTGTCTTTAAGCTGGTGGTGTCGTCCTTGTGCTGTTTGAATGGATGACTGGGGTGGGATATGCGTTAATTCTACTCAGCCATCTCAGGACAACTAACTGAGAACTGTGTTCTGAGAAAACTTAGCCAGGAAATGTAGCTAAGAGTAAAACATTCCTCTTGAAACCCACTCAGTGGGGACTCCAGTTTGTGTGTCAGTGGTTTTTTTTGTTTTTGTTTTTGTTTTGTTTTGTTTTGTTTTTTCTTAACCTGGTGGGAGCATTTAAAGACTGTGGGGCTGGCCTTGCCTAAAGTGGCATTAATGACAAAGGGATTTCCAAGAAGGAACTCAGCATGTGGGGAGAGTTCACTTCTACGGAGTCTGCGTCATGGCCAGCATTTAGGGGGAAATGAAGGTATCAGAGACCTGGTTCTATAGATCGTATGGAGCTCTTCCATCTTGCTCTTTAGAAGAGAGAGAGAGAGAAAGCAAGAAGAAGATAGGAGAAAACAGGACTAGTGTCTCTGAGAGGTGAGAGCCTGGGGCAGCGGAGAGTGAGTTTGTGCCACAGGCATTACCTTTATTTGCTGTGTATGGGCATCGCTGCCCAGGACAGGAAGTAGCTGCGGAGATCGCAGAAGCAGGACAGGGTTGCCATACCGACCCCTGGGAGGGAGGTGGGGATGCGGTGTCCTCTGGGAGCTGCCTGCCTGTGCCTCTGCGAAGCTGAAGAGCCGTTCCATTCCTTTCTGGTGGGGCCCAGGCCCCGCAGAGGTGAGTGTGTGACCCCAGGTGGAGGGCACCATTCTGTGGCATCAGCCAGAGGCACAGAGGTGTGGCCATCTGACCCGAGCAGGGCCCGGATGAGGCCTTCTGCAGGCCCGAACTAGTGGCTGGAAATGGGTTTCTCCTGTGTTGTAATGTGCAGAACAGGTCAAAACTGATGCGCTGTGTGTGACTCTTATGGGTGAGCTACGCATGAACGATTCCTACCAAGGAGGAATAGTTCAGCTTTTGTCCAAGAAGCCCCTGAGATCCTCCTGCCCCTGCCTCCCTAGAGCGGCACCTGGCTTTATTTTTATTTTTATTTTTATTTATGTCAGTGTTGAGGATCTCATCCTTTGTGCCACCCCAGCAAGCACTTCATCAACCTGGCATCTCCTCCTCAGGTCTAAAAATGGGGGATTTCTATGACAGGGCCATTTGAGGGGATGCGGAGATGTCCCAAAAACCCCCTTTGCATAAAGCCAAGAACTATGTCTTCATCTCCAATAGAGACGGGGAAGTGGGGGTCGGGGAGAAGATAATTCTGTATAAAAGAGATAGCAAAATCTCTGAGACCGCTGGTATGGGCAAAGCACACCGCTGACTGACACAACGGAGGTGGCACCTTCGAAATAACTACCTCCCGGCTGCTCCCAGCTGCCACCACGCACCTCGCTCCCCGCAAAGGCTCAGCACAGCACAGGAACACTCACAGACCCCAGCCAGTCCAGACATATAGCCTGTATGGGCTGTGATGGCAGCCCACTGACTCAGGCCTGTCTGGGGAGCTTACAGCCAAGACCAGGACAACCAGAGAGTCCCCTAGCCCAGTGGCTCTCCTCCATTAGAGGGCGTCCTAGTTTGCCTCTCTGTTGTTATGATAAACACTGTGATCAAAAACAAGACGAGAAAAGAAAGTTGTTGGTTTTTTTTTTTTCCTTTGGACTTACAAGTCACAGCCCACCGCTGAGGGAAACCAAGGCAGGCACTGAGGCAGAGACCATGGAGGAATGCCTCTCACTGGCTTGCTTTTCCTGGCTTACTCAGAGAGCGTCCCTACACAGCCCAGGCTCCAGCTGCCCAAGGGTGGCACCGTCCAGCGGGTTGGGCTCTCCACATCAACAGCAATCAAGAACGGGCCTCACAGAGTGCCCATAGGCCAAGCCGAGGGAAGCATTTCCTTCGTTGAGACTCTGTCTTCCTAGATATGTCTAGCTTTGCACCACGCTGACAAAAACTAACCTGCAGATGGGGACATCCCCTTTTCAGTTGAGGTGGGCTCAAATGGTAAACAGGGGCTCAAAGTCCTGCAGGGGATCTACGAAGCTCTGGGCTACCACCTCCAACAAAGGCTTCTCAGGCCCAAATGTGAGCGGTGGCCAGGGTGAGGAATTCTGCTACAGCGGACACGCTGCTCTGAGCCACAGTGCCTGTGATGGCTTTTCTTGCTTGTCAGTCTCACAAACTAAAACCCAAAAATGCATACTTGTGTGGGATTTTTACTCAATTTTAAGCAGGGAGACCTTCTTCTTCTTCTTCTTCTTCTTCTTCTTCTTCTTCTTCTTCTTCTCTTCTTCTTCTTCTTCTTCTTCTTCTTCTTCTTCTTCTTCTTCTCTTCTTCTCTTCCTCCTCCTCCTCCTCCTCCTCCTCCTCCTCCTTCTTCTTCTTCCTCTTCCTCTTCTTCCTTCTTCTGGTTTTGTTTTGTTTTTTGAGACAGGGTTTCTCTGTGTAGCCTTGGCTATCCTGGACTCGCTTTTGTAGACCAGACTGGCCTCGAACTCACATCAATCTACCTGCCTCTGCCTCCTGAGTGTTGGGATTAAAGATGTGCTCCACTGTGCCCGGCTTGAGAGACCCACTTCTAATTGGGATCTTTGAGGTAGGAAGACCTTTAATCCAGACCAAAGCCGAGTCAGGCTTTCTGCTGGAAGCCTATGTGAGGACATGGAAGAAAGAAGCGTTTTGCTCTTCACCTACTCGCTCTTGCCCCACTATCCCTCACTGCCGTTAGAGCCTGCTTCTTTGGGATTCCAGCATCTATTGAGGACCAGCTGGGACATCTGGCCTCTTGGATTGAGCAACTACTGGATGCTTGGACTTTCCGTTCATAGCCAGCCATTGTTAGCTGGACCGCAGCCCATAAGTCATTATAATAAATCACACACACACACACACACACACACACACACACACACACACACACACACCTATTCTATAAGTCCTGTTTCTCTAGGGAACCCTGACTAATACAGTGGCCAGTGCTCTGAGTTATAAGCAGCCATTTGCGGATGGTTACAGTGGTCTGCCCACCAGTGCCGGACTAGCTGTTCCTTTACAATGAAACACTAGCTTCACAGGCTCTCACCCTGCAGTTGTTTCCTCACTACCAGCAGCTGAAGGATGAAATACTTCCAGGCAGTTCACTGGTGTTTCCTTATGTCAGCAGAGTGTACGTTAGGAGAAAGTTTTTTTTTTTTTTTTTTTTTTTTTATGACTGCGATAATAATAAACGGTAACTTTTATAGGCTCATTATTATTCTGCCCAGGCAATTCACCGGGCGCCTGCAGCCTTTTCCTAAGCCTGCCGGCAGCCCCTTAGATATCCTATGCCTATTTTAGTTGAGATAAGTAAGACTCAGAGGGGCTGGTTACCTCCTCAAACCCACAGCCTTGACTGTTTCTGCCGTCTGTGTTCCCAGCCGCAGCACTGCACTGTCCTCCTGTCCACGCTCGCAGCAGGGGTGTCTGATGTCAGATACAAAGGCCAGAGACCTCGTTCCAAGGCTGAGTGTGAGGGCAGCTTAGAGCACAGATGGATTGTCTAGGATTGTGCACAGACCGTGGAACCCTGCAGTGGTTTTGCGTAAAGATTATATAGTTGATCTGGGTGTGGCTGAGTTTGGTATCAGCTTAAGGTGTATAGTAAAGTCTTTGCCAGTGGGAAAGGGGTGGGGGGGGGTTGAGATTGATTGGGTTCACCAAGTAGACACTTCTGGAACTTAAAAAAAAAAAAGTTTATGGGCTGGAGAGATGGCTCAGAGGTTAAGAGCACTGTCTGTTCTTCCAAAGGTCCTGAGTTCAATTCCCAGAAACCACATGGTGGCTCACAACCATCTATAAGGAAATCTGGTACCCTTTTCTGGCCTACAGATGTACATGCAAGCAAACACTGTATACATAATAAGTAAATCTTTAAAAAACTTTATTTATTTATTTATTTTATGCTATAGTGTAAGCTGATTTAATTAGAATTTTATTTTTTGTCATGATGTGTGTGTGTGTGTATGTGTGTGTGTGTGTGTGTGTGTGTGTGTGTGTGTGTGTGTGTGTGTAAGACAAGCATGTGTGAGGGCATAAATGTGGAGGTCAGAGATGGACTTCCAGGAGTGGCTTCTCTTCTTCCCCTGTGAGCAATAGCAATCAAACTCAGACCATCAGACTTGCTGTTTACCCACTGAGCTCTCTCAGGCTGAGAGCTGAAATCTTTAATGTTTTGTCTGTTTTCATGCAGCTTTGCAGCTGGGTGTAGCCTCCGCTTGCACCCTTTCAGGAGAGCCAAGGAAGAGACCAGCTTCTGTGGATGCAACCACCTGCCAAAATTAACTAATCCCCACAAAAAGAATACAGGCGGTGAGTATCTGACCAAGGTGTCAGATAAAAGGCTAGAGAGGGCCACAGGCACCCTTCCTCGGCTCAGCCAGGCAGGTGTACTTGAGTGGAGATGGATATGGAGGAGGCCAGGCCCAGCTGCCTTGGCTTCTGCAAGGGAAGAGGAAAGACACTGGAAAGAGGGTGGGTCACGGTTCCAGAAGCTGACCCCGAGCTGTACACACTATCTAATCGGTACAGGAGAGTGCCACCTTCCTTTATGACCCAAGTAACTTGGCCAAGGTCTGCCATTTGATCAGAAATGGCATCCAGTCTCCCAGTCATGCTGTCCAGATCTCAACAGTCCCATTTCCCGCACTCTGCTGTCGATGGGAGGCCACACAGTCCGGGCTGATAGCATTGTGTTCCTGTCTGTTCAGAGCGAGAGCCGTGTCTGGCTTGGCAGCGTGTCTCTCCAGCGGCGATGTGGAGCTTCTCCATGGCTTTGCCAGGTTTCCTTGGGCCAAGAAGGGGAACAGTGATTGTAGGAAATGCCTGAAAATCCACAAATTGATTTTAAAACAAAAGGGAATGGAGCTGGGCTTGGTGGCGCACGCCTGTAATTCCAGCACTCGGGAAGCAGAGGCAGGTGGATTGCTGTGAGTTCGAGGCCAGCCTGACCTACAAAGCGAGTCTAGGACAGCCAAGGATACACAGAGAGACCCTGTCTCGAAAAGAAAGAGAGGACGGAAGGAAGGAAAGAAGGAAGGAAGGAAGAAGTAAGTGGAGAGACTGGTTTTCCATTTGAGGATTTGGCTCTGTCTCTGTGATCTGTGACCTTGACTGTGAAGTTAGGTTAAGCCCTGGTAGATGCTGCTCTCACATCTGCTCCAGGGTTGACTGTGAGCTCTCCTGTCTATTCTGTTCCAGTCCGTCTGCCTATGATGTCATTGCTTACCTGCCACGGGGGCGTGGCCTTGCCCAGGGCCATCTAAAAGGACAAATCGCCCACATGGACTGCTTTCTCTTACTCCTCTACCCTCTCTCTCCTTCTTCTTCTTCTCTCTCTCTCTCTCCTTCTTCTCTCTCTCTCCTTCCTCTACTTTCTCTACTCTTCCTCTAACGCCCCCCCCCCCAGCGTCCTCTTCTTCTCTCCCTCTGTCTCTGTCTCTCTCTGGGGCACCCCTCCCCCCTTTCCTCCCCCCCCCATGCTCATTTAATAAACTCCGTATAACATAATATCTGGTGCCTTGTATCTATCAGTATCGTATATAAATATATATAACCCACTATGCTTGCTTCCTTGGGCTATCAATGACAAACCGCACAGACTGGGGGGTAAACATACAGACATCAATGGTCTAGAGGGTGAGTGCTCAAGGTCAAAGGGTCAGTGGAGTCGGTTTCACTGGCACCTTCTCTCATTGACTCCAAGGCAGCTTCCCGCTCTCGGTTCTCCCTCGTGTAAGGGAACCGCCACCCCTGGGCTCCTCTCCCCAGGATCTCCTAACCTCTGCTAAGGACATCAGTGAGATTAGCTAGGGGCTGCCGAAATGGCTGTCTTTATCTTACCAAATATTCCAGAATGTTCTCCCATGCTGCTTAAAGATTTCTCTATTTTAAATTATGCATATGTGTCTGAGTCTCCGTGTGTGCATCTCTGCATGTGAATGTTGGGCCCAGAGGAGCTTGAGTCCCAACATGGCTGCTGAAAATAAACTAGAATCTTCAGCAACTGCTTGAGCCATCCCTCCAGTCCCCTGCTCTGTTCCTTTCTGTCTTTTCTTGAGATAGGGCCTCACTGTGTAGTCTAGGTCAGTCCTGGACTCAGCAAATGTGGCATTCCTCTGCTTCCTGAATGCTGGGATTAAAGGCAAGTGCCACCAGGCCTGGCCGGTTCTCCTGTCCTTAGATTTAAATGTCAATGGCCGGAGCATTCATGCGGTGAAGAAGACAGCAAAGGCATTGAAGGTTACAGACCTGTGCAGGACATGGGCGCCTCAAGCACTGTGCACTGACCTTCAAATTAGACAAGAGTTAAGCTGAGGAGAGGAGGAGGAGGAGGAAGAGGAAGAGGAGGAGGAGGAGGAGGAACCTTCTCTGGTGATGACCTGGGCGAGGGTTTAGGTTATGAATTATCAGCAATCAATGCTACGTACTGACTGACCTGGCAGGAAAGCTCATGTTGCCTGGGGCACTGTTTGAAAAATATGCTGTTAAAGAGACAACAACCAAACCAAACAAACAGAAGCACACAGAGAAGGGTCAGGGAAGCTGGAGGAAGAACGCACTGTGCTCAGTCTGCTTACTTGTTTTTATTTTTATTTTTTATTTTATTTTATTTTATGTTTTTATTTTTTTGGTTTTTCGAGACAGGGTTTCTCTGTGTAGCCTTGGTTATCCTGGACTCACTTTGTAGACCAGGCTGGCCTTGAACTCACAGCGATCCGCCTGCCTCTGCCTCCCGAGTGCTGGGATTAAAGGTGTGCGCCACCACGCCCGGCTAAGTCAGCTTACTTGTAATCACAGGCAAGATGGAGAGGCGCCATCTTCCTGGAGCTCAGGGCTCTGGTTTGATGGCACCAATAGCCAAAAGGCAGTGCCAGCGTCGGACCTCCAGTTAGATCCTCTCCTCCTGACAAACATCACTTGGAGAATGTCCTCATCTGGGCAGCAACCAGATCTCGAGGAGCCAGTATCTAGCATTTGCATACACAGCACCAGACCAACCCTCAACACAAGCTGGCCTCAAACTCATAGAGATCTACCTACCTCTGCCTCCCTGAGTGCTGGCATTAAAGCTGTGAGCCACCATGCCCAGCAAATACTGCAACTCTTATAAAGGAAAACATTTAGCTGGGGCTGGCTCACAGTTCAGAGGTTTAGTCCATTATCATCACAGAGGGAAGCATGGCAGCGTGCAGGCAGACGTGTGTAGGCTCCAACGTTTCCAAACCTATTTTATTTGGAGTCCTTTAAATGCTTATACCTCCCTTTCAACCCACCTACCCTAGATAGGAGAGAAAGGAGGTTTAAGGGAAACAGGGGAAGTAGGCCTTGCTGGATTCAGTTCCCGGGAGCGATTCCCCTGGTGTAGTCGGCAGGATTTCAGTAGACCAGCAATCCCACCAAAGTTGCTGCTGGAACCTGGAGCCTCTAGGAGCATCTCAAAGTAGAGCAATGACCAGGCAAACAATACCAAGACCCCCCAAAAAAAAGCCCCGCCTCCTGTTTTGGGCTCATATGTATACATACAACTCCTCTCAGAGTCTGTACTAGGATGTTTTTCAGCTGGTAAAAACCAAGCCCCCCCCCAAGAGGTGGTTTGATCTCCAAGCGGATAAGCATCACCTGCTCTCTCACAAGTCTGTTCCCCATCCCACACTTGGGATCAAAACAAAAACATGTTTATGTCCACTACAAGCATGGTGTTGGAGAAGGAGCTGAGAGTCCTACATATGGATCTGAAGGCGGCAGGAAGAAAGAAAGTGATCATGGGCTTGGCTTGAGCTTCTGAAACCTCAAAGCCCACCCCATGTGACACACTTCCTCCGGCCAGGCCACACCTCCCTGTGGACAAACATTCACACACATGAGCCTATGGGGGCCATAGTCATTGAAACCAGCACACACTTTTTCATGGATCCTGTCACTGTGGGATCAATTCCTGTGTTGGCCCGAAGGCCAACTGCTTAAGCGGGGAGGGAGGGTCACTGAACTGAGAACTGAGTTAAAGATCTCCTAGCTAAGATGAAATCTAGGCTGGCTGTTTATGTGGAATATCTTTAAAGTTTGCAATCCAAAAGTCAGTTAAAAAAAAAATCAGGGGCTGGAAGGATGGCTCAGTGGTTAGAGCAAATGCTGTTCTTTCTGGATTCGGTTCCCAGCATGCACCTGGTGGCTAGCAATCACCTGTAACTCCAGCTCCAGGGGATCTGATGCCATCTTCTAGCTTCTGTGGTCTCTGGAGCACACATGTAGTGCTCATACAGTCATTCACCCTCACATATATACACACTGAACAAATCTTAATCATATTTCACATATTAAAGGGTTGTCTTTTTTTTTCTTTCCCTGAGACAGCATTTCTCTGTGTAGATCCAGTTGTCTTAGACCGCTCTCTGCAGACCCAGCTAGCCTTGAACTCAGAGATCTGCGTGCTGGGATTAAAGGTGTGCACCACCACTGCCCTGCCTAAAGGGTTGTCTTTTGATCACAATTGTTCTAGGGGTTGGGGAGATGGCTCCGTGTGTAAGAGCCCAAGGCACAAGGGCCTCAGTTTGAATCCTGCACCCATTTAAAAAGCTGGCCATGGCCTCAGGTGCCTTTAACTCCCAAACTGGGAGAGCAGAGATGAGCAGGTTTTAAGCACTCACTGGCCAGCCTGCCTTGCAAAAAACAAAACAAAACAAACAAACAAAAACCAACAACAAAAAACAAAACAAAATCCAAAACCCCATGAGTTTCCGGGCTCAGTGAGAGATTCTGCGTTAAGGCAGGAAGGCAGACAGAGAGGAATACTACACCTGACTTCATGCTTTAGTCTCTGCATGTCTGAGCCCTCACATGTGTGCAACACGAACACACAAACACAAACCACCAAACCAGCAAAACTATGATTTAAAGATCTTAATTGCAGCCCGGCAAGGTGGCACACGCCTTTAATCCCAGCACTCCGGAGGCAGAGGCAGGGGGATCTCTGAGTTCTAGGCCAGCCTGGTCTACAGAGTTCCAGGCATACAGAAATAAACAAACAAGCATATTTGATGTCTGATTATAATTCCAAACAGTGCTGAAAGTGCTTCTCTGCTTGTGCCCCCCCCCCCCCCCGGGTGTTCATTACATTGTTTTGCGGGGTAGGAGAAGTGAATTTATTCCACAGGAATATCAACATCTGTGGCTCACACTGAGCCCTGTCACTGATAAGGGACACTTGAGAACACACATATCATCCACCATTTTTTTTTTTTTCTATTGCAGGGCCATGGTAGTGCTAATATGGCCTGTTTATATCCCCGTGTCCCATGATTATTGGGTCTTTATAAATGTAGTTCTTCTTAAAAACTTTTATTTTATGTGTATCAGTGTTTTGCCTGCTATGAGGTCATGTCACATGTATGAGTCACAGACAGTTGTGAGGGTGACTGGGTCCTCTGGAAGCATCCATCCCTCCAGCCCCATCAGTTCCATTAAAAAAAAAAATTATTGCATACACAGTGTTCTGCTTGCGTGTACACCTGCACACCAGAAGAGGGCACCAGATCTCATTATAGATGGTTTTGTGCCACCATGTGGTTTCTGGGAATTGAACTCAGGACCCCTGGAAGAGCAACCAGTGCCCTTAACTGCTGAGCCATCTCTCCAGCCCCAGTTCCAGTTTTTTTGTTTGTTTGTTTGTTTGTTTTAAGCCAGTAGGGCAAATGACATGTTAGAGCAGTGCTGGTGGACAGAAGCAGTGAAAAGAGTGGACTTCAATTTGAATTTGAATTTCAGATAGATTTTATACACACACACACACACACACATTATATATATGCTTTTATCTGCAGAAGAGGACATCAACCCTCATTACAGATGGTTGTGTGCTACCATGCTGGGAATTGAACTCAGGACCTCTGGAAAAGCAGACAGTGCTCTTAACCACTGAGCCATCTCTCCAGCCCCAGATAGGCAATACTAAAAAACATTCAGACCCATAGATTGTAGTTCTTGATTTTGGAGCAGAGACCAGAAGGAAGCCAGAAGTCTGTATTTGGGTGCTAAACTCGGGGTTGTTGGGTGTGTGTTGTGTGTGAGCTGCCTCCACACTTGGCCAGGCGAGGAAGTACCATCCCAAAGGGAGTTTTGCAGACTCTGTGGCTCTCTCTGACCAAGTAGAAGGCTAAGGCGTTAGCCTGGGAGGCACAGCCGTAAAGTATTGCAATGACAGATGAAGATTTACCACCATGTCCTAAAAGCTCCTTAAAGCGTGTCTCACATGCAGCTCAGGGCAGAAAACCCGGTCGTGGGCGCAGGCAGGGCCATCTGTCCGTGGCTCGCCGGGTGGGGGCTCACATGGGTCAGCCCTTGTCACCGGCTCTGACCCGAGTTCGGTGGGAGCTGCCGGGGACCGAGCGCGCGCGCAGGGAGGCGCCCGGCGCCGCGGGGGGGAAAAGCCAGGTCTCGGGTGTCCCCGCCCACAGGGGCGCGGCCGCGCGGCGCTGTCATTGGTGCCCGGGAAGGTGACGCGCAGCACTGGCCGTGGCCGCGGGGCCCGCGGAGGGCGGCGCGCGGCTGATGAAACCGGCTGGGATCCCGCCCGCCAGCTCGCCCGCGCGCGCCATCCCCCTCGGCCGGCGGCAGGTGTGAGCGGCTCTCTGCCCGCGCGCGGTCTCCGCACGGTTCAGCAGCAGCCCGCCGCCTGCTCGGTGAGTACGCGAGGCCCGCGGGCGCCCCGGGAGCTGCAGGACCCGGGGTCACCCTCGAGGTGTGTGCGTGTGTGTGCGCGCGCGTGTGGCCGCTCCGGCAGCGCGAGGGTGCTCCTTATCCTCTCCATCTCCCGGGATGGGTGAGTGGGGCGGGCAGCCGAGCTCCCGTCGCCTCCTCCGCGTCCATCTCCGTCCTCTGCAGGCGCGGCGTGGTGCATGATGCAACGGCGGGAGGGAATGAGCGCGGAAGACTCGGGTGACGCCCGCCGCGCGTGGCCGCATCGGGGCTCCACGTGGGCGCGGGGACTCGTCTACGAGGGCCGCGCCGGTGGCATCCGGAGCCGCCGCTGTTCCGGAGACCTTCCTTACATGGCGCGGTGCGCGGCACCCCGCCCCGCCACGCGGTCCGGGGCAATGTCGTCAGCCGAGCCGCGCGCAGGGTGGACTCCATCAGGTCCCTCAGGCAGGTCCCCTATGGCCGGAGACCCGAGGTTCAGGTCGTCCGCGCGGCCTGCGTAGTCTCCGGAGGTCACTTTGTGGGGACTCCGTCTTGGGTGGGTTTTCCTTGTGACTCGATCCGGCCTGCACAGACTGTTCTTCCAGATGGTGTGGAGTGGGAGGAAGTTCTTCCGGCTCCATAGACAACCTGTGCTCAGCGTGTTCCTTTCTGCATAGTGGAAGACTTCCTGGGCACGGGCGGGTCACGAGCCACGCGTGTCCGCAGAGCAGCCTGGTGCCAGCGCTGCTCGCTCTGGCCCACGTCCTCGTGTGCGGACCTGTGTGTTGAGATAGCCGGACATGTGCTGGGAAAGGCAGACATATGCTGTCAGAAAAAGAAAACAAACCCCCAAAAACTACATTTCCCAGCACCCACGGGTATAATCTCACGCGCAGGAGGACCGGGCTGGGGTTTCAGCTGTAGGTGTGTTTCTCCTGAAGGTGAGTGAACTTTCGTTAGAACCTGAAACATTATCTTCTGGTTGATGTTATCCTAATTGTGACGTAGTCAGTTTGTAATTTAAGTGGGATTTTCTTAACATTTCTTGCCCTTCACGTGTGGTTGAGATCATAGGAAACCCTGGTACAGTCATTCCCCTGGTATTTTTAGTGGGGCTCAGTGGAAATTATTTTTATGTGAGCACACCCTTCTGTCGCTAAAACAAAAGGGCTCGAGTCACGTGACCAAAATAGATATTTAAGGGGGAAAGTCAACCAACCCTTGAATTGAAACAGCTTTGGAGAGTTTAACATTTTGAGGTCACCTTTTACTTAAGGGTGAGATTTGGAGAGTTGAATAAGAGGAGAGAGTAAGGTAAGATCAGAGATACCTCAGTGGCTGGGCTGAACCTCAAAGCCCATAATTAGTGGTTTTATATATATATTTTTGAAAGGTGTGAAGATAAGATGGTCCCCTCAGGGCTTTCTCTTCTAAGATACCTGGTCGTTATATTGGGTACAAGAGTCCCTTCCCACCCCGACCTCCCGCTCCACTCCATGGCACCCCGCTGTCAGCCAGACTGGCCTCAAACTTAGCAAAGGATGACCTCGATCCTTCTGCCTCCCTCTGCCTCTCAGTAGCTGCGATTGCAGGCGTGTGCTACAGAATCCCAGTTAGCACAGAGCATGAGAGCCAGCCCAAGGTCTCTTCACCTCAGCTCCTCTTGTTGTGGTGACTTCCTAACTGAAATTTTCCTACTGTTGGGAGACTGTTAGCTTTCCCACTGTCGGGCTGGGAGATGGGTATGTGTGGTTGGGATCAATGCCAGGGCCCCTAACACGCTAAACGTGTGCTAGCCACTCCGTCACCTGCTAGCCCCACTGCCTGGAGAAATTTTAACAGGCGACCCATAAGATTGGCTAGTGTTAGGCTCGTCAGGAAGCATGCTGGGTAGAAGAGGGACAGCTACAGTTTATTTATTAATTCTAAAGATTTGTTTATTTAATTTATTTAATTAATTTACTCATGGCAGGGTTTCTCTGTTTGGCCTTGGCTGTCCTGAACTTGCTTTGTAGACCAGGCCGGCCTTGAACTCACGGAGATCTGCCTGGCCCTGCCTCCCAGAGTGCTGGGGTTACAGGTGTGCGCCACCTAGCCCAGCCTAAAGATTTATTTTTATTTATGTATAAGTGTCTGTGTACATATATGCCGTGTGTGTGTGTGTGTGTGTGTGTGTGTGTGTGTGTGTGTGTGTCCGTAGAAGCCAGGAAGTGTTGGATCCCTTGGAGCTGGAAGTTAATAGCTACACATCTGACGTGGGTGCTGCCTGTGAACCCGCGTCCTCTGGAAGAGCAGCTGTGTCTCTTTCTCTCCAGGCCCTGCAAGAAAGGACTTTGGCAAAGGCACCAAATAAAGTGGCTGCTTTATTCTCATTCACTCGTTCATTCAAGTCTTGCTGTCTAGACCAAGTTGGCCTCAAACATGAGATACTGCTGGCCCAGCCTCCAGAGTGCTGGGATTACAGGCATGTACTACCGTGCTTGTCCTTGCAAATAACCTTCTGAATAGTTTATTTTATTTTATTTTTTTAATTTAGTGACAAGGTCTCACTGTTTAGCTCTCTCTGCCCTGAGACTCACCATCTGGGCCATGCTCTCCTGGAAGTCACAGAGATCCACCTGCCTCCCGGTGTGCACCGCATGCTCGGCTTCCTGGTTATTGGAAATGTTTACTTCTGTGTCTGTCTGTCTATCTGTCTGTTTCTCTGTATGTTCATGTATGTTCAGTGCCCGCAGAGGCCAGAGGAGGGTGTCGGATCCCTCGGAACTGGAGTTACAAGTGGCTGTGAGCCCCCGTATGGGTGCTGGAAACCAAACTCAGGTCCTCTGCAAGAGCAGCCAAGTGTCCTCTAACCATTGAGCCATCTCCATGGTAACCAAGAGACAGGCTTGTACTGATGGACCATCTTGGCGGTCCTTGAAGCCACCTGTATTGGAGTTTGTTCAGTACCTCCAAAGCTGGATTCTTTTCTAGGTTTTATGTTTTTGTTTTGTTTTTTTTTGTTTTTGTTTTGCTTTTTTGTTTGTTTGTTTTAAAGATAGGGTCTCTCTCTGTAGCCTTGGCTGTCCTGGAACTTACTCTGTAGACCAGGCTGGCCTCGAATTCACAGAGATCCGCCTGCCTCTGCCTCCCGAGTGCTGGGATTAAAGGCGTGTGCCACCACGTGCTGCTCCCTTGCCTCGCTTGCTCCTCCAGTTGTTAGTCTGGTGTTGGTGCTGCCCTGTGGGGCAGGGGACCCTCTGAATTTGGGATTAGAATTCGGATGTCTTTTGGGTTCTTTGGGCCTTGAGCCAGCAACATGAGATCCCAGGTCAAGGAGTAGGCTTCTTCCTTGGAGAACATGGAATGCAAGTACCTCATGCCCCACCCGCACCTCCCAAGACAGGGTCTCTCTGTGTAGCCCTGGCTGCCCTGGAACTCACTCTGCAGACCAGACTGGCCTGAACTCAGAGATCTGCCTGCCCAGGCATCTTTTGTGACAGGTCATTGGCTTCTGTTCTTTTATAATAAGTCACGCCTACCCCCCCACCCCCTCCCCCGAGTTCAAAGCAGCCTTGAGAACAATGGTCAGAGAGCCATAATTGGTCAAAAGGCCGTTTAGGACATTTATTCGCCCCTGGAATCTGCCGCGATGGGCACACGTGGGGGAAACAGCTCATGGACTGCTGTTGCCGCCGCCTGCCGCAGGACTCGAGGCCGAGGAGCACTCCGTGTGAACAAAGTTTCTGCTGCCCCAGAAAGGTGTCTAAAAGGTCCGGTCTCCCACCACAACCCCGAGGTCGCTAGGAACAGCCCCCACGCCATCCCCTACCCCCCCTAGGCTCCTGAACTTTATATATTTTAGATGGAGGAGCTGAAATCTCATAGCGTTTCTTCAGCCAATCAACATGGGACATTTCCCTCTTCCTGCAAACAGAAACCAACATCTTAAAGGCTTGCGCCTTACAGGTTTATCTCGGGATGAGGGACTGTCCTATCTCACAGAAGGCGGTATCTTTGCACGGAGTCTCCTGTTTTCCTTGTAACCTTTCCCCTCTTTTCTCTGTCGTGGGTGGATTCATTTCCTTACCTTTCCCTACAGCGATTTTTTTTTTTAAGTTTGTTTCTCGGTAGCTGTGTTAACCACCATGACCAAAAGCAGCTTGGGTGGGGAAATGGTCTATTTCTGGTTATAATCTTTCCTCGAGGGAAGTCAAGGTAGGAGCTCCAGGTGGAACCCTTAGGAGGAACTGCTTTCAGGTTTGCTCCCCAGGGTGTGCTCTGCTGTCTTTCTTACAGCCCAGGCCCACCTGCCTAAGGGATGGCACCGCCCACAGTGGGCTGGCCCTTCCTTCGTCAATCAGCAAGCAATAAAATGCCCCACCAGCGGCATTTCTGCTCCCCTTTCTAGCTGTTGACAAGCAAAGTTGGCCTTGAAAGCATCGTAAGGTTCTTAACCTTAAGGAGAACCAGCTATTGTCTTTGGTGTTTAGTCTTTGGCCCAAGTTCTGCCTCATAGCGGCCGGTAGCTGTAACAACTTCTTTGGGCAATGGCTTCTTGGCTTATTAAGTTAATTTTATTTTATGTGTGTGGCTGCTTGTGCCTGCGTGTATGTCTGTGTATCTCGTATGCCAGGTATCCGTCCGGAGGCCAGAAGATCTCAGAACTGGAGTTACAGATGGTTGCAAGCCGTCATGTGGCCCTCTGGAAGAGAGGCTCTTAACTGCTGAGCCGTCCCTCCAGTGCCACCAGGCCTCTTGGGATATGGCTGATCTGAGATTAAGACACAGTTTCTGAGCTGTGGGGTCAAAGCAGATGCCCTGCACTCTCCCAGCGTGGCCTTAAAGTACTTCCTGTGGCCACGTGTACACATGCTTTCCCACAGTCCATTTATAGTCATTGCCTGTGTACAACTTGTTTGTTTGTTTGTTTGTTTTTTGAGATGCAATCTCGGTGAGTTGCCCTTCATACTGGTTGTTTTTCTGTTGCTATGATAAAAACAACATTGTGACCAAAACGTTGAATAGAAGGGAAGATTTATATGGGCATACCGGTTCCAGAGGGGGGAGCCCGTTGTAGCAGGGAAGCAAGGGAGCATGGCTCCTGGAGAGCAATGTCAACGGCTCATGGATTTTACTGTACGCACACGGTGGGTGTCCGTGGATGATGCAATAGGCATAGTGGGAAGCTTTGAAACCTCAAAGCCAGCCCCCAGGGACACACTTATTCCAGCAAGGCCAACCCTCCTATGTATCCCCCCAAATAGCACCACCAACCTGGGAGCCTACGGGGGGGGTGGGGGGTGGGGGGAATCTTCTCCCTGTCTCTGAGCTCCTGGGCTATGGAAGCAGTCCCCTCCGACGACGATGACGACGATGCACTTTTTGTACTCCTTCCTGGCGAGAAGGCGATTGAGGTGAAATCATGGTCCTTGTCGTCTTCACACAGAGCCTGGCGCAGGCCACGCTTAGCTGCTTGATGTACTAGTTTCCCCGAGTTCGTGCCTAAATTAGGTACCAGCTAGCAAATTCTCCATGCCATCTGGTCCTGGGTTTGTGAGCGCCAGGGAGTGATAAGCTTTGGTGGTGCCTGGGTTTTCCTTGAGGCCCTGCCTTTGGACCTACAGCCCTGGGTACAGGCCACAGGCTCCCTTAGGCCTGAGGACCCAGCCTTGGGCTTGGTTTTTCGTAGGATCTCTGGGAAAGTCCTTTGTGACTTCGGTTGGGAGTGTGCAGGGCGGGGGTGGGGGGGGCGGGGTGAAAATGGACACAGTGGCTGCCCTTATCACAGCGGTCATTGTCCTAATGCTAGCAACATTTACGTAAATTTCCTTGGAGGTCTTAGGTGGGGAGCGGTGCCAAGAGCTCTGGGCTACCTTACGCTCTTCCTTCTGTGGGGGAGTGACACTCCACTGTGGGGTGAGAGGGGGGCTGAGTGTCCAGGGTTTCGGGGAGCTGTGAGAGGGGCCGGATGGCTGGATGTTGCTGTCCTTCACCGTGTTGACTGTCATCCTCTTCTGGGTAGCTTTAGTTGAACTCCCACAATTGGTTGTAGATGTCTCCCCCTCGCTCGGCACCTCTTCCGTTTGCCGGGTCACACTAGCCGAGCTCAGTAGGAGGGGACTGAGTGGCTTCATGGCTGAGCATGACTAATAATCAAATGCCTCCTTACGGCTCTTTAGGTCTGATACGCCTTCTTGAATTCTCCTGGCGTTTTTTGTTACTGAACTTGGGTGGGGGGGGCACAACCCCAAACCAGGTGCTGTGGCCAGCCCTCAATAAGCCAATTAAAAGAGCCCAAAGAATAGCAGAGAGCAGAGAAAGATTTAGTCAACGTGGCCACCCGGGGAAGAGGGACAGAGGTATTCAGAGAACCCCCCCCCCCCCCCCCAGCTCATATTCCTGGGATCCTGCGGTGAAATCATCCCTGGCAAGGTGTGGCCCCGCCCACCGCCGACCCGTCCTGGCCCCGCCCACTGCCGACTCATCCTTGTCTGCAATTTCATCTCCTACTGGAAGGCCAGGTTGTTAGCCCCCCCACCCCCTCGGTGAACCACCGTCTTTCCAGGAAACAGGTTCTCCCTCTGGCTGGTTCTTTTCCTTCTCCCAGCGTGCAAATCCTGGGGAAATTCCTTTTTCTTTAGAGTCCATTGTTTTAGCAGGCTGATAGTCTGATGGAGAGACACAGACGCCTCTGTGGAGCATCTTCCTGTCTGCCGGGCCTGCGAGATTCTGATTGAGAGAAGTGGGCAAGGGTTGTGCTAGGAGGCTGCAAAGAGGCAGAGGGGAGATTTGAATCCAGGCCACCTGGCTTCAGAGTAACCTCTAAGAGCAGGAGATGTTTGCATGCTAGCCTGTGGGGCTCTGGCCCACAGCCTCCAGCTGACAGATAGTCTGGGTGCATGGAAGAAGACCCTCTTCTGTTGTTGTTTTGGTTTTCCGAGACAGGGTTTCTCTGTGATCCGTGGCTGTGGTCTGTGGCTGTCCTAGAACTCACTCTGTAGACCAGGCTGGTCTCGAACTCAGAGATCCTCCTGTCTCTGCCTCCCAGAGTGCTGGGATTAAAGGCATGTGTCACCACCTCCTGGCTATAGGACCTTCTGTTTTTAAGTACATGGGGGCGTGCTCAGGGGGCCACCCCACCACTGAGCAGCCCACTTTCCGCCCTCACCTCCTCTGATTTCTCTCCAGCCTGGGAATGGAGTCTTCCTGGCATAGCGGGCAGCGGGGTTCCTGAGGCAGCTGTGCAGGGGCCCGGGGACCTAGAGCCGACAGGCGTGGCAGCAGGCAGCAATACGTTCTTTCCAGATCTGTAGTTGGCCATTCAGTCGTGTCACCAGTGTCTGCCTGGACACCCCCCCCCCCCCAGGCCCAGGGCTGCCCATCGGGTGTCTGTGGGGGGTCCTGTGGGAACAGACTGTCCTCTGGTCTTCATGAGGCCTGAGGCAGCTGTAACCCTGACCCCAACTCCTGGCTTTCCTTTGCTGCGTGCGGTCTCTCATGCGGTGACACGGGAAACGTCCCCTTCCTTTGAGGCCTTTGATGCCCCCCCCCCCCCCCCCCCCCAGAAAGCCTGGAACAGGAGCTGGTGACCAAGGACTGCAGCAACCTTCTTAGCTTCTCAGAGCGATGCTTGGGGTCACGGCATGTCCAGGTGGCAGAGTACTCATGGGGGAGTCAGAAAGATTTCCCATGTGCTTCCCCATTTCTGTTTCAGCATGTTTTTGGAGTAACACTTCGCATTCAATGTGGTGAGCGTTCGGGACCGCGTAGGCTCCCTTTGCATCATGGGTCTACCAGCTGTGCGAGTCTCTCTGCCCCCCTCCCCCCCCCCACGGGCACAGTCCTCTGCCATGCCCACTTGTACGTCAAATTCATCACCCACAGACAAGGGCGACCACTTCTGCAGGCTTGTTACACTACTTTTCTTTTGCCCTTTGCTCTTTTTTTTTTTTTTTTTTGACTTTTTTTTTCCTCCTGAGGTGGAGCCCAAGGCCTCATGCACGGGCCAGTGCTCCACCGCCCAGTCACTTGCCAGTCTGCTGTTGACTACTCAAATCAGGAAATCGTTACTGCAGGTCTCTTATAGCCCAGAGTCCGCATTCGGCTTTGAGTTTTCCCCACAGCATCCTCTAAGGGCTGCCTAAAACCCTTTTGGAGAGCTCGGGCTTGGCTATCGGAGCTCCTCCCGTTTACTTTTCTACCTCTAAGCCCCTTTAAAACATGTTTCTCTGAGTAAGACTGTTCTTCAAACACTTGGGCGCTGTAGTAAAGTGGGCCAGGTCGCTGTTCCCACGTGAAGGCTACACACACACACACACACACACACACACAGAGCAGGGCTTGTAAGAAAGGAACGTGGGAGGTTCTTCAGCCCCAGTTAACCCTGACCACCCAGACCTGGTTCCCTGGCACCCCACCACACACACACACACACACACCCTGGGCAGAAGCTGTGTGTGGCCCAGACTTCAGGCCATCTTTTATGCCTTCGCCCACCTCTTGGGTGGCTGCCCACCTGTGTGGGCTGCCTGAACCAACTTTTAATAGCGCATGTGTCGTGTGTGTGTGTGTGTGTGTGTGTGTGTGTGTGTGTGTGTGTCCCCGTGTCCGTGTGTGTCCTCAGTGCGGGGAGGGGGAGGAAGACGGGGTGGGGATGGTAGTGGTGGTGGTAGATTGCCAAGTATTTAGAACGCATTTGAGTCCTACCATGTTGGGACTCCTTTGCCTTGTGAGCCAAAGCCCTCGGTGGGTGTCTAGAGCTGGCAGAGACTGAGGGTGCCGCCTGTTGCCTGGCTGAGGACCTTTTGCTGCTTTCTATCTTGGCTGCTTTCTCCAGCATTTGGACTTCCTTTGGGTGACCCCCTTGCGTCTTTTAGATGCGCCCCCCCACCCCCACCTCCGAGAAATAATAGGCACAGTTCTAAACTGAAGTCCCCATGGCTAATGACAGCTAATGAGGCCTGAACTGCAAACAGTTTCAGACGTGTGGGGCGTCCTGAGGTTCGCGTCTCGCTGTTTCTTCATTGCTGTCCCCCCCCTACATCACCGACAGCCGCTGTGTGTGCTCCCCGACCTCCGTCACCCACCACCTTCCACCGGGTGAGCTCTCCTGTGCCCTGGCCCGAGATGAGGATTCTGGAATGATTTTTTTTTTTTCTCATTGTCTGAAATTTGTTTGTACCTCAGTTTCCCCAGGTGTAAGCCTACGGCTGTGTGCAAGAAGAGACCGCTGGAGGTCATGATCAAAAGCTCCTAGTAATTTTCCACGGGTTTATTTGTTCTTCCTCAGCCCCAGACCCTCTCCTTGAAGGAGCTGGCCTTGACAGTGACTCTACTGGGCAGGCACCCAGAGTCGGGGTACCCTGCTGAGCCCGGTAACTCTAACCTGGCCGGACCAGCACTGGAGGCTGCTCTTCAAAGAGGCCCTTTGAAGTGCAAACATTTCCTTTCCTGAGAAAAAGGGAAATTGCAATGAAAACTTATTGTTCTGTGCGGACAATGTTCCCTTCGATCAAAGAGGGAGCGGGGCTTATAAAGGTGGATTTACAGATTAACCCTGGGCAGCGACCTGCGTGCGACTGCCACCGTGGAAGGCTGCGTGGTGGGCCTCTAAGGTTGGTAAGACTCCATTTTCCTTCCTCCTTAAGACCCTAGGTCTAATAGGTTGTCCTGACTGTGTCCCTAGCATATTCCTGAAAGTGCCACTGATAAATTATATCTTCAGGTTAGGATACTACTTAGCCACTACAAATGGCATTTTCCGAGAATATTTGATATGAGGGAAATATATAACATTAAAAGTGGGGAAAAAGCCGGGCGTGGTGGCGCACGCCTTTAATCCCACCACTTGGGAAGCAATGGCAGGTGGATCGCTGTGAGTTTGAGGCCAGGCTGGTCTACAAAGCTACTCCAGGAAAGCTAAGGCTAACACAGACCCTGTCTCGGAAAAACAAAAACAAAAACAACCAACCAACTGACCAAATCAATAAAATTAGCACAGGAAAAAGAAAAGATTGCTAAAATTAGATTTTAGAGCCTGGCAGTGTGTCTCAGTGGTTAGGGCGTGTGCTTACTAGTGTTTAAGATACCCTAGGCACCCGGCAGGATGGTCAACTTCCTTGACTACTAAGTGTACCTGGTCACACGGGGGCACACTGATGGGTAAATAGACTGATGGGAAAGCTTGTTGGACTCTTCCCCATCCCCACCCATGGTATATGCTCTGTATGTGTGCTTCCTAGAGATGGATCGTGTCATCTATTAATTACGTGCTTTGGGGTTTCCTTGGGTCCACCTCATTCAGTGAGATTTGAGGAGGCACCCATCTGACAGGTTAGTAACCTTGGCTTTCGGACTTAAGGACTGTGGGAGGAACTGGAGACAGTCGCTCACAGAAAAGATGAGCCTGACAGCTTGAAAATCAAACATTCTCGAAAATGCTGATGGTTAGCAGTGGCAGACACACACACATGTTAAGTCATTCTGGAGAAGGTTGGGGTTGCCACTTAAGCGTTTCAAGTTTTCCTCGTGGCTGTGGCTTAGCAAACAAGTACCTTGTCTGTGCACACTGTTCTTACAGTACCCTAGCCAGTGGAATCAGATGTCTCCAACTTACAGGACCGACAGCCCAGCTTATTGAAACAATGTACAAATGTCCATCCTTTGTTCGTTGGAGGCTCAGAACAAAAAGTTGCTTTCCCAAGATGATTTACGTAGGAATTCAGAGTAGCTAATTTACAGTGTCCTGAGGGAGGCAAGTAGAAGTTGTTAAGTACTTCCAACACTGTGGACCTTTGAAAAGAAAGTCAGTGGATTTGTTCTCTCTTTCTGTGTGTGTGTGTGTGTGTGTGTGTGTGTGTGTGTGTGTGTGAGCGCGTATGCACGTGCACTTGTGCTGTTCTGTATAAACGAGTGATGATATATATAAATTAGAACAATTCTTCCACACACCTTGAATTAGAACACACACATGCTTACATTTATTTAGTATGTGGGAGGGCACACAGGCATGATGTCCCTGTGGAGGTGAGAAGACACTTTTCTAGAGTTGGTCCTCCCTCTCTGAGTGGGTATCTGGACATCGAACTCAGGTCAGCGGGCTTGGCAGGGAGCACCTTCGTCCCCTGAACCATCTCGCCAGCCGTGACCTCAAAGTTTTAAGTGCCGTGTTTGGTTTTGTTGAATTAACTTTTGCTGGACGGCTCTTCTTTTTGGGTTTGCTCTCTCCCTAAAGGGCTGTCCTGGGAGGGACTCGGTAAGCCCTCCCGAATTCCTGGAGTGATTGGCTTGAAGTGGGAGCTTGGCTGCCTCACTCCTGTGAGACTGGGATGCAATCAGAATCTTAGGAATTGAGCGTCTAATCTGGCCGTGCTTTCATGCTTAATTGCTGACCCCTATTGGAGTTTGCTCCAGCCAGGGAGGCAAGTGGACTTGTTCTGTTGCGTGTGCACACTGTTCTGTATAAAATGAGGGATGGTTTTTCTGGGTGATGAAAGTACGGGGCAGTGTTAGGGACAGCAATGCCTCATACAGCTCCAGCCCCTTTTTATGACCCCCGGCTTGTTCTTTGCTGTCCTGTGGTGGTGAGCGTCTGCCGGGGAGTCTTGCAGAGCCAGTCTGTGCAGCCTCGGAGTTAGTGAGAGTCTTGGGGCGTCTCCAGAGCGCCGTGGGGTTTTCCTTTCCAGCCAGGTGTCCTGGTGTGCTGAGGAACTGGCCTTTAGGTCTGAGAAGCCGTGGGAACTGACGCGGTAGGGGACAGGTCCTCCACACAGCCGCACTGGAGGAGTATGGACCCAGGCATTTTAGCTTGTCCCTTCTAGTAGAACTCCACAGTTTGTTTGGCTCTGCAGTGGGTGTGGCATGCTCTCTTTTGCCCACACCATGTGGCTTGAGGACACTATCTTCCCTGTTGAATCAAGACCCCAGGAAGGCTAGGGAGGCAGAGGCGGGCAGATCTCTATGAGTTCGAGGCCAGCCTGATCTACAAAGCGAGTCCAGGGCAGCCAAGACTACACAGAGAGACCCTGTCTTGAAAAACCAAAACCAAAACCAAAACCAAAACAAAAAAGACCCCAGGAAGGGCCTGTAGCTGCGAATACAGTCCAATGGTATGACCACGAACACCCAACGTAAGGAGCCATGTGAGATGCATCCGCACTGTCAAGGGCACACGGGTCATCCTGCTGCTTTTTTCATGTGTGTAAAGAGAGTACAAAAAAAAAAAAAAGGAGAGATTGGACGGCCATGCCAACAGGGGCCATCTGTAAGATAGAAGGAAGGAAAAGTCTCAAACACAAGCTAAGAATTTTGCATAACGTGCCTCCCACGGCTGGGAAGTCCAACTTTGAATATCTTTAGGGGTGGAGGCATCCGTGTGCACAGAAAAACCCTTCCCTGAGGAACTTGTGAAAACCATCCCATTCCGGGTCCCGAGTGGGTCTGCAAGATTGCGTTACTAGCCAGTTTTTAGGAACACTTGGAGGAGCAAGCTGGAACCCGACGGTTGCAGGAGCTGGGGGGTTGAAAAGCTACCGGTCACGGAGCAGAGGCTTCCAAAGTGACATTTCGGCCGAGCTGCACACAGGCTTGCTGTCTTCACACTCACTCACTGGAGGCCCCAGCCTGGCTGTTATCTGTTCTCAGCCAACTTGCAGATAGGACAGAAAGTTCTACAGAGGTGGGGTTCCAGGCAGCGGAGTGAAAACGATAGTCAAGGGCCTGGCCGGGCAGGATAGGACAGAAAGATGCCGACCCAGACATAAGAAGATAGCCATCAAAGGGGCCAGATTGAGCTGAGAGTCAAGCGATTCTCCCCGTTGCTGGAGATCTGTGTGGCACGACCAGCCACAGCTCTGCCACGGCTTCTGCGTTTGGAGCCACAGGTCTCACTTTGAGGATTAAAGCGTAGAGTTTGTGGGAGGCTTAAAGGAGACAAGCTGGCCACTGGCTGAATGTGTATGTTGGGGGTGGGGTGGGGGTGCTGTGGGGTGGGGGTGCGGTGGGGGTGGAGTGGGGGTGGGAGGGGCTTCTCCGAGAATCCCATTCCCAGGGTTGCGCACACTCCTGTGCTTGCTTTGCTGGTAAAAAGAGTATGGGTCGGTTAACATGCACAGAGAAACTTCCAGAAGACTGAGTGGATGTGATGGGCCAAGGCTTGTCCCCTCTTTGTCAGGAAATTCTCCGCCGAAGAGGCAGACGTCAGCTCTCTAATTAAGAGCAGCCATGGGGAAGATGAACCCAGTTTGCAGAGGGATTAAGGGGGTGGACTTGGCACTGTCAGCGCTGGTGTCGGGTGCCAGCTTCCGAGGGCCCCTGCTCAGAGGGCCTTAAGCCACGGTGCCACTTAGAATACTATTTGCAGTGTGCTTGGATGGTTAGGGCTTGTAAGTTTATGCATGCTTGGCTTTTCAGGTCTCAGGAAGGGTGGCGAGGGAAAAGGGGGTGCTCAAACATGGCTCCCACCCACCACCACCTCCCCAGGGGTGCTGAATCTCCGCCAAGAGGAAGGATTTGCCTCAGAAAGCATCAGACTAAACCCTGGCTGTGTTTGTCTATTATAGAGTTCAAAGCTGTCAGCTTGGTGCAGGATATGGCTGAGGGAAATTTAAAGTGAGATGGAAAGATAGGAAGTGGAGTCATTCCTCAAAGAGCCACGTCACGGTCCTCTGCCTTCCCAAGGGTCTCCCTACCTTAGGGACAATGCCCCTAAGCAGACAGAATTCCCTAATTAAAATGGTTTCGTTTTACCTCCTCATAGAAAAAGGACGAAGGGATCGCAATAGGAAATGGGGTAGTGTGAAATGGCAGGTATTGTGTAGTTTTCTTTTTTTTTCTCTAATTTTATTTTTATTTATGTGTGTGTGGGGGGGGGGGTGGTGGAATGTGCATGTGAGTGTACTGCCCTCAGAAGCCAGAAGAGGGCATCGGATCCCTTGGAGCTGGAGTTATATGTGGGTGTGAGCTGTCTGATGTGGGTGCTGGAGACCGAGTTCTGGTCCCCTCTGCAAGAGCAGTCTGTGTTCCTAACCACTGAGCCATTTCTCTGGCAGCTGTCATGGTTGTTGTTACTATGAGCTCCTGGCTGGCCTGGAAGGCATCACTATGTAGACCAGGTTGGCCTTGAACTCACAGAGGTCCACTTGTCTCTGCCCCCGCCCCCATTGTGTACCACAGTGGCGGTCTCACAGATTTCTCTTTCCTTTTTTCTTCCTTTTCTTTCTTTTTTTCTCCCTTCCTTCCTCCTTCCTTCCTTCCTTCCTCCCTTCCTTCTTTCTTTCTCTTTTCTTTTCTTTTCTTTTTTTTTGTGGGGGTGGGGGAGTTCAAGACAGGGTTTCTCGTGTACCTGTGGCTGTCCTGGAACTCATTCTGTAGACCCGGCTGGCCTCAAACTCAGAGATCCACCTGCCTCTGCCTCTCCAGTGCTGGGATTAAAGCTAACACCTGGCTGTGTCTCACATATTTCTATTGCGTTGATTCATTAATTCATATGCTTGTCATTAGGCTTCCTTTAAGTACATAGAAAAACGTTATTTATAAAATAAAAATAGGGGCTGGAGAGATGGGTCAGTGGTTAAGAGCACTGCCTGCTCTTCCAAAGGACCCGGGTTCAATTCCCAGCACCCACATGGCAGCTTACAACTGTCTGTAACTCCAAGATCTGACACCCCTACACCAACACACATAAATTAAAAATTAAATAAATAAAAAATATAAAATAAAAAAATAATCAGCAGAGAAACAAATGTTATTTGCACCCCTGCTGGGACATGTGGTCACTTCTGTAAGATAAGCTGAGCTGGGACCTTCCAGGACTGTCCTGGCTGGTGGCAGCGGTTTTGTTGGGCAGCAAAGCGGGAGTGCTTAGTTTGCCCTGTGCCCATGGAACTTTGTAAATTTTGCCCTATGTGTTGGCTTTGGGAAAGTCTAATTGATTGTTTTGTGAGAGAAACCAGGCTGGTTTATGGTCCCTCTTGAAGGGACCTGGTTGCCATTTATAATCATCCTCTTTTTTTTTTCTTTTGTTTGTTTGTTTGTTTTGTTTTTTTTTTTAAGACAGGGTTTCTCTGTGTAGCCTTGGTTGTCCTGGGCTCACTTTGTAGACCAGGCTGGCCTCGAACTCACGGCGACCCGCCTGCCTCTGCCTCCCGAGTGCTGGGATTAAAGGCGTGCGCCACCACCGCCCAGCATAATCATCCCTCTTATGTCACTGGAAATGTGCAGTTTTCATTTGCCTCGCCAGACATTAGGGAGTGATAGCACATCATGACAGTGGGACAGCACTCACACAGAGGAGGGAAAGTGGTGGGCCTGTGTCGCCGTTAGATCAGTTTACAGCCATAGTCCCATTAGACGTCAGCACGGCAGCTCTCAGCAGAAGCGCTGCTTGCTGGCTTGCTTGGTTTACTTTCTCTGGCTAACCAGGATGGCTTCCCCAGGAGTGGCATCACCTCCAACGGAGATGGGCTCTTCCATTTTCATCGCTAGTCAAGAAAACAGCCCCCACAGACTCATCTACATGCTGACCTAATGGGACACACCCTCCCAGAGGGCGCTCCTTTTCCCAGAGAACCCCAGTTCCTGTCATGAAGCAGGACGGGCCGTGTTGGCTGCAGGATTGTCTGAGTGAGAAATGGGGGCCGTGGAAGGTCACCTCTTGTCCCCTGCTGCCCACATGGAAGCTTCCCGGGGTTCACCCCACTCTCCCCTGCAGGTGGGGGAGACTCCGTGTGGGCCTTCCTAAGACACGGCCGCATCTCCGCTGGCCATGGGCGCTGGGCAAGGGCTTCAGACTCTGGGCAGCGTCTCTGCTTCTGGATTTGGAGGGATGGCTGTATGGGGGCTCCTTTGTTGGGATCTCCAGCTCTAGACGGGAAATGGTAACTTTTGTGAGTACGGAGCCACCAAAGTATGCTGCGCTGACAGGTAAGACTGGGGAATTACGTGGTGACCATATGTGGCGGGGAGAGACAGGACGTCTGGGCCGAGGATGGTGACGGAGGTGGCCTGTGAAATGGCCTGCAGGTGTGGCTGTAAGAGAGCAGAATGGGCCCCAGCATCCATATCCACACGGTCCCCCAGATCTGTGTTCCTGAGTGGAATATTCCAGAAGAGGTTCCACCGATTGGAATAATCTCTCCATCCCAGTTGTGGAAAGAGTGAGAAGCCTGAGGCTCAGCATTCCACGTCCAACAAAACACTATTGGGTGCTCATCCAGTCATGGCAAGGCCAGCCATTTCCTGGTGTCCAGACAGTGGCTGCAGGGGCCTCTTGTGTCGGGTAGGTTGTTGGAAAGTCAGGACAGGCCATGAGAAGTCTGGGTCCCCAGAGATCTCACTGGGAGGAAGCCCCAGGTTAGTTTTCAAAAAGTTACTAGCTAACCATACACACCCCTCATACAGCGCCATCAAAGGGAAATGAAAGGAATTTTTTTTTTTTTTGGCCTGTGTGAATCCACCCTGCTTGGATTTGGTGGTCGGGAGGGGGGGGGGGGCGGCGGCGCATTTGGACAACAAATAGTAGCCAAGCCCAACTGAGGCTCCAGAAGAGATCTGGAAAGTCGTCTGCAGGAACAGTCTTTGAGTGAACCCTACCATGGTGTGCTGCGCCGTTTCCCACCCTCTCGAGTTCTAGGCTTGCCTTAGCAGAGTAAAGCGAAGGGCCACAGAAGGCTGTAGGGGGGATGGGGGGATGGGGGGGGTGGGGGGCTCCTTGTTGGCTACAAGACACTGCATACAGAGAAAGTGGCTAGGATCTGGTCAGCATTCTAGAACTCAGGAGAAGGCAGGGACAGGGCAGGGCAGGGCCACTGTCCAGCCCTGGTGGCCGCAGGGAACAGAGGATGAAAGAGAGCCCACCTGGGCTACCTACTCTTGACTCCGTGTGCCTTGCAAGAAGAAATCAGTAATCAGTAGTTTGCTGCAGATTGCTCCCAGTTCGCCCCTGCACCCACTGCTGCTCGCTTCCCCTGGACTCCAGGTCAGCTGACAAGCAGTGAGCATACCACGGGAAGCGGAGTGTGGACACTCACTCTAGTGTTTCCTCAGGACCCTTTCCATTTGCCTGAGAGGGTGCCATCTGGTTAAGTGAGGGCATCATCGTTTACGCTGACGAGTAGGTATCGAAGCTGCATACCCTTTGGCCCTTGGGTTGAGCAGCGGGCCCCAAAACGCGGCCCCAGTTCACAGGAGGACAGGGCATGGCAAGGAGTCAGATTTTCATAAATAAGACTTCAATGTGCTCCATTTTCAGGTATCTGCTCTCTGGACAGAAATTTGATAAGGACTGCACTACACAAGGGCGAAAGTTCTGGGTTGCTGGTTCCAGAGAATAAGCTGTTTTGTTTTGGGGGGTGACAGGGCAGGGTGTATGCCTGAAAAGGCTGGCTGGACCAGGGATTGGAGATGTGACTGTGGCTTCAGAGTCACAGGCCACAGTGAGGCGGGCCACAGACTCTGAGAAACCCCAGAAGTCAGCTCCTGTCAGGCCGGATGGTGTTTGGGAGTAAATAAAAAACAAATAAGACTTTGCATGGCTGCTCACAAGGGAGAGAAAGCGGAAGCAAGTGGCCTTGCGTATTGGTAGTTCTCTGGCACACAAAGGCCAATGTATTTTGGAGTTCGTCACGAGTCTTTGGACAATGCTATCACGGGACACTCCTGCTCACAAAGGTGGCTTTGTGAGCCTCTCCCAAGGCAGGACACTTGGCTGCAGTAGTGTGTGTTTCCTTGGCGTAGTGTTTCTGATGTTGTTGGCTCTGGGACACAGGCTGGATGGCTGGTGTCGGCGGGAGGAACAGGACACGCTTGCGTCCCAGAGGTTGTCGGAGTTAGATGGGCCCCCTGGGAGAAAAGAATCCATGCTCCCTCTAGGGTGTCTCTTTGTCCCGTGTGTGTCCTTCAGCCAGACGGTACAGTCTCTACCTTGCAGTTAGGGTTGATGTTCCCCTCGTGAGGGGTTTGGCTTCCCATAATAGCAGCCTATAGAAGTGGTGCCATGGGGGCTGGAGAAATGGCTCAGGGGTTAAAAGCCCTGTCTGCTCTTCCAGAGGTCCTGAGTTCAATTCCCAGCACCCACATGGTGGCTCGCAACCATCTATAATGTGGTCTGATACCCTCTTCTGGTGTACATGCAGATAGAGCTTTCATATATACATAAATAAATAAATTAATTTTTTAAAAAGTGGTGCCATGACCCTGAGTGTGGAAGTATAGAAAGGCCTGGATTCCCAGCCGGGCCACCAGATGGAGTTACAGAAAAAAGCCCAAAGCTCAGTCCAGAGCCAGGTCCACCTGAGGAAAGGTGACCTCTGAGCTGCAGGACCACCTACCTGGCCATCATCCGCCATGCACCGGTGCACACCCCCTGTAGAGGCTACACTGAACCTCCGTTCTCCGATTGGATATAGACACTTGGGACCTTTCGTACTGATGCTTAAATCCAGGTAATCCTGAGAGCACAGCAGTGACGCGAGCGCCCATCAGGGAGATGTGAGGTCATCTTTGACTTGGAGCTTCCTGGTCCAGAAGTGAGGGGACAGGAGTTCTGGTGTGAGAGATAGGGTTCCAGCTTTGGCCTTCACGTAGACCGAACACAGGCCTTTGCTTCTCGACCTCCTCGGCCATCTTCGGGGTCCTGAGAACAGAGAGGCTTGCTTTCTAGTCCCTAGCGCCGTGCTGTGTAGCAACCGGGCGGCTCGTTCATTACCAGTCCCCTCTGTACTGTTTCTCATGCCTTTCTCCCCACCCCCTCTTTTTTGGCAGAGTCTCACTGTGTAGCCCCAGCTGGCCTCCAACTTAGCATTCATCCTACCTCAGGCTTTTACCCAGCATTCTCTTTCATTTAAAAAAAAGGTTTAAAATTTTTAAAAATTTCGTTTTATATGTGACTATTTTGTGTGTGTGTGTGTGTGTGTGTGTGTGTGTGTGTGTGTGTGTGTTGCCCACAGAGGCCAGAAGAGGGCGCCATATCCTCTGGAACAGGAGTTACAGATGGTTGTAAGCCCCATGTGGGTGCTGGGAATTGAATCTGAGTCCTCTGGAAGAGCTCTTAGCCACTGAGCCATCTCTACCAGACCCCCTCCCGCTCAAGGCTCCTCTGCTAGGGTGGAGATAGGGCCCCCACTGTTTAAACGGGACAACAAATGGGCCTTCAGAGCCCCTGCTCCCCCGCTCCTGTCTACAGTTTCAGCTGAGGTTTGATTTGTAGTTGGTTTTACTGGTGTCAGAGACAAGGGGGAGAGGGAAACCTGTGGCCCCAGAAAACAGCGACTTGGGCAAGTGACGGTCCCCGGTTTCAAGAGTGTGCCTGCCGTCTACTTTAACTAGTTTCCTGCAGTTAGAAGAAAAAAAAAAGAAAGAAAGAAAACTCTTCGTCATGTGAGCAGCCACGTCCTACAAGTCCAGGCGCGCTCATGGGAGCATGGCGTAAGCTAAGCTGAAATAGTTGGCAAAAATTAATAAAAACTGGATGACCCTTTGGCTTTGAAGCATTGATATGGGCTGATACAGACATGACTATGTGGCCACCAATGTCCCTCATGTGGGGACAGAAATCCATTTGGCATGTCACCCATTAGTTTACACATGGGCTCCCCTGTTCAGCCCAACTCAGCTGTCCAGACACCTAACAGCGTAGGTGCGGGTGTGGCTGGTTTGCGTGGGGCCAGGGGAGTAGTGTACTTCATACCAGATGTGCGTTTCATTGTCTTGGGATCTGTTTGTTCCTACAGTCTAAAGTCTCTGAAAGATTCCATAGTCCACAGTGCTGGGACAAGCAAAGATGCCTTTTTGCTTGTTTGTTCGTTTGAGACTTCTATGTAGCCCTGGCTGTCCTGGAACTTGCTGTGTAGGCCAGGCTGGCCTCAAACTCAGAGTCCATCTGCCTCCCGAGTGCTAAGAAGACAACGCTGTCTTTTTTATTTTTTTTAACTGACAGGTGGGTGTGGTGGTGCATGCCTTTAATCACAGCACTTCTGGAGGAACTGCAGGAGGACCTCTGAGTTCGGGGCCAGGCTGGTTTACATAGTGAGTTCCAGGCCTGTCTCAAGAGAAGGAAAAAAGCAAGACAAATGGAAAATGTTCTGGGGCTTGTGTGGGTGTGCAGGTGATTCAACGGGCCTGCCTTCAGGGACCTTCAGGGTCCTGGTGAGATCCTGCGTCATCACCCAAGTCAGATGCGTCAGGACATAAGGGCCTGCCCTCCACCCAAACCCAGCCTCTCCCCCTCCTTCCCTCCCTCTCTGTCTGTCTCTGTCGGTCTGTCTGTCTTCTTCAACCCCTCCCTTTTCTCTCTCTCTCTCTCTTTGTCCTCATGGCTCACTCAGGCCCAAACTCTTCTCCCTGCCCCAAATAAGCCTCCCCTGTACCCACTATGTTGCTTGGAATAATCTTTATTACAGCAGCTTGACCACAGTATAAAGCATTATCTTAGTTAACAGTCCCTCCTCCCCTCCCTCCTCCCCTCCCTCCTCCCCTCCCGAGCTTCTCTCTCACTGCATTGTCTTGACAAGGCATGGCTGGGAATCCTTCCAACAAAGATCAAGAGATCTTGGCCCTGGGTTGAATAAAAACATAAATTAAAAAAAAAATTGAAGTGTTCTTTGATGTTTACTTGGTTGGCCATGCCTGCTCCCCAGCTTAAGTCGCAGCCTTTACTTGAAGGGGAAGAGGAAACAACCGTGCAGGCTGGCCATGCGGTAGCAGGCGGCGTCTGCTCTTCTTCTACCTTTTTTTTTTTTTAATCTCCAATGATCTTCCAGAGAAAGCAAGGTGGGCACCCACACCCACCCCTGTTTTTCTTTCTTGCTTGCTTGCTTTTTGTTTTGTTTTTGAGACAGGGTTTCTCTGTGTATCCCTGCCTGTCCTGGACTCGCTTTATAGACCAGGCTGGCCTCGAACTCACAGAAATCCGCCTGCCTCTGCCTCCTTGAGTGCTGGGGTCACAGGCGTGTGCCACCACACCTGGCTAGTCCCTTCATTCTTGAATCGTGTGTTTTGTCACAGTGATAAAGAAAGTAAGCTCCCTGCAGGCGAAGCTCTCAGTTAGCAGGTGTCTGCCCCTCTCTTCCATACGTAGTTATTGGGGTTCCGTGGATATTGTGATAACACAAAGCAGTTGGTGTGTACCCCATTTTCATAGATCAAGTGAGCTTGCAGGAGTGGCACGCTCTTGGCATTGATTTCGGTCCTTTGAAAATGGAGCAGCCGCTTGCTACGACCTTGCTCAGCCCCTCTTCCTAGTCCTCAGGCGTTGCCCTCACCCACCCTCCTGTTTCTGAAATAACTCTGTAATCGGCCATTCCTTTTCTCTGCAGATTCTCCCTTCTTCTGGGGGTAACTAGCTGCAGTAGGCTCCTGCAGGTGCCACATGGGGGGGGCACTGTCTAACGAGGAAGTCGCTGGTCACTAGCTGGGTCTGGGGAAGTGCCTCTGCAGGCTCAGGGTCCAGTGAGAGCAGAGCCATCAGCAGCATACATGAAGTGAAAACACTGCATTCTCAGGTAGACTTGTAGTGTATATGTCGAGCCCCTCCTCTTCTTCGTCCTCTTTTCTCTGGTGGAATTCAGGGCCATTGCCTACATCAGGTTAAGTTCAGCCTTTTGCCACTCAGTGCCCAGTATAACTAACGTTAATGACTTACAAGTATGTATGTATGCATGCATGCTTGTGTGTATGTATGTATGTGTGTGTGTGTGCATATGTATGCGTCTGGTTTTGGCCCCACTCGGAACATAGTGATGACACATTCGGGCATCGTTACATTAAGCCATCTCTTACTGTTTACATGAACTTTATCTCACGTTTGACTTGGCGGTTTCATACTAAGCTCGCTCACACCAAGAAAGTCTGTGCGTGGCTCGAAACGTTCTGAGAAAGTTGAGGGTGTGGCGTTCTAGGTGAGGAAGGACACCAGGTCCGACTGCCTTTGGAGTCTTTAAAACCTCCCTGTGCCCCCTCCTTTAGTGCCTCGGTTGCTCCATTGGCTCCTTGAATATGGGTCTGTGTGGCTCTGTCGGCAGAGTTCTTGCCCTCTGGTGAGCCCTGCCTGCCAATGTTTCATTTTTTAAAAAAGATTTATTAATCTATTATTATGTATTCAGTATTCTGCTTGCATGTACACCTGCAGGCCAGAAGAGGGCACCAGATCTCGTTATAAATGGCTGTGAGCCATCATGTGGTTGCTGGGAATTGAACTCAGAACCTTTGGAAGAGCAGGCAGTACTTTTAACCTCTGAGCCATCTCTCCAGCCCATTCTTGGTGAACCCAAAGCTCTGGTTTTCAGCTCGAAGCCTCACACTCCCAACTGGGTGCTCGGCATTTCCGTGCGCTTCCCTGCTGGAGAGGACAGCACATTTTATTTCGTTCGACAGAGTCGCACTAACTAGCCCAGGCTGGTGGCAAACTCCTTTTCCCCTGCTTCTGCCTCCTGAGCGCTGGGATTATACGTGGGCCTACGTTTTGACCGCAGGCTATCTTGACTTTAATAACTTAGGACATTACATCGCCAACGAGTTCTTAAGGAACTCATCTGAAATTTTCGGGTGTTTGGAGCACAGATGCGACCTTGTCTGTGGCTGTCTGGAGTGAGATGGTGCACTCGGGATGGTTTTAGATAACCACACTGTCAGGCACTACATAACGTATGTGGACCATGGTCCAGGTCATGGGCCATCCCGGAGGACTTGCCAAGATGGACGGCACTGTCGAGGGTGGGAGGCAGGCACAGGATGGCACTACCTCAGTCATTTTAATAGCAAAGCCTATGATGGACGTACACTCTGCCGATATTGCCTTCTGTTTGCTTTTATTCCTTCAGAGTCCTGTCGGGGCTTGGTCTGGTGCTTGTGGATTCAAAAGCCGATTTCTGTGTCTTGAGATCTGGTTGCAGTCCAGATCTCACTGTGCTCCCCCAGTTATCGCCGATTGGTTAATAAAGATGAGCAGCCAATGACTGGGCAGAGGAGATAGGAAGGCGGGACTTGAGGTCAGTGAGCGGTCTCTGGTAGGGCAGAGAGGGAGAAAGAGAGGAAGGGCGTGGCCACGAGGACTGACCTGATGGAGCCCAGGCAGCCCAGGCAGCCCAGGCAGCCCAGGCAGCCCAGGCAGGACCAATATGGCAAGTCACTCGGGGCCTGCGGCCAAGACCAGCACAGGGGGCTAGAATAGGTCCTGTCTGCCTGGCTCCAGTGCTTTACAACTTGTTGAATACATTTAACAAGACTCCGTCCAGTTATTTGGGAGCTAGAGCGGATGACTAGAAAAGTACCCCCCCCCACCCCGAGTTATAATATACTTTGTTTACAGAGTCCTGCGAAGATTTCTGACAAGGAGCAGGTCTTCGCCCATTGGGCCTGCTGCTCTGGGTGATGGTTTGCTTGCTGGTCTGGGAGTGCTAAGGGCAGCCTCCTCGGGCTGCCAGGCCAAGGACTTAGCATGTCGTATGCTCTCGGTGACCTTTATTATCATCTTTGCGGCATTCTCTAGATCCTAGCCCAGAGCAGAGAGTGCCCAGGGAGGGGTCCAGATGGCAGGGCTACCCATTTGTGTTGCATCAGCTCAAAGCTCAGAACTTCCTTGCTGGCCGGCAACAGAGTAAACCAAGCTTGGCCCGCCTGCTGCCGCCTCCCGGATACCGGGACTAAGGGTGTGTGCTAGCATGTCCCGCACACTTAGTTAGCTCAGCATCCAAATTTAGGATTCCTACCAGCCATCCAGACTAGAGACTTGAGTTAATCTTTGACTCGTCCCTGTTTTCTATGCCTCCTCACACGCAATAACCAACCCCATGGGATCCAGTCTCTCCCATCTCTGGGCTTGGACCGCTTATTTTTGTCTCTCAGGAAACCTATAGTAAGTGCATCGTGGGTGGGGGATCCCGGCTCTGCTTGTGTGGACCCCAGGACCAAGGCTGGCTCGTGGGGGCCGGCGTGACGCAGACACATCTGATGCCAGGGTGGCACCCTTCTCTTAGGTGTTCTGGCAGGCAGCTGCCATGCCTGGTCCACCCACCTCGTGCCTGGGTCCCAACATGTTGCAGCCTCAGGGTTGTGCTCTGGGAGCCTTCCTGGCTGTTGGCCACCTGGCATGTCTTCTGGTGACATTTCAAACGTGGACTTTTCCTTTGAAGAGGTTTCTGAAGATTGTCCCCCCCCATGAAGGTCAAAAAAAAAAAAAAAAAGAGTAGATGATACATTGACGAAATATGACTTAAAAGGCAGGAAGTGGGGTGGCTTACTACAAGGTTGGAGAGGATGGATTAAGAAGAGGGGGATCATTGAAATTATTCTTTAATTCTTTAGTCATTTTTCTTTAGAGTCATAAAGCAGGATATGAGGAACAAACATCCATTCAATGTATACACACTTTGGCAAAACAAATAAGGGGCTTTGTGAATCCAGACCTCCTGGGCAGAGGGAAGCAGCTCCTTGGCTGGGCATCCTTTTACTTATTTATTTTATTTTCCCAAGTTCAGACCGGAAGAGTGGCCTCCTGTTGGAGCAGGCAGAGCCTAGGCATTTTGTGGTTCTGTGTGAACGTGGTGTGTATGTGTATGTGTGTGTGGGGGTGTGTGTGCACATGGAGTGTGTGTGCACATGGAGTGTGTGTGCACATGGTGTGTGTGTGCACATGGAGTGTGTGTGCACGTGGGATTTGTGTGTGTTCACATGGAGTGTGTTTGCACATGAGGTATGTGTGTGTGTGCACATGGAGTGTGTGTGCACATGGGGTGTGAGTGTGCGTACATGGGGCGTGTGGGCACGTGTGTAGAAATGTGTACAGATGCTGGGTATCTTCCTCAACTGCGATCTCTCCACCCTCTTGTTTTTTGAGACAGCCTTATCCTGGAACTCCACTGCAGACCAGGCTGACCCAAACACGGAGATCGGCCGATGCTGCCTCTCCAGTGCTGGGACTCATGGCCTGTGCCACTGCTGTCTGGCTCCACCCAGGCTGTGAGGCAAAGAAGCTCACTGAACTTGGGGCTGCCTGGCCAGTGGGCTCCAGGGGTCCTCCTGACGCTGCCTCTATCCCCGGCATTGGCTTTTATGGGTTGGGGGTCGAACTCAGTTCTACCAGCTTGAGTGACAAGCTGAGATTCCCAATGGCCAGAGTCATGCCTTCCTGAACTCAGACAAGGTCTCTGTTTTGCCCTAGAGAGACATCCCAATGTGTCAATATATTAAAATGAAAGTCTGGACCAGGCTGGACTCAGATTCACAGAGGTCCTGCTGCCTCTGCCCACCAAATGCTCTGATTAAAGGCATGTACCACTATGCTTGCTGAAATCTTATTTTAAAATTTTTAAGAGATTCATTTTCTGTGTGCAGCTGTTTTGCCTGCCTGTATGCCTGTTGCACCACTTGCATGCAATGCCCCCCAGAGGCCAGAAGAGGGTGTCAGATCCCCTGGAACTGCAGTTACAGATGGTGCTGGGAAACAAACCTGGGTCCTCCGCAAGAGTAGCCGGTGCTCTAACCACTGACCCATCTCTCCAGTCGCAGAACTGTAGTTTTCAAACTGTATATTTCTGTAGTGATTTATCAAATACCATTGTACGATAGAAGTAATTTGGGGTACTTCATCGTCCCAGCACTGTATAAGTTAGCTATTACTCTGGTGTCCCACAAGTTAAGGGGTGAACCACTATAGACAGCCGGTGCTGGTGTCTTGCTGAGCACGCTGCTGCGGGGCCTTATGTCAACTTCTGGAAACCTCTTCATACGCGAAGAGGACTAGCAACTGAGAGGGGCACTGCATTTTGTTTTGTTTTTTTTTGTTTCTGTTTTTGTTTTTTGTCTTTGTTGTTGTTGTTGTTGTTTTGGTTTTTCAAGACAGAGTTTCTCTGTGTAGCCTTGGCTGTCCTGGACTAGCTGTGTAGATCAGGCTGGCCTCGAACTCACAACGACCCACCTGCCTCTGCCTCCTGAGTGCTGGGATTAAAGGCGTGCGCCACCACGCCCGGCGCCACTGCGTATTTTGACTCCCAATTTAGTCCTTATTATTTTAAGGTTTACTTACTTGTTTGAGTATTTTGCCTGAAGCTAAGTCTCTCTGCACACCACATTAGTGCATATCCAAGGAGACCAGAAATCCTGTCAGATCCTCTGGAACTGAAGGTGCCCCTCTATACCTTGGAAAACAACCTTTGGGGCCTGGAGAGATGGCTCAGTGATTTGGGACACTCCGTTCTCCCCAGAGGAACTGGGTTTGGTTCCCAGCACCCACATCCCGTGCCACACACACACACAACGGCTGCTTCGGGGAGATCAGACCAACACCTCTGGTCTCTCCCCAAGGGCACCCGCGGCCACACGCACCGACACACCCAGCACACACATACTCTTTGCTTTGCTAACACAGTGCTTGACTGTAACGGCTGCCTATGTATGCTGAGTGTCTGGGCCTGGGTTGTTGCTTACTAGTCTGATGGAGTTTGGAAGGGGCATCTGAGAGGAGGGCCGCCCTGCTGTTGTCAAGCTCCTCGGGGCATGCCGAGAGCCTTGCTGTGGGCTTTGGCGGCAGCAGGCGGCATCGGTCAAATGAAAAGAAGGTGTGGGGGTTCCTGACTTTAACTGATGGTGCCAGTGGAGGAAGTACAGGCTTCTGAGGGGGCCAGATTATACTTCCTCTTCCTCTTCCTCCATCCTTATTGATCTCTTTTGTGATGATTAAAAAAAAACAAAAAACAAAAACTGAAGCCATTCTTAACTCCCCTCCCCCCACAAAATAACAAACAAAACCAAAAACGGGCTAGATGCTCTTCTTCTCCTTAAAGATATATTTATATTCCCATGTGTATCTGTGTGTGTGTGTGTGTGTGTGTGTGTGTGTGTGTGTGTGTATGCGTATGCCACGGCTGTGTGAGTGCCCATGGAGGCCAGAAGAGGGTGTCAGATTCCCCAAAGCTGGGGTTACAGGGGCTGTGAGTCACTTGACAATGTGGGTTCTGGGAACTGAACTTGTGCCCTAGGAAGAACAGTGCTGTGTGCTCTTAACCACTGAGCCATGGCTGCAGACTCTTCCTTGTGGACTCCCGGAGCAGATGTAGTTCGTGTGGTTTCTCTGAGCAGCCTCCCTGTTATTCTGTCCTCAAGGTGCCTCTCGGCAAGCATTTTTGTTGTAATAGATTGTTACATTCCAAAGTAAATGAGAAAGCAGGCACTGGAATGTCCGGTGTGGGCGGGCGCACAGGCTCGGCTTTCAGTCCCCACAGGGGAGCGCGCTCTGGCTCCCACACTGGGCCAGGTCAGGATCTGACTTTACAGTAATTTGGATGTGACTCTCCTGAGTGTCACCTGTAGATTTGAGAATGCCACTGAAATAAATGATGGCAAAGGTCAGCTTCCTTTGAGGGGACCTCGGTGAGTGCGCGTGGGACACAGGCTGTGTTTTGGGGTGGGTGAACTTGTTTTTGACTAGCAGGGAACACATTTCCTTCATTTCCTGTGCAGCTTTTTGGGACCCTCTCACAATCCTCCACCGCTGGCACGTGGACTGCCAGGCACTTGTCCCCTCCAGGGAGGAGGAGTGTTCCCTGTGCCGAGGGGGTGCTGAGGCACGTGGCTCTCTGCGCCACATGCCTGCCCCATATCCTTTCTGCACACCTAGGATTTGAAGCAGCCAGCTAGCAATTTAGCCCCGGGAGAACAAATTACTCTATAAAAGTGCAGCAATTCCGAGGCTGAGGTGGAGGCCGAGGCTTGTCAGTGCCTGCCTAATTCCCCCGTGGTAATTGTGGGGCTAGCATGGGACGGCCTTCTCAGAGGGCTTCTTAACCAAGACCTGTGGGCTCCCGGCCACACCCCAGACTTATTTGTCCTTAGGGGTGGCTCCAGACCCATGTGTGTAAGGGACAGATGTGGCTGACATCACCAGCCAGAGCTGTTCCCAGCAGCTCCACACATGCCATAGTGTTGCAGGAAGTCACCTAGCAGGCATGTCTCCCCCTTTCCACCCCTCCCCCCAATAGATGTGCCTTGGCCGCCAAAAGCCAGTGACCCTGCCATTTGTGAGCCTCTTGCTCACACTGTTTTTGGGAGTGTGTCTCCAGGCTTGCCTCTGCCTCCCTGAGCTGGGCATGTCTTCAGGGCTTTTCGGATCAAACTTTACATCCTGGTTGTAGCTCCCTCCCTCCACTCCTCCCAAGCTTACCATCCTTCCCTCTGCCCCATTCCCCCTCAGAAATGGGGAGTCCCCCTCAGAAATGGGGAGTCCCCCTGCCCATCCACCCCGGTTCATCAAGTCGCAGCAGGACTTGAGTTTTGTCCTCTTCCCCTGTGGCCTGGCAAGGCAGTCCCGCCAGGAGTGGGTAGGGGTGGGGGGTGGGGGAAGGGTGTGGGGACTGGGGCGGGGAGGGGAAGTGATCAGAAAGCAGGCCACAGAGCCCATGCAGCAGAGGCAGATGCAGCTCTGCTCCTATTACCAGAGGACCCACATGGAGCATGAGCTGCCCATTGCTTACATCCCTGTAGGGGGCCTAGGTCCAGTCCGTGCATGGGCCTTGGTTGGTGCTTCAGTCTCAGCAGGCCTGCCCCCCCCCCCCCCCCCGACCCTGGCTAATTGGTTTTGTTGGTCTTCTTGTGGAGTTCCTGTCACCTCCAGGTCTTTCTCTCTCTCCCTTCCTCCCCCCGCTGCCCCCCCCCCCAATTGTCACAAGACTACCTACACACCAATGTTTGGCTGTGAGTCTCAGCATCTGTTTTGAGGTGCTACTGGGGGCTCTCAGAGGACAACTCCGCTAGGTTCCTGTCTGCGAGCATAGCAGAGTGTCATTAATAGTGTCAGGGGTTGGCTCTCTCCCATGGGGTGGGTCTTGGGTTGGGCCAGGCATTGGTTGGACAAAAGTCTACCCATCTTCTCAGGTCCTGGACGGCACATGGCCTCAGTTTGGAGCCAAAGGCCTAGAAACCGTGTATATGGCCTTACCCAGTCGTCACAGCCACAGTCGTCCTTAGCCTCACTCTGTGCCCTGACACTGCTGTCTGTGTGCGGAGGTTGGGTTTTGTATTCCCAAGCTAGTGGGACAGCCCAGGCTGCCGTGCACAGGCTGGCTGTATTTACAGGCAGGAGCACATTTCATGTTGCTGACATTCAGAACGGGATGGCCGTTCCATGTAATAAAGGGAGTAAGTACAGTGGACAGTGTTGGACAGTGCTCACCTGCTGGAGCCTAGCCATCAGTCTGGATGGCAGAGATGGGAGTTTAGACCCAGCAGCACTGAAGGATGTGAGGAGGGGCTGCTGCAGGAACAGTTCCCGGCTGCCAGGTGATCGAGTAGGTCACTCTTAGCCATTCTGTCTCCCCCTAGCCCCCATCAGCATTTTAAAATGTCATTTACACGCTATGGTGTTCATCACTTTGAGTGAAGCATGGTGTTTTTCAGTGAATACAAAGGCTTATCTATCGGGCACCATGATTCTAGAATTTTCATTACTCACCCCTAGGTAACCTCCTCCTCATTTGCTCCTCATTCCCCCCCTCCCCCCTCCCCCAGTTCCAGGCCAGCAGTATGCCCTTTCTGTCTGGGGTCCAGACATTTCGTACAAATGGTCCAACCCAGCCTAGCCAGGAAGGGCTTCTCTCAGCCTGGCGCTGCCCCAGCCTCTCCCTCCTGCTGCATGGCTCAGCACCGCGTAGCTTTTTAGGGATGAATAATAGCACACAACACGGGGCACTTGGGTTATATCCACTTTTTGCTGTTATATATTTTGGGATACCTACCTGTTAGGAGATCCCACACAGTGGTGTGTGTGGGGTGGTGTCCCCATCTGACCCAGAGTAGCCACAAAGCACCCCCAGGCACCTGTTTTCACAGAGAGATCCTTTATGAAGCAGGGAAGATGTATTAAAGAGGGTTGCTTTCTGACCCAGGCAGAAAAACAGCAGCCAGTGACCTTGCAGGTGTAACTTTTAAGGAGAGAGAAAAGGGGAGAACTGTGTTAGAATGGGCGGGGGTGCGGCGGGCATGTTAATTAGGTGAACCAAAGGGGGCTTTTGATGGCTGGACTTCAGTATTTTGATAGGCGGACCTTGGCAGCCAGCCTCAGGAGGAGGAGGAGGAGGAGGAGGAGGAGGAGGAGGAGGAGGAGGAGGAGGAGGAGGAGGAAGTGGCCAAATAAGGGATTAGACCTTGGGGGCTCCTTTAGGAATGCAGTCTAATGGTTTTCAGCAAGGCAGAGGGGCAAGGCCTGCCAGAGCCATACTGCCCAGAGTCTCTTTAATTCCTGCCTTTTGGTTTTATTATTGGCTGGTTGGGTGTTGAGCAAGTGGGCGTCAGATCTCTCTGGCAGCTGCCTGCCGACGCTGGGGTGTCGTTGTTAGGGGACCCAAGGGAGCTCGGTTGCCGGTCAAGGTCGGGCAGAGCAGGCTGTGCTGCGAGCGGACGGCCAGGTTCTGCCACCCATCTGAAGCCAGGGAGGAAGTGTAGTTGGTGAGGCTGGACCAGGATGCAGAGTCCAATGAAACAGCTGACACTGGAGTTGCTAGAGCAGTCTGGAGCCGATTTCAGTTTTGTTGGGGCAGGCAGACTAGGGACAGAGGTAAAGTTAAGGAGTTTGGGGAAACTTTTTTTCTCAGATGTTAGGATCTTGGTCCTGGTGGTGAAGAGGAGACCCAAGACCGGGGAGGGGATGGGGGGCGGGGACTCCACCCTTAGGAAGAGGCAGTAGGCAGGAACCAAGGCTGCTGGTTGGCCGTAGTCTGAGAGTTCTTGTCAGGGGACAGGGACATTTCTGTTGTCTGTATGAGGTTAATTGGGGAACCACTGTCCTCTGAAGGCAGGGTTGGCTTGTGCAGGCGAGAATACAATTTGAGAGGCTTTTGTTACGTCAGAATGTCTTTCCTGGGGTGCGCAGGTGGAGCATGGATGGTTGGGGAGGCTGTTGGTAAACGGTGAGAGGGCTGGTCTGTAACAGGTTTTTTGGGGTGGTGTGGAAAGGTCGAGAGAACTTGGCTTTGGCTCCCAAAGGAGAATTTGGACGGTCAAGGCGACAAGTGGTCAATAGTGGGGTAAGGCACTGGCAGCTGGGGGATCAGTGGTGAGAGGGACCCCCACTAATAGAGGGTGTGGAAGAGAGGAACAAAGCAAGCAGTGGGGGTCATTGAAGGAGGGGGCAGTGGGCTTGAGTTTGTTGGATGACCTCACCCAGGTGAGGGCTTGGTCATGAGTGTACGTGTGTGTGTGTGTGTGTGTGTGTGTGTGTGTGTGTGTGTGAGAGAGAGAGAGAGAGAGAGAGAGAGAGAGAGAGAGAGAGAGAGAGAGAGAGTGTGTGTGTGTGTGTGTCTCGGAGAGGACACGGCTTAGGTTTAGTTACGTCTTGTAGTCGAGAGTGTGCAGTTTGCCCAGTGTCTGATGTCTGAGGTCGTCTGGACAGTTGCTGAGTTAGGGGAGGCGTTGGCGGTGTGTGTGCAGCCATCATCTGGGCAGAGGAAAAGTCGGAGTGTGAGAGGAGAGATGAGATTTGTGGGGAATTGGTGGCCAGGAGGGAACCAGAACCGGAGGCCTAAGAATGGATACCCAAAGTCGGTGTTAGGAGTGGCTTCTGTGTAGAAGGGGGGTTATGTATCAGGGTTATGTAGTGGGGTAGCCTGGAGGGAAGTAGGGTGTGAGGTAAGAGTGGTGTGGTGGCTTGACAGGCTGCCATGTCGCTGTGACTGTTATTGATAATGGAGGGGGGGGGGTTCAGTCTGATGTATTAAAAAAAGTGTGGCCACAAGTGGCTAGAGGACCCTCCTGTATATGAGAGGGAGGGGTGGGGCGGGAAGGAGTTTAAGGAGCGGTTTGTGGATGGCAGAAGGAGGGGGCGCATCTTGGTGTTGGGAAGTGTCAGGAGTGAGCATTTAGGGGGTCTGTGAGGGAGCTGGGCCCAGATGAAGAGCGCAGACAGGCAAGGTGCTTTAAAGTGAGGTGTCTGGGTTGGCGTGAGAGAGGATTTCAGATAGGTGTGTGGGGGAAGGGGGGTTGGGAGGTGAAATCTGGTAACTTGGAACAGAAGAAGTGGAGAAGCACGGCCATCTTAGGTTGGCTATGGCGAGGGAAGGACTGCAAAGGTTATCTACGTTTTTTCAAGTCTTAGCCAGTGCTTGTCCGAAAGGGTGGGGAGAGGCCCCTCTGAATCCCCGGGGAAGGGCAGTATACATCAGTTGTTGGGATTGCCAAGTGAGTATAGGGTCTGGGAAGGTGTCCTGTGGAGGGGAGACCTTGGGAAACTGGCCTTTCTTTGACCAGGCAGAGTACAGCGGTCAGTGCCAAAGTATTCCAGGGTTGTGCAGGTTTTAGCAGCAGGCAGGCGAGGCGTGGGGCAGTTTCTTCCAGTGGTTAGCATTACTACAGTCCAGGTGGGGTTGCGGGTTTGGTAGTCCATCTGTCTTCTTTGGAGACCTTGAAGTTTTTTGTTGGGGGTGGGGGGCGATCTCTGCTTATTGTGGGAAGTTTTTACTGACCTTTTGAAATGCCATATTAAGCAGTCCTTTGAGGAGTTTGGGGCCCATTATCTATTAAGTGTATTTAAAGTAGACAAACCTTGTTTGTTAGTAGTTACTTGTTTCAAAGCCTTAACTTTGAAAACACAGACACAAGAGGACAAATAAAGCTTACTTTGATAATTATGACTATAAGTAAGGTTGTGACCATATTAAAGAATATAATTATCTATGAGCTCATTGATAGTTAATTTGTATGTTTCAATTATCTTTCATTGTTTTTAATGTATATATATTCATAAAATATATGTTATAATATGGTTCGGTATATATAGAATATAGTGTTTGAGTGATTAGTTCTAAGCTGAAGGCAGTGTTAGGACACGAGGGGTTAATAAGTTGGAACAAAGGGCAGGCCTTGGCTGAGGGAAATGTTATCACAAGGTCATACATTGTATTGTAGCTTATTTGGTTATCAACAGTGGAGAATTTGGGTTAGGTAGGGAGGGGGAGCAGAGCTGGGGTGAAAGGAGGGGGCAGTGACGAGGAGGCGGGACTGCTGGAGGGGTGCCTCTACGACAGGTTTGGGAACCATGGGGGCGGAGGTGGGGTAGGTTTGGGGGTGGTGATCACAGCCCTTCAGGGGCCCAAGGAAGCTGTTGTACCTGGAGGGACCTGAGTGTTGGAGAGGCTGAAGTGCGGGCGCCTCCCTCCGGGCCAGGCCAGTCTGGACCCCGCAGAGTGGGCGGGGCTGGCGTGGGAGTAAGTGTAGGTGGGCAGCAGATGGCCTTGGAGAAGGAGGGGGAGCATTTCTGGAGCCCAGGCGGGCTAAAGGCAGGGGGCAGTCTTTGACACCTGGAGGCATTGGGGACTGTATCAGTGGTCGCAGCAGCTGGGGCCTGTGGAACTGCGCGTGCGCTCTGCTGCACCTTGGGCCGAACCGCAGGGGAGGGTGCCCGTGGGAAGCGCGGCAGCTGGTGGGCACAGAGTGCCTGGCGATCAGGACATGAAACGGAGCAAAGGGTTTCAGAAGAGTTCAGAGGGTGTAGGAGCAGACCAAAGAGAAGCGGAGACACAAAAGAGAGCCTCTAAGCGGCCATTTAGATTCCCTAGTGGATATAGAGGGCAGTTCTGAGTAGAGCAGCTTAGGAGATTTGATGTCCGGGAGCTGTAGCTGGCTGAGATTCTGGAGGAGGAAGGGAGGGGCGGAGCCCAACGCTCTTGGTGGCGGGAGCGCCAAAGTCGAGATGCCAGGAGTCCCTGTGTAGCCCAAGAGGACCTCTCTTGGAGGGAGTGGTTGTCACCGCGCTCTGTCACCCAGAGAGGGACCCCAGTGCGTCCGAGGAGGAATCTGGGACCTGTCGGCAGGATTTTCGGAGGGGAAGGAGCATGGGACACCAGATTCTGGCCGTGCGGTCACCACGAGTGCAGGGGGAAGCCGCTACGAAACAGACTGGACAGAATGCGCCAGTCCGAGTCCACCTAGCCAGGGAAGGTCGTGGTGGGGTGCAGTCTCCACAATCCCACCGGACACTGGACACTGGAGGGGTTGTCACCCGATAACCTGGGCACTGTCAGCCGCTGTGCACCAGGGGGATTGAAAGGTGTGAAAAAAGGTTGGGGGTGGTTCCTGGCTCATTTGAGTCTCAACACCCTGAGCAACCGGGTTCCCTTTCAGACCTGCATTGGCACAAGCCACACCCTGGCACCTGTTTTCACAGAGAGAACCTACTACAGGGAAGCCGCCTAAAAGTGGCTGCTTTCTGGCTCAGGCAGAAAAACAGCAGCCAATGACTTTTAAGAAGAGAGGAAAGGGGAGGGCTGTGTTAGAATGGGCTGGGATGCGGCGCTTTATTTTGTTTGGGCATGTTAGGTGAACCAAAGGGGGCTTTTGATGGCTGGACTTCAGTATTTTGATAGGCGGACCTTGATAGCCAGTGTCAGGAGGAGGAGGAAGTGGCCAAATAAGGGATTAGACCTTGGGGGCTGCTTTAGGAATGCAGCCTAATGGTTTTCAGCGTTGCAGGGTGGGTGGGAGAAGGGCAGGGCCTGCCAGAGCCACGCTGCCCAGGGTCTCTTCAGTACCTTTGAGTGGCGTTGCTAAGTCTTGAACCAAACTTCTCTTTAGCTGTTTAAATCTTTTTTACGTGGGTGCTCAGATCCCCGCGAGCTCTCCGAGCTGTTCCAGCGAGGTGAAGGGTGACATTTGGGTCAGCACTTTAGCAGGCACAGAACAGCACAGGAAGGGGTGTGGCAAGGCCTGGAGGACGGGCCAGGCAAGGTGCTTGAAGGCAAGGGGGCGGGTGAGCAAGTGGTCGGCCTGCGTCCTGGGTGGAGACCCACTGAGCCTGGCCCTGGGGCCGCTGTCCTTCGCAGGCACCACTCTGGGGCACATGTAGAAGAGTCCTGTTTTCATCTGGCTCGTTTTCTATTGATCCACTGAGCCCCGGCAGTTGGCATGAGCAGATTGTGGTGATAAAGGGCGGTGGAAAGTGATTACTGGGCTGTGGCAAAGCACGCAGGTGCAGGGGTCAGAGTGTGCCTCTCCTTTTAGGTGAAGCCACATATAGCTTGAAGACATCCTTAAGAGTAGCCTAGGCCCCACCCCCACCCCCAAGGCAGGCTCTGACCTCAGCACAGCTCTGAGCTCTGTCTTGTCAGGCCCTTAGAGCTCCTCATCCCATCCAAGGACGTCCTCTCAAGCCATTCTGGGGTGGATTATTTGGGTCTACCTTTAATTTCACCTCCATCACCCCCGTCCTTTTCTTTGCCAATTTGGGGTTTTCGAGACCTGAAGTGTGTGTGTGTGTGTGTGTGTGTGTGTGTGTGTGTGTGTGTGTGTGTGTGTGTGTGTGTTTTGTATTTGTGTGTCCTGTGATGTGTGTTTTGTATCTGTGCATGGCAAGACTAGCCCTCTTGGAGCCTGAGAGATGGCTCAGATTAGGAGCACTGGCTGCTCTTCCCCAGCTCATGACTGTAACTCCAGGCCTCAGGGATTCAACGCCCTCTTCTGGCCTCTGTTGGTACTGCATGCATGTGGCGCCTGGACACAGGCATGCAAAACACCCACACGTATACACGCGCCCGGGCAAAATACCCACATAGCAGCAACAAAAGAGCAGAGCTTTTCTCATTATACCCCCACATCATCACCAGACAGGGCTGTATTTTACAGACCGGCAGACAGACATGTTGCAAGTTGAAGTTCAGGATGCGCGCCGCTGTCCCCTCGAGCACCTCATTAATGAGATAATTCTTTATTTTAAAAGGCACACCGTGCAATTAAGAGCTGATTACTCACCCATCAAACAGTCCTGAAGGCAGCCCGCGGTATTCCTTTAAATAGCTTTGCCTCAGCTGCATTGATCTGTGTGGCTCATCCGCCATTTGGCAGAGATCTCTATGCTCGCTGAGTGAGCACCCAGGGTTGAGGGGCAGAATACAATAGAGAGAAAGCGTTTGTGGACCTGTGGCATTTATTCCAAGAAACTCTCCTAGCATACACTTACTAAATTAAAAAAAAAAAAACAGATTTGTATGCCATTTATCTGCCCATCACCATTCAGTCTAAACTGCTATAGAGTGTCACCATGTAGCTCGGGCTGCCTTCTGCCTCTCTGTCCATACTCAATCAAACAATCAGTCAGTCAGTCAGTCAATCAGCCATCTATGTGTCAGGGTCTCACCATGTAGCACAGGCTGGCCTCGAACTCAAGTTTCTTGCTGGTGCCAAGCTTGCAGGCGTGCATTGGCGCTCTTTGATTTTTAAACATTTTGTGTGTGTGTGTGTGTGTGTGTGTGTGTGCGCGCGCGCGCGCGCGCGCGTGCTCAGGAGGAGAGGCAATGCTGGGGTGAGAACGCTGGCTCCAGGCTCGCTCTCCCTCCCTAGTCATTGGATCGGAGCCAGCATTCACATCAAACCTTGCCTCCTCATCCCGTCACATGTCACACTGTATATGCTGCCGCCGGGAGGCTTGCTCATGTTTCTGTTAGTGGCATCACACACCCACAGTGCCTCAGGGAAGGGCCCGGTGCACAGTATGGGCATAAACTATCGGCCAGCCTGTTATATTGTCAGTTAGGCCCATCATTGGCTTAGATTTGCTGGGCCAGATGCAGAATTAAGAGGCCGTGGGGAGCGTGCCGGTGTTGGGAAGGAGGTGAGTGAGCGGGAAGTCAGTGAGCTGCCTGTCCTTCCGTGGTTCCTGAGTCCGTCCTCCCGTCCCGCGCTATACCCGGAGCTCTCTTCCCCTCTCTTACCGCTATTGGTTCTCGCCAGCATTTCCTTTCAGAGGTTGAGTGTTGCTGTTTTGCTTGGTTCCTTCATCCTTGGGGTCATGATTTTGTTTTTTAAATGATTAGGTGTTAACTTTGCACTCTTTGCCTAGGACAGCGGGCTAAGCTGCCCTCCCACTCAAGCAGCACGGGTTCCTGGCAGGTAAAGATGGCTGCCTTGGAAGCTCTCAGACTCTTTGCCTTGGCAAAGAAGGACGTGGGCCTGGAGAGATGGCTCAGAGGTTAAGAGCACTGACTGCTCTTCCAGAGGTCCTGAGTTCAATTCCCAGCACCCACATGGTGGCTCACAGCCATCTGTATCCTCTGATGCTCTCTGCTTACCTGCAGCTGTACATGCAGGTAGAGCACTAAGCTACATAACATAAATAAAATATTTTTAAAAAGAAGTTTGTGTGTGACCTTGTGTTTATATGCACCATGTGGCTGTAATACCTGTAGAAACCAGAAGAGGGCATCAGATCCCCTGGAACTGGAGTTATGAGCCACCATGTGGGTGGGTGCTGGGAACTGAACCCAGGTCCTCTGCAAGTACAGCCAGTGCTATTAACCACTGAGCCATCTTTCTGCCCGACAAGAAAACTTTTTAATACTATCCCAGTGGGGCCCATGGGGCAAAGTAGAGTACTTACCTTTGTGAGCCTTTGCACATCTAAGAGGAGCCATAGGTACCCAGCCAGGGACACTACTTGGAAGGCACCTGGCAGGGCAGGGTGGGCACCCAGCAATCCCATCTCTGCCGATCTTGTTCATTGTCTGTCTGCAGGACAGCAGACTCATTCCTGAGCCGGTGTCTCTATCCACACTTCCTCTTTCTCTGTTTTGATGCGCTGGCTTCCTCCCTCGAGGTTTGAGGACATCCAGGTTTCTCCCTGGGTGTGGTGACAAGGTTTTGGATTCTTGGGAGCACGTGCTCATTTGCAGATCTTACCTGTGCCTCTTTGGTCTTGGACAGCTGACTGTTCTCCAACGTGCTCTACCTAGCGTTCTCCAGGCCCCCCCCCCCCCGCACCGTACATCTGTAGGTTGCTTAATAACGTCCCTGGCCTCCGTGGCACCTGGAGAGGCCTTTGGGCCAGTGGTCTCACCCTGTGGGTCTCAACCCCCTGGAGAGGTGCCTAAGGCCATCTGAATACATAGGTAATTGCATTATGACTCATAAAAGTAGCCAAATCACAGTTATGAAGTAACAAGGACATTTACTTTATGTGGGGGGTGGGGCTCAGGAAGGTTGAGAACCTCAGCTATAAACATTTCCAGATGTTCTCTGGGGCGGAGATAACTCCCTCCACCCCGGCTGCTTCCTCTTTGAGCAGAGTCTTTTGGTTTCGGCCCTCCACTGGCTTTCTTTAGTGTTCAGCAGTGAAGGGCAGCGAGGCCTTTGGCTCAAGGTTTTTGTGTCTTGAAGGAGGATGAATCATCAAAGTTTGAGCCGAGTGACTTGGCACAGGACGGGCTGGGCTAATTTAATGATTGAAAGGCTGAGGCTAGGGTGGACACCTAGCCATCCTTTGTTCACCATGTTTCCATTTTGAGTCTGTAAATTTTAACCCCACCCACCCCTCCACCCGTCCAAATGAGCATTTGTAGACCCACTGTTGTCTCTACATCAGCGCTGTGCTCTCTGAAAGAACAGTTACATTTCACTTTCACTACTACCTGAGGGGAGTGGATGTGCAGACGGACACACACACACAAACACACCACACACACACACACACACCATATACACAGCACACACACACACACACACCACACACACCCCACACGTACACACAACACCACATACACACAACACCACACACACATACATATACACACTACATACACACCACACACACACACACACACACACACACACACACACACACACCCTGCCCTTGTTTGCTCTCCATCTCCATGGCTGTGATGAAATGCTGACCAGGAGCGACTCTGGGACTAACAAGTTTCTTACTTACAGGCTACTGTCCTGTCACTGAGAGAAACCGGGGCAGGAGCCGCAGTAGAAACCAGGGGAACAGTACTTTTAGCCCTAGGCTTGCCGAGCTTAGCTTTCTTCTACAGCGCAGGCCCACCTGCCTGTGGAGAGGTGGCCCCCTGAGGCAGAAACACATAAGAAACAAAACTCTCTACCCAGAGCTAGACAGCAAACGAAAGAGGACCGGCCTGTATCCCACCACGTCTTTTAGGGACGCGCCTTCAGTGGCCTCAGTCCCTCCTGCTAGGCCCCACCTCTTAAAAGCTCCACTACCTCCCAGCAGCCTGTAGGATGAGCAATAAGCCTTTACCATATGGGCCTCTGGGAGACATTTAAGATGAAACTACAGCATAATGTTTCAAGACTAGCAGGTTGAAGGATGAAGGGGATTCCCCTAGGCAAACCCTTTCAAAATGGCCTCCTCTGAGCCAGTTGTGGTGGCGCACGCCTTTAATCCCAATACTCTCTCAGGAGGCAGAGGCAAGTGGATCTCTGTGAGTTCCAGGCCAGTCTGGTCTACAGAGCGAGTCCAGGTCAGCCAGGGCTACACAGAGAAACCCTGTGTCAAAAAAAAAAAAAAAAAGACAGGGTGAGTGGGGGTAGGTGGGGGACTTGGGTCAATAGGATCAAAATACCTTGTATGAAATTCTCAAGGAATTTTAAAAGACAAAGACTGAGGCCTGAGCATGCCTGTCAGCATAGCCTCATGATGGCGGCCACTGGTCAGCAGAGCGCCCAGGGCGTGTGCCACAAGCTTCAGATGCTTTTACAAAATGCTCTGTCTCTACTCATGCAAAGACTGGACTCCTTTTTTACTCATAAACTGGGCAGGGGGCTGCGCTTGCTAATATTTCAGTGCCTATCTCCCCTGGGTGGGCTGGGTGTCCACTGCAGCCAGAACACAGCCTCCTCGTGAGCGTGACCGCCTGTTTACAGAACCCCTCTCCCCAGGAGGCCTTGAGGCATGCGTGGCGTTCCACCGCCGCCTGCTTTCTATGAGATAATTGGTGTTGAATTCTTGGCGCCTTACGTGCGGTATTTTCATTATTCTGCTCTTAACAAAGGGATTTGCAAGTCTGGGAAATTAGACCGAGTCGGTTGGGGCGTTTCTTGGATTAGGGGAGAGTGGGTCCTGATGAATTTATTCACCACGCTTTTCAGGCCGCTAATCCCAATAGCCTGCCTTGGATTAATGCACGGCATGCTCTCTCTTTCCCTCTCTCTTTCCCTTCAATTTAGCATTAGTTGTTTTATATTCTATAGCAGACAAATGTGACCAGAGCAAGCCCCCCAAACAGCTATTTAAGACCCCCTTCCCCTCCCCCCTCTCCCTCCTCTCTCAGCTCTGGGATCAGACCCAGGGCTATTGGCATGTCAGGCGAGCACTGGCGTTCCCACACCACACTCCCAGGCCGTAGTCACCTTCTCTGGATCGTTGTGGGTGCTGCTTTTGGAAATGACCCCAAAAACTCCACGTGCAGCCGCTTGGTGGGATCTGAAATCGTGTCGTGAGGGCTTTTAGATCCTGAGACACGTGGGTATTTTCACTCTGACTCCAACCTTGACTGCAGTATGCTATTTACGAAAAGCCGTGAGGCTGGAGACGTGACTCAGCGGTGACAGGCACTGGCTGCTCTTCCAGAGGGCACGAGTGACGCACAGTCATCCACGACACACCTAGCCTAGTCGGTGTCCACCCGTGAAGTCCTTCGGTGGTCATGCGCCGCTTACTGCATGAGGACAGCCCCAAACAGAGCTTTGTGACAACACTTTCTTCTCTGTCTTGCAGGAGCCTGAAGCTACTGTGTACTCTGCTGTGACGTTTTGGCTCCCAGCTCCCGTCGTCAGTGAGAAGGCCTGAGAATCTTACCGTAGGTACTGAATGCCTCTTGGCACCTCAGAATGTCAACATTTTTGTATTAGAATGTATTACTCTTTTTTGAGACAGGTTTTCTCTGTGTCGCCCTGGCTGTCCTGGAACTCGCTCTGTAGACCAGGCTGGCGTGGAACTCACAGAGATCTGCCTGGCTCTGCCTCCCAAGTGCTGGGATTAAAGCTGTGCACCAGCTAAGCCGAACCTTCCACTCAGCCCGTTTTGGTTTTTTTTTTAAAGACTTATTTATTTTATGTATGTGAGTGCTCTGCCTGCATTACCCCTGCAGGCTAGAAGAGGGCATCAGATCACATTGTGAGTGGTTGTGAGCCACCATGTGGGTGCTGGGAATTGAACTCAGGACCTCTGGAAGAGCAGACAGTGCTCTTAACCACTGAGCCATCTCTCCAGCCCCAGCCTGTCTTTTTTTTACAGCTCCTAACACGTGTTCTTTTTCAAAGTTGAGAGTTCTGAGGGGAGCATGGGGCGGGGAGAGGTCAAGGTTGGCCAGAGAGACTTTTTTGCTTTTCTTTTTAAATAAAATCTCACTTTTTAAAAATCTGATTTTTTTAAAAAAAATTACTTATTATGTATACAGCATTCTGCCTGCATGTACACCTTCATTCCAGAAGAGGACATCAGATCTCATTATAGATGGTTGTGAGCCACCATGTGGTTGCTGGGAATTGAACTCAGGACCTCTGGAAGAGCAGCCAGCGCTCTTAACCTCTGAGCCATCTCTCCAGCTCCCCAAAATCTGATTCTTATGTTTGGGTTCTGCATAGAAAAAGGTACCACTAAAAATCTGCTTTAAAAATCCGTTGCTCTAGCCGAGCGTGGTGGTACCTTTGGGAGGCAGAGGTAGGTGGTCTACATAGAGAGGCCAGCCTGGTCTACATAGGACAGCCAGGGCTGCATATAGAGATCCTGTCTCAAAAAAAATAAAATAAAAATATTAATTAATAAAATAAATACAAATAGTTGTGTAAATAATCGCCTGCTCTAGCTATTTTCTATGGCATTACAAAGGATCACTATGTGGTCACTGTTTTTTTTTTTTTTTTTGTTATCATCAGGATGTTGAAGGGTAAAGCTTTCCGTGTGGGCAGAGGGTACACAGGGGTCACAGTCAGATATGGCCACTCACAGCCTGCATTCTGCCTTTGCCGATATTAAGAACACCTATATAATCCGGTTCAGCAGACCACATGAGTCCCTAATCAGAAGGCCTTTGTGGGAGACGCAGCCTGTCACATGTGAGTGACCATGCAGGTGGCTTTACGTCAAGGATTAAGAAGGAAGGGACCGGGGCGTGTGGGTCTGCAGGGAGGATTGGGCCACACACGGTTCCTGTGGATGAAGCTGTCGCAGCCTCCGTAATCACGTCAGGGACAGGGACAGAGGCTCAGCATTGCCAGGCGTCCCTTCCAAAGCCTAGTGAAAACTGGATCCTCACCGGTGCCGTGATGGGGACTGGGCCACCCTGTCTCAGTCAGGTGCTTCTGTAGGCAAATGCTTGAATGAGAAGGGACTCATTCAGTGGGTGTCCTACTGCTGCGCCAGCCACAAGTGTTTCTGTTTTCCTAACAGGCTGGTGAAGACCAGCCTTCTCAGGGCCTAACACAGGGTGTTGACAGCCAGGGGTGCCTGAATCCAGTCAGGGCTGGGAGAAAGTATAGGGGAGGTCGTTGGCTGGTCCTCAGACCCAGGTCCTGAGCAATGCCTCCACTCGGAATTTCCCAGCCGGGCATCTCACATCCTCTCTCGGGATGTGAGATATGAGCCAGGGGATAATGTCTGTGTCACGTGACTAGGAGGCCTTCCTGTCTTGACCAGGCATGTCTATGCCTCTTACTTTATCGTGTCCTGTCTTCTGCACGGAGGACAGGGAGCTATGTGCAGTCCAGTTCTTCAGTATCCACAGGAAAGGGTTTGTAGTATATACAGGTACTCAACAGACGTGCAGGGGGTTGGGGATCCGAACAGTGACTTTGCCTACCCCCCCCCACCCCACCCCCCCACCCCCGCGCATGCACTATGAGGCCAGGGGCAGTGTGTGTGGTCCATCTTTGTAGGCTCTGAAATCCTACCGTGATGATGGCCCGCCGTGGAAACTTTTTTTTTTTTTTTTCTGAGACAGAGCCTTATTATACAGTCCTGGCTGTCCCGGCCCGGAGCTCCACCTGTGTGTAGACCAGGCTGGCCTCAGACTCAAAGAGGTCATCTCAACTCTGCCTCTCAGGTGTCGGGATTCAAGACCTGGCCAGCTCAGCTCAGCTCAGATCTGCTCGTTGTCCAGGGGGCTCTCCCGGCATGGTGGCGTGCTCTGACAAACCAGTGTGGAGGGGCCACAGGCAAGATAGAGCCTGTGCTACTGAGCTCCCTGTGGGAGTGACAGCCCTGTCCCCGTGCACAGTCTCTGGGCTCCAAGGATGCTGCAGGCTATCCGGGTGGGTGTAGGAGAACTCCTGGCTGTGCTAGGGTATCCGGGCTCTCTGAGTGTGCTGGCTGGTGGCTTGTTCCAGGGTCAGAGGGAGCACGGTGGCCTCAGTTTCCCCTCAGAGCGGAGTAATCGTGTGTGGTTGTACAGGAGAACGTGTGCTGCAGGCTTGAAGGACTTTGCACTGCTGCAGCAAGCGAGGTAACCTTGAAGTAGCTTGTCAGGTGACAGTGGGGAGATTATGGTGGGTCTTGCTTAAGACTAAGTTGAAATAGCTGGATTGAGACTTTAGGCATTCTTTAAAGGGCTGGGAGTGTAGCTCAGAGGTGGGTGTGTGCCTAGCACATTCCATCCCCAGCAACACACACACACACACACACACACACACACACGGCCTTAAAAAAAATAGAAGAGGCCTGTGGCTTACTTCTCAACCGACTGTCAGAAAGCAGGCAGCTGTTCCAGCTGTTTGGTCTAGAACGTTGGCCTTTGGGTAGTGGGTCAAGTTCAGGGCCTGGAGTGGCGAGTGCTTAGCATACTGCATTAGAACCATTGAAGCAAGCAGCTGACCCGGCCACTGACCTAAGGTAAAACTCATTCCTTGTGGCCACCGCACTGTCCCAGGGGACAGGCAGCCAGTGGCATTTCTCCAGCATTCTTTATCTGCGTCCACCTGTCCGCCATGCTGGGCTTTAATCATTCAGAAAAAACCTTCTGGTCTTCGAAGACCTTTGTGTAACCGGACAGTTTCTTCTTGCCCTCTGTCCTCGAGGCTGCGCTGTTCCTGCCTCCCAGGGTGTCTTGTCAGTGGTATGGGAACCTGGCGGCGGGGACGACATGGCCAGTTTCTGAAGATGGAGGGCAGGCTTGGCCTGAAGGAGCAGCTCAGATTATAAACACTGGCCCTTCTGCAGCGAGCGTCCAGGATTTTGGCCACCAGTGAACTGTGACGTGAGATAGGACAGGAAGACCAATCACAGGATGTAGTGTTTCCTGTGTGGATATTATTTGCGCACGACCTCTTCTGCCTACATAGTGCCCATGGCAACCGGGGGGCGGTGTTCTGTGTACCAGATCTCATTGAGAAAACAGAGCCGGGAACAAATGGCAGGCTAATACTACAGCTTACGACATTTTTTACGCAAAGGTACCTTTCGCCAACCAGGTTAAAATACTGGGCAGGAAGGTGCCAAAAACTGGAGCTTAGGTAAACACACTCTAGCAACCGCAAGTCCTTGGATTTGTCCCTCTTCCCCCCTCCCCCCCCACTCACTCTCTGGATTTGTCTTTCCTCTGATAAAGGTGTGAGTTACTCCTGGCCAGGCTGGACCCCCCTCAGGGTGGCTCTGCGCAGCCCTGCTGCTTCTCCTTGGCGTCTGTTGTCCCACATGCACCTGCAGTTGCAGGTGTGTGGCGTTGCAGCTGCATGTGTGTGCCATTGTAGCTGCAGGTGTGTGCTATTGCAGCTGCAGGTGTGTGCCGTTGCAGCTGCAGGTGTGTGCCATTGCAGCTGCAGGTGTGTGCCATTGCGTCTCCCCTGTACCTGCAGGGAAGTAAATTCACTGTGTTCCTCCCAATTAGTTATCACAAAACTGTGTGCTGGGAAACGCGACCCAACTGCCCCCCGCCCCCCACTTCTTTCCTCCTCTTCGCAGCCGTGAGCATCTGAACAAGCTATGAATTTTTTTCCTTTTGCCCTAGTCTCATCTTTAGAATTTGAGTCTTCCAGCGCAGAGTGGAGTGAAGCCCAGAGAGACACTCTGTCTGTCTGTCTGTCTGTCATTTGTTTGTTTTGACTCTGGCTACTTTTATAAAGCCAATAAAAATGGCTCAGTATTCATAATTTCATTTTCCTTAATTCTATACAAAAGGCTATCTCACTGAGTACATCACAGTGGCTAGTACCATCCGAAGTTTGTCTGGCCCTGGGGTGTGGAGTGGGGCCTGGTGTAGGAGGCAAAAGCCTTTCTGGGTCAGTTGCAGGTGAATTTGTTTAATTTTGGAAATTTCCAGACAGGCTTGCTCAGAGACAGAGAAAAGCATTTAAAAAAAAAAAAACCCTCGGATCTAATTACCAGCATTTTCTACGTAGATAGGAGATGGGTTGACCTTGCCAGGACCCTCTTATCTTCCCTCACCCACCCCCACTCCATTTGTTGATTTTATTAGATTTTTTTTCTCCCTCTAATTCAAAAGCACTGCCCACTCATTATAGGGGGGAAAACAGTAAGAATTCATGGAAATAAAAGAGAAAAACAATCCTAGAAAGGCGGCGCTCTCCATCACCCTGCCCAAAAAAAATTCTTTATAACTTAGTTTTCAATACTTCTGTTTTTACAGACTTAAAATAATATTTGCATCATTGTATTTAATCTTCCTGACTGGTCTGGAGTTGCTGCTACATACCTTTTTCAAGCCCCTGCTGTCTGTATGTATGACTTTAGAACATTCCTACCACAGCCCGGGGTGGTCCCTGCAGCTGAAATTATCCACTTTTGTGTCCCACCCCCCATCCCCAAAGCCAGCAGTGGGGGGTGGCGGTAGGGGGGAGGTGGCGTGAGTCACTCCTTGTCTTAGGAGTGATCAATTAGACTTTGCAGGTGGCCATTTAAGGTGTGTCGCCATCTTGCCTCTGTAGATGTCAGATGGCGTGGCCGAGGAGGAGCTGTCCGGCAGCCGGAGGCGTGTTTAGACAAAGTTGTGTCCAGCGAGCCAGGCTGCAGGGAATTCTAATGTTGGTGGACAGGGAGGGTTCAGGGTCAGACGGGCTACAGGGCCTGACTCGGTCTCAGGACAAGTAGGTGGCTGGTGGTGTGACGAGCGGGCTTGAGGCTGTGGGTCTGATCCCCAGCACAAAAGAACAGACCCTAATATCAAAGCGAAGCGGAGCCGGGTCAGCACAGATGGCAGAGAGTGCAGCTTTGGAAGCTGGTGGCTTGAGTTTAGGGCCTGGCCCTGCTGCTTCTGTGCTGTGTGCATTGAGCAAGGGACCATCAGAACTCCACCCTCTCTCCTTATAAGAGTCCAGACGGTTGCAACTTTTCCTGACTCCAGGGAAGACTAAAGAGACACTGCGTGGGCCTGGCCTGCCTCTGAGACAGTCTTGCTTTTTCCCAGCAGGCCCAGCTCACCCACTTGATGTTTTCTCATTCTCTGCGGCTTCTTTTCTTTGTCTGCTTTTGAATCACTGGATTTTGTAGGAATTGCGTGAGGAGGAGGGAGTGAAGTTTCTAGAAGTCTGGGAAGTAAGGTGTGTTCTCTGGCTTGCGTGTATATGGGTCGCCAGCCCAGGTTCCTTAAAGGGCCATCGACTGTGTAAATGGATGAACTGGGAATGTATTCGCTGATTGGTCGGTGAAATTAGTTTTTGCATGGAATACTCTGCCTTAATTATTTGTTATTGTTTTGTTTTGTTTGTTTTTGAGACAAGGTTTCTCTGTGTAGTCCTGGCTGTCCCATGACTCGCTTTGTAGACCAGGCTGGCCTGGAACTCACAGAGATCCACCTGCTTCTGCCTCCTGAGTGCTGGGATTAAAGGCCTGCGCCACCACTGCCTGGCCTCTGTCTTACTCTTGTTCCTGGTCCTCTTTCAAAGAAGCTGTTTCTAGAAGGAGCCTAAGAAAATTGCAGTTCATCTTTTAGGATACCTTGAAGGCCCAAGGAGGTAAAACACCAGTATTCCATCTCAGGAGGACATAGAGAAAGCCTATTTATGGAAGTTCCTGTGCCTTGGTCCCAGACCCCAGTTAGTAGTGCTCCGTTGGGACTGTCCCTGGGAAGCTTGGGGACCTCCTGCACCCTGCATTTGTACAGGTGCTGGGAAGGTGTCTTGGTATTCCCTGAGAGCATTCGCTGTCCACACATAGGGTGGATCATCTCTGGTTTGGGTGAGCAGCTTTGAAAAAGCTTGTTCATGGTGAAGTAGATGGAGCCGGTGGACTCTGACAGAGCAGGTTCAAAACCGGGTGCCAAGAAGAAGCTGAGCTGGCCTTAAAAGGAAAAGCAGAAGTGGGCGGGGCAGAGGAGGAGGAGAAGGAGGATTAATGATGCGATGACACTGGTACTTAGGTGACTTTTAAGAAAAGCGCCCATTGGCTTTTCATTGTGTCCCCTGACGCTTCGTCCTACTGGGATCTCACAAGGCCTGTGGTAGTGACACAACAGTGTCTGTCGTTTTCTCTGCACGTGGGCATATCTGTGTGTGTGTGTGCCAGCGTCCACACGGCCAGAAGAGGGGTGCTGGATCCTCTGGGACAGGTTTGCCAGCATTTGTTCCCAGACTTATTTCTTTGGGCCTCTACAAAGTGTGTGTGGGGGGGGTGGTGCTGACATTGCTCAGCCATCTTGGAGCCACGAGGAACTCAGGGTGCGTGGCTGGGGTCTGAGGCTATGTTGGTGGTGTCTCCTTGCATAGCTCTGTGGCTTTCCCTATTCCAAACGCCTTCATCCTTATTTGTGTACTGTCCCCTGATTTTATTCTGTTTCTTCTTGGCCGCCTAACGTCTGCAGGGGAAGTGGATCCTGCTCTGAAATCACTTCCTCCTCCACAGATTTCTACGCCGTCCTGTCATCAAGTCACTTCCACCATGTCCAGCATCTGAGAATGTTCTTTTTTTTTTTTTTTTTTTTTTGACTTCTGCTGGCAAGGCCCCGCGTTCTGAGCACCTGCCCTTCCTTATTAAAAACTCCATGCCTCCTCACACCACAGCCCACTGGGGGCAGGGGCTGGCCAGCTCCCTGTTGGCTCTAGTGACCGTGCGGCGACATGGTTTCTTGAACCCTGTGCAGATGCAGACAGTCCCTGCTTCACACCAGGCTGCGGGCAGGAGCTGGTCCTTAGGGGACAGGCCATTTTGAAAACCCAGGAACGATCCCAGTGTGAAGGTTTAAAGGACGGTATTGGGAAACAGTGTCCCATAGCCTTTTTCCTGACCCCTCTCTCCTTAAACCATCAAGCTGGAAGGAATCAGTGATTCAATCTGAGACTGACAAAGTTACATCATCCCAAACTCCCCACTTACATTGAAGATTTTAAAAGAGAGCCCAAAGAAGTCTTTCTGAGGCTCTGACCTAATGGATTGTTTTACTTCTGTTTCTTTATTTTTATTTCTTAATTTTGGTTTTTCGAGACAGGGTTTCTCTGTGGAGCCTTGGCTGTCCTAGAACTCCCTTTGTAGACTAGGCTGGCCTCGAACTCAGATCCACCAGCCTCTGCCTCTGCCTCCCGAGTGTTAGGATTACAGGTGTGCACCACTGCCGCTCAGCCACTTCTATTTCTTAAAAGATTTATTCTTATTGTTTTTAATTGTGTGTAACACACACACACACACACACACACACACACACACACACACACACACAGTGCCTGCAGAGGCCAGAGGTAGTAGATTCCCCAAGGGTGGACTTACAGGAGTTTGTAAGCAGCCTAATGTGAGCAATGGGATTTGAACTCAGGCCCTCTGGGAAGAGCAATGTGTGCTCTTAACCACTGAGCCATCTCTCCAGTTCTATTTTACTTCTGTTTTTATGTGATGATAGCCTGGATCCAATTTGGAGTTGGAACTTCTCTGAGGGAAGAACACTTTAAGGAAAGTGTTCTATAGCGACCGTGTGTGTGTGGGATGTTATGAGGTTGCAACGCTCGGTGTTGCTAAGAGTCTTATCAATACCTTATCAATAAAAATCAGTTGGGAGCGACTGTGTATATGTCATTCCTCCCCTCAGGAACTAGGGAGCCTCAGCTCCGGATCCACACCTGGCAGCTTCCTGTGTAAAGTCTCAGCCGCAGGAAGCCGGCCTCCTCTTGTCTGCTGAGGAGGGTAGATTCATTTTTTTGTACAGAGAAACCTCATCTTTTGCATAACTGCTGGTTGAAAAGACCTGCCTCGGAGTCCTGGCCTGAGTGGAAGAGGTGGACAGCATCTTTCTGAGAGTTTTAAAATACCTCTGAAGAGACACAAAGGGTATTTTCTTAAAATAAACCCTGGGTGTAGTGAATCAGTCTCATGTTTCCTCTCTCTCACCCATGAGGTGGAAATGGGCACCTAACTGGGACATTTGTGGTGATCTCATCAGTGGCTCACAGCACCTGGCAGCACTTGTAAACCAGTGCTTTGGTCCCAGCTGTGCCCCCTCTCACTCCCGTCACCGAGGGCTATGCCAATGGCAGAGAGTCTTTTTTGTGCACATGTTTGGGGGATGAGAGCTGCAGGCCGTGGTTACACTGCCTTGCCCTCTTTGTATGGCGCCGGGAAACCAAGATCTCCCTGTCTGTATTTGTACTTTGTGATCTTCAATCTGAAGGTGGCTTTGCAGTCCCTCCAACATGGTTGTTTACTGGCCTCCTGTCCGGGCTGGTGGTGACACGGGTTTGTCTGTGACGCGGGTCTGTCTGTGCCTAAGTATTTAGCATCCATGCATGGCTAAAAGAGCCTTTTGTCCGAGCCTGAGGTCTCTGGTTCACTTTCTGCCTTATGGAGGAGGTTCAGAAGTCTATTCCTGGCGTGTGGCTCTCAGGAGGCTATGTGAAGAAGTTACTGTACTGTTTTAAACGCGCTGAGGCCGGAGCACCGGGCAGCATGCGTACTAGCCAAACACTCTAGCACCGAGTCCCTTCCTCAGGCTTGCAGTGCTCCCTTCTGTGCAATTCTGTATGTCCTGGAGAGGCTCAGGCCTGGGGAACCATGGAACCTGACTGTTGGCTGTGGGACGGCTAGACTGAAACTATCTCGCCTCTAAGTGGTTTTATATCGGGCCTCACCCCCATGTTTCCATCCTGCAGTGAAGTGAGGTTTGTAGGTTTGTGGCCATGACTGAGCGCAGCAACCCTGTTTCTTTCTCTTTTCTTACAGATTTGCACGGCACGATGGGTTGCAAATACCTGCTGGGCCTGGGTCAGCAGATGCTGCGCCGGAAGGTGGTGGACTGCAGCCGGGAGGAGAGCAGGCTGTCCCGATGCCTCAACACCTTCGACCTCGTAGCTCTCGGGGTCGGCAGCACCCTGGGTGCTGGCGTCTACGTCCTAGCCGGCGCGGTGGCCCGTGAAGATGCTGGTCCCGCCATCGTCATCTCCTTCCTGATTGCGGCCTTGGCCTCAGTGCTGGCCGGCCTGTGCTACGGCGAGTTTGGTGCCCGCGTCCCCAAGACGGGCTCGGCCTACCTCTACAGCTACGTGACAGTGGGGGAGCTCTGGGCCTTCATCACTGGCTGGAACCTGATTCTCTCCTACATCATTGGTACGTCTCCGGTCCTCTCCAGCCTGCAGCCTCCGCCCTCTATGCTCAGGATGCTCTGATCTCCCCTCCCCCAAAGACCAACTTAGTACATCTATCTCCATGGGCGGCTGCAGCTTGAGTTGCCTGTTGAGTTTAGCAGGAATTAAAGGGCCTTTAGGAGTCAGTGTTGTGACTTTTCTCACTTTTCATTTGTTCTGTTGCCGCTATAAACAGCGAGACTAAAAGCAACTTTGGGGGGAAAGGGCTTATATCAGCTTACAAATTACAGTCCGTCTGTGGGGGAAGTCGGAGTAGGAGCCTAGAGGCAGGGACCCAAGCAGAGACCATGGCGGAGCGCTTCTTACTGGCTTTTTCTCATGGCTTTCTCGACCTGTTTTCTTTTTTTTTTTCCTTTTTTTTTTTTTTTTTTTTTTTTTTTCCTTCTTGAGACAGGGTTTCTCTGTGTAGCTTTGGCTGTCCCAGACTCTCTTTGTAGACCAGGCTGGCCTCGAACTCACAGAGATCCACCTGCCTCTGCCTCCCAGAGTGCTGGGATCAAAGGTGTGCGCCACCAGGCCTGGCATGATTCTAATTTGAAAAGTCCCACTTGTCACTACAGTGACTATATCGTGGTGGATGGCACTTGGGGAAACACAGAGAGAGGAGAAACAGCCATCCTGAGAACCAACAGGAATGTTGCTTGCTGGGTTCTGCTTTGGCCCAGCATCTTACTGAGGCCGAAGGACACTGGACAGTGAGGGATGTCCTGCTGTTAACAAGTTAGGGCTGGGTAGACATGCAGGGGGCTCGAACTCGGGGCTTTGGGAATGTTAGATGTATGTTCTTCCACCAAGTGACACTCTCGACCACCACATATATATGCATTTAATCTCTTTATAACGAAAATATCATGATGGCTTCTCCATGGTAGTATTCCTACTAAGTGTCATTGGGTACATAGGTTTATAAATACAGGGTAGCTCACCGAGTGTCCTTCTGCAGTTTGGGATCATTATCTGTTGTCTTCATAAATAATTACTTTGTGCGATTGTAGTCATAGCCAGAGTTTCTTTCCCCTTGAAGCTACTGAAGAGGCAGAAAGCCTAGGTCATGGTTTCTGCCCGTTTTAAAACCATTGTTTACGCTGTTTCTCCATCCGCCCCACCCCCAGCCTTTCCCCCACACACTTCACAGACCATTAGCATTAAACACAGCCACCCATGAAACCGGAGTCCGCTCCCACGAGGAAACGTAGACATGGTCCTGTGATCCGCCTCCGGGGACCTCCTGGTCCTGGCAGCCTCTTGTCTGCATGGGGGACACCATAGCCACCTCCTCAGGCTGTCAGGCAGAAGCCCCCCCCCCCCATAGGCTGCTCTTTCAGGTGGCCGCAGTGTCTGGGAGGCAGCAGAGCTCCTCCTAATGGTTCTAATGTAAATTTCGTAATGGCTTGTCCTTTCCCACGCAGCCTTCAGACTGTAACCAGACTCTCACACACCAAGGCTTCTCCGTGGGAACCCAGTGGGTTCACCTGGGCTCGAAACAACAGCGAGCTTGAAGTGCTTGCTGTTGTCGGAGCAACAAAACAATGCTAGTCTTTCCTGGAGTGCCGCGTGCCTGTGTTAGAGGCATGGAGACAGCCTGGGAACCTCTACTCAGCCTTAACTACCAAGAGAGGAGAGCTTTTCAGTTTTAAAGGCGTGTTTACATTTATGGCCTTTTAAAGCCGTGATTCTGACGTGGGAACAGGGTGAAGAAAGGATGGGGTATGCAGTAGGGTGGGGCGTGGAACGACACTGCAGCAAGCTGGCTTCGGGGATGCAGGGCTGGCCGACCGCATCTCATCGATAGGCTCCTGGTCTTCATGGGCAGAATCCCTAATAGCCGGAGGAGAAAATGAGGCTGCACTTTTGAGTTTTCGGGAAAACACTTAGCATGAGGGGAGCCAATAGTGAAGAGGTATCCTTATGAGGCTCGCTCTGACGTCCTGTGGACCATTCATAGTCATGGGTGGGGGAGGGGGAGGGGAGAAGGTGGGCTCTGAAACGAAAGGAGAAAACCAGATGCAAACATTGGAGCCTCATTTCCTGACAAACAGCACTGGAGAGGCAGCAGGGCATCTTCAGAAGGGAAGGAGACGGGGAGTGAGAGTACAGCCAGGACTGTCAATGGTTGAGGTCCAGCCTCTTCTTGTGTTCTCTGTAGCTGGGGGTCGGTGAGGTGGGTTCTTCGCCGTGGAACTGCACTTGGGATACCATGGCCTCTGGGTTCCGGTACAAAGCGGCAGCCTGGCTTATCAGGGTTGAGGGTATGCTTGGCCCTGTGATGGGGTCAGCCCATTGATAAATCACTTTTCAGGTGAGTCGGTTAAGGCTGTGTATACTGGTTTCCCTGCCGCCGAGGGCTTACAGGAGAGTGGGCTCCTAAACAGTGTCCTGACTTGTCAGTATTTGTCATTTGATAGATGCTGTCAGAACCCGTCGGTTGGTAAGGGCTGTGATTTACTTGTAAGTTTTTATTGTGACACTCATGTACACATGCGCATGTATATGTACATTTATGCTCATGTGCGTATGCTGTGTTTGAAGCACACACGCAGCTGCTTCCCAGCTTCTCACAGTTACATACTAATAGTTACCTCATAGAACAAAAGCATCACAGAGAGTGAGTGATGCACTCCTGTCATCTTAGTGCTTGGGAAACGGAGACAAGAGGATGGCCAGTCTGAGGCCAGCCCAGCTGCATGCCGAGACTCTGTCCCAGAAAACCAATGCCCGTGTCCCCTCCCCACCCCCGGAAAATACAAAAACAGTGAAAGCACAGGCGATCCACCAAAACTACAAATGCCCCCATCCTAGGGGCAGAGCAGATTCCCACTCGTGTCCCTCCCAATCGTGGGCCAGGCTGACACTCTCCAGCATCGCCACAGAGGATCAAATGAAATATCGCTAGACCCTGAAAAGATAAAAATTGAAATTCAGTACCTACTGAACGCATATTGCTATCGATACTTATGCAGAGTTGAAAAATCTAAACTTTCAATTTATGGTTGGGATTCATTCATACACCAGTGTAGCACGCACACGTGGGCACACGCATGTGCACACACACACTCACTCACTGCACGCGTACACACAAACCCGCACACACACACACACATACACACTCACACACTGCACGCCACACACATGCAAGCACACGCACACACCCCTTAAACACACAGTGTAGATCTCGGTTAAGGATAAAATGGGTTTCTTTCCAGCCCTAGTGGCCCCAGGGAGCCTTTGGCTTCACCCCGTTCACTGTAGAGTCATTGCATATACTGCGACTCAGCCAACCGACGATGGTTCAGGATGCAGCCTGCTGTCCCCCCCCATACGAGGGGCTGACAGGTAACCACTGTTTTCTGACTGTCACCGTGTGCTCTGCGGCAGGTACTTCAAGTGTGGCAAGAGCCTGGAGTGCGACCTTCGACGAGCTCATAGGCAAACACATCGGAGACTTTTCACGCAAGCACATGGCTCTGAATGTCCCTGGGGTGCTGGCCCAGAACCCTGACGTATTTGCTGTGATTATAATCATCATCCTAACAGGTAAAGACCCGTTTTGACAAAAAGATTGTGTTGGGGCCATGGGTCCCAGTCCTGCTGTTAGCTTGCTTTGCCTCTTACATTTGCTTATTTATTTATTTGTCCATTCATGTATTGGTGCTTCTGGGCACGGAACCCAGAGCCTCACCATGCCTGGCCTGTGCTTTTACTCCGAGCTAGCCCTCAGCCCCTCTCGGCTTCTGGCTTTCTTGCCTCTTTGGTCCTGCCCCCTGTTTCTTTGCTCTCTTCCCTGGCCACTGGCCTGCCTACAAATCAGCTTGTGCTCCCTGGCGTGAGGTTTTGTTAGCACTGAAGGCTTTTTGACCTTTTGACTCAGAAGATGGTGCTTTGGGAAGGAAGTGTGCCAGGAAAACGTGGAGCAGAGATGTTCCTCCGGAAGAGGGTGGTGTGCTTAGGCTTCTGAGGCATGTTGCGGGGGGGGGGGGGGGGGTTCTGCTTACGCGTCCCAAATACGCACACACCCTTTCGGCGCATAAGTTGCAGAGTTTGGAAATGCCAGGTGCTGCAGGACACAGCAGTTTCTCGTTAGTGATGCTGGCCTGTGACTCTGATGCTCAGATGGGCATCATTCTCCGCGGAGCATCTAGCAGACACGCAGACGCTTCGGCACCGGCAGTGTCCATCAAATGTTAGAACTCAGCATGTCTTGGGTGGCTCCTGAGAGCTGTAGAAGTGAGGTCATCTAATGCTGGGCCAGCCCTGGCAGTATTTTTGGCCCAGCTAACAGAAACATGTATTAGAAAATAAGTCTGTACAGCTATGGTTAGACTTTGATTTTTGTGAACACGAGAGGGAGGGACACTAAGGAAGGCAGCACATTGGAGCACGGTGGCATCTTCGCTCAGCCACTGATGAATTCATTATTTGATGGCTCACTCATTACTCAGTGTTTTAGACTTCATCCCATGCGTACGGGGTGTTTTTTTGTTTTGTTTTGGTTTTTTTCCTCTATGCTGCCTGTGGGAGGACCACATTCTCTGATCATACTGGTTCCTGGGTGACGCCGGCTCCCTTCCATCACGATTTGGCCACGTGCTAACCTTCTCTCCCCCCCACCCCCGTTGCTGTAGCAAATGCCTGAGTTCATATGGTATCAGGGAAAAGGGTTTATTTAGGCTCACAGTGTCTGAGGCTTCAGTCGTGGACCGTTTGCCCTGCTGGCTGGAGAGAGAAAAGAAAGGACACCCCCACTCCCAGCCCCACTCGTCACCCCCATCCTGACCTGGCCTACACATCCATTCAGGGGCAGCCCCAGGACCTGGAGAACCGGCTCCTGGATGCTTTCTGCCTCTCTGTAGCCCCGCCTGGTGGACCGTACCTTTACTATGTGAGCTGTGTGTGCACGGCAGAGGCTCTTACCACTGGGGTGGGGGGGTGGGGGCAGGCTGTCCCCTGTCGTGTGATTCTTCTGTTTTGCGTTTAATGAGAACTAACAAGCTAGAACTGGTCAAGTTTAGATATTATTTTAGGAATATTAAGTCTGAGGAGGGACCATGTTCCTAGAACGCATTGCTACAGCCAGCGTGACTTAAGTATCTCCAAGGAATGCTCCCTCGTTCCCGCACCAAGTGATGTTTCCTCAGAGAGAACAAATCCTTTTTAACTTTCCTGGAGTATCTTTCCCTTGCCTGATGAGGGGACCCAGGCCCTGTGCACCCTCCACCAAGCGCTTGCTCCTCGCGGAAGGCTGACCGCCACGGTCTAGACTTCTGCAGCCTTCAGTGCTCCACTGTTCCACTGTGGCGCCTTCTCTGTGCTCCCAGGGAATCCAGGTCTTTGCTCTGAGAGCAGCAGTCGGTTGAGCTGCGTTCCTCAGAGGCACGCAGAGAATGTTGGAGGTCCCACGCCTAGTGGCTGCCTCCTGCCCTTCACCTTCTTGTCCCTTGTCCCTGAATGAAAGAAACTGGGCTCTGGCTAACTCTTCCATGTGGCCTTCTGTTTGTGCCTTTCTCTTAGGATTGTTAACTGTCGGTGTGAAAGAGTCAGCCATGGTCAACAAGATATTCACGTGTATTAACGTCCTGGTCTTGTGTTTCATCATGGTGTCCGGCTTCGTGAAAGGCTCCATTACAAACTGGCAGCTCACCGAGAAGGATTTCTTGAATGAGTCCAGCCGCCTCTGTAGGAACAAGTGAGTTTACTCCATGTGTCCCTTTGGCGGCTCTCCGTATTAGCTGTTTTAGATCATATGACACAGTTCATAGGATAACATGTACCTTTAAATATTACATGATTTTAATTTATTTTGTAAAGATGCTCCTCCTCCTCTTCCTCCTTCTCCTCCGCCTCCTCCTCCTCCTTCTTCATTATCATCATCATCAAAGTAGCTAAAGAGTTTTATTTTTTAAAAACCAGTTGATTAATGTATTTATTTACTATGTAGACCTAGCTGGCCTCAATACATAGAGATCCGCCTGCCTCTGCCTCCCAGGTTCTGGGACTAATGCTGTGCACCACCCCACTTCTCCTGTGCCTTCAACAAGTTCTAATTATTTAGGAAACAAAGCCAAGTCATTGTGATGCCATTTTAATCTTCTTGGTCAGATGTTCAGGTGAATCCCGGTGTCCCAGGACACGCAAGAAGCTATCTGTGACTCTGTTGTCATTAAGGCTAATGCTTAAATTGCCTTGATGAAGGCACCTTTGGAAGACATGGTGGCTTCTTATGGTGGTGGCTGGCCACTTTGGAGTCACAGCTGTCTCCAGTTTGTCCTGTCCTGCCTGATGACAACGTCCGCTGGCCTCTTGTCTGATGAGTGACTGGACTGGGTGTGAGAGCATACCGTGTTTTTTTCCAGAAGGGGAAATGGTATATCCAGGGTGTCCGAATATCAGCCCTGAACACCCCTTTGGCATCCCCACCCCGACTTGTCCACGCCCTTCTACCCCCATCTTTGTTTCCTCTCCAGATCCGGTGAGCAGCCACAGGTACCTACAAGGGGGCGGGGCTCAAGAGTGCCGCCCTACGCTAGAGATCTGAGCAGTCACACGTACCGCATTAGTCATTGGTGTGAGACCAGGTGTCGAGCCTGTACCACTGCTGCAGCAGGAACAGGTCGAGTTAGATACACAGAACTTCACTTAAGCCTACTACCCTTTAATTAGCAGCTTAAACAAAAGTATCTTTTCCTTTCCTAAACTCTACCATGGAGACGGGAGGACGTGCTCAAATGTGCTTTCCATAGTTAGTTATATTTATGCCAAGTTTATTGGTCCCGTGAATCCAAGATGGAGTGGAGCGAACTCTGAGAGCGCTTTGAAGTTTCAAGGTAGGCTTTGGAAGCCGGGGAGAGCGCATTTCTCTGGCCGCTGTTTCCAGGCAGGAGTGAAACACAGAAGGCCTCTCTTGCTTCCTGGCGGTCAGCTGGGATTTAAATTTGTTATTGCAGATTGCCTGGGCCGTCAACAGAGATTATGTTCCCCAGTCATCCCCGAGCTGGCCACCTCAAGGATGGCTTACCAGACAAGGTGACATTTGTTGCTGGAGTGAGAATCTGCCTCTGTGGGAGAGGAGGCCTGCAGGCCTGGAGGCTAGCAGGCTCGTTAGTCTTATTAAAGTCTGTAAAGGGCCTTATTTTATTTGTGGATTCATTTTCTGGCCACAGATTCACATTTCTCACAATAGCCTCGTGTATGTTTGTATGAGGTTGCATGTCTCTCAGTGACAAGCCCCGCATTTCCCTCCCCAACCCCGTCACTCAAGGACATGTGATCACGCTGTCCTCTGTGGCTGTGGTAAAACACTGACTGAGGCAACTCAGGGAGGACTGGATTTATCCGGTTTGTATCCATCACCAAGGGGAGTCAGGACAGGAACCTCTGGCAGGGACCAGGAGGCCTGACGGCATTGTGCGGAGTGTGAGGAGAAGTGTGGCGGTGTCTGTGTATTGGTATGTCCTTGCTCGTGGATTTGCACTCACTCCACCAGTTGGGGAAGGCTGTGTGAGCCCCTTGTTGGAGTCAGAGAGGCCCATTGGGTGCTTCCCTCCTCCTCACAAGCTGCTCAAAGCCCTTTCTGTGTCTCTCGCTGTTCATCCGCACACCCCGCATGGCTAGCCCTTGGCGCTCTTCCGGGAGTCCAGTGTTCCTGCCTGATGCTTTTTCAAAGCAAACCTTCAGTGACAAAGCCCACACTTTTACTGCAGCCATTTTCCCTCATATACATGGGTGCTGCGGGAATGCAGCAGTCGGCTAAAAAACAGTGTGCTTGTGTAAGACCTTAGCTTGCTTAGAAACACCTGTTTTTAGCTAAGCGGTGGTGGCGCACACCTCTAATCCCAGCACTTGGGAGGCAGAGGCAGTTGGATCGCTGTGAGTTCAAGGTCAGCCTGGCCTACAAAGTGAATTCCAGGCCAGCCAAGGCTGCACAGAGAAGCCCTGTCTCAAAAAACAGACAAACAAAAAACCAAAAGCCTGATTTTATACTTAAGATCCTAGACCACACACGACTTGGGGAGCAGGGCCGGGTGAGGCCGTACACGGTGTTTATATGTGCCTGTGTCCTCCCAGCCTCCTGCCTCTCCTTACCAGTCTCTGCATGGAAATGCTTCTGGAAAGGTACATAGTGTACGCCAAGTCCTCTGAGCCCTGGAGAAGAGAGGCCTGACACCACTGAGTGCCCTCCTCACTGTGGTCAGAGAGACTGAGCCCTGATCTTCTCTTCAGAGCAGTGCTGTCCCCAAAAGGAAACGGTGCAGCGGATGTTCTAATCTTTGCTTTTTCTTTTTTTTCTTTCTATTTCTTTCCCCTAGTGACACAAACGTGAAACACGGTGAGGGAGGGTTCATGCCCTTTGGATTCTCGGGTGTCCTGTCTGGGGCAGCGACCTGCTTCTATGCCTTCGTGGGCTTTGACTGCATTGCCACCACAGGTTTGTGGAGCCTTGTGCCGGGTGGGGCCCTGCTCCCTCACCGCCACTGCCAGTAATGTCTTCCTGTGGGTACATTCCACTTGCTGTTCTGGTCCCAGAGGAGCAACTGTGTGGATTTGTCGCTTCCTGCTGATCTCTTCTCACTCCCCCTGGCACCTTCCCACATCCCCTAGGAGCAGTGCCTGACAGGAAATTACATCATTAACATAACCAGGGCTCTGCGGCCAGAGTGGGACAGTGACAGTGTGGCCATAGCCTGGTTTCATATCTGCACATCCGGGCCATTATAATAACAACGACCCGGCAGATTGAATAGGTCAGGCTCCCTTAAGCCTCTAGGCTCACCCAAAGGAAACTCCGTTAGCTGAACCCTGATAGAAAGGTCAGGAACGCCCTCCTGGGCTGTGATTATGTGGCGGGTGTTTCCAAGGGCACCTCCTCCCCCTCCCCCCCCCCCATTCTGTCACGGGAAGGGCTGGGAGACCCCGGAGACCCCAGTTCCCCCTTGCGGTCATGACGTGATGCTCCCGCCCTCGGTCCCTCATTGGTTGACGCCCCCCCCCCCCCCCCCCCCCGCCACTGTTCCTAGGTGAAGAAGTAAAGAACCCCCAGAAGGCCATTCCTGTGGGTATCGTGGCGTCCCTCCTCATCTGCTTCATAGCGTACTTCGGCGTGTCCGCCGCTCTCACACTCATGATGCCTTACTTCTGTCTGGACACCGACAGCCCGCTGCCTGGTGCCTTCAAGTACAGCGGCTGGGAAGGCGCTAAGTACGCCGTGGCTGTCGGCTCCCTCTGCGCACTTTCCACCAGGTGAGGGCAGCTTCCGGGCACTCCCGACCCCACACCCCAACACCAGTGTGTGGCTCGTTGTGCATTTTGTCGCCATAAGTTATTTGTGTTGTTAATACGGCGGTCCCCTTTATCCGCGGGGAGCTATGCTCGGAGACCTCCGCTGGAGGCCTGAAACAATAGGTCATTCCAAACCCTATGTACACAGTATTTCCTTTTTCCACACGCACACATGATCGTGTTAAAGTTTAATATGGCACAGTAAGATGTACACATATAGCTAAGGTACAAGGGGCATGATTATATATGACACTTAAAATAAAAGTGGGAATAGCAGTTGCTTTTTTCTGGAATCTTCCATCTGATGTTTTCATACTGTAGTTGATATGGCTTAGGAGCTACAGAAAGTGATAAGAGCTGGGGCCAACTTTGTACAGGATGTTTGGGAAGGATGCGGCTTTCTTCTCCTGACTTTGACCCCTGACCCAGGTCCCCTCTTTGATCACTGTATTTTTGGCCTTTAGTTTGGCTGGTAAGGCAGGAGCCTCTTTGAGTAAAGGAGTGGGTGCCTTTTAATGAGTCCCATACCCCCAGCACGCATGTGTGCGCGCGCGCACGTGCACACACACACACACACACACACCCTGACCCTGGGCTTCCCCACCAGCTTGTGTAAACAGGAACCGTTTGCTAACCATCACCCTCCACTAGGACTAACTGTAGACACAAATGTGAAAGCTCCCTTATGGAGGATGCTCCCTTATGCCAGGTGTCCTGTAGCCCCGGGTGCCGAGTGCTATGGAGGGGAGTGGATCTTGGTGAGAGCAGACACCCGTCCTTGGCTGCGGTCATGCAGGAGTCGGCAAAGGCTTCATTTGCCAGTGACCTGTTTGACTCACGTGTTTTCCGTCTTTCTCGCTCAGCCTCCTGGGCTCTATGTTTCCTATGCCCCGAGTTATCTATGCCATGGCTGAAGACGGGCTCCTCTTTAAATTTTTGGCCAAAATCAACGATAGGACCAAAACACCAATAATCGCCACGGTGACCTCAGGCGCCATTGCTGGTAAGTGTTTAACCCATTCTCCGTGCTGCTATTCGAACACGTAAGTCAGTGTTCCTGGGGAGTCGTGACGTTTACTTGTCTGTATGAGCTGTGAAAAGCTCCAGCGCATCCATTAGAGACCCTCAAACCACCGCTTTGTACACCCAGAACTGGGTTCATAACAATTTTAAGATTAAATTTATGTGTATGGGTGTTTGGCCCTGCATGTATGTATGTGCGCCAAGTGTGTGCCTGGTACCTACAGAGGCCAGAAGAGGGAGTCGGGTCCCCCAGAACGGTTGTGAGCCAACACATGGGTGTTAGTGACCGAGCTCAAGTCCCTTGGGAGGGCAGCCAAAGCTCTTTTTATTTATTAGTTATACCGTATTGTGCCCCATGTGCTCCCGCAGGCCAGAAGACAGCACCATATCTCATTGTAGATGATTGTGAGCCACCATGTGGTTGCAAGGAATTGAACTCAGGACCTTTGGAAGAGCTGACAGTGCTCTTAACCTCTAAGCCATCTCTCCAGCTCTAGATAACTGTGCTTTGATAAAGGAGAACGAAACCAGATTTACAGAGGATGGGTGGGAGTTATTCTTAGTGTTTAACACTTACTGTCACCTCCATGGCCAGAGTGTGCGCGTGTTCTCTCTCTCTCTCTCTCTCTCTCTCTCTCTCTCTCTCTCTCTCTCTCTCTCTCTCTCACACACACACACACACACACACACACACACAGCCACCCACCTTCCCTGCCCCTTCAATGTTTCCTTTAGTAGGCTGACCTCTTCCATAATCCAAGCCCAGAGGACTTTGGGTGACCACCAGCAAGTCCAGTGTCCATGTATCTTAGCACACAGATGTCCTCGAACGTAAATACCCACTTAAGAAACAGCACAGAACAGGTGCCACCTCTTTCCCAGGGGACACATATAGGGCGCTGCTGTTGGCCCTCAGCAGCGGTAGACCCGGAGCTGAGGAGCCTTCTTGTGCAATTCTGCAAAGATAGCACAGGAGACCCGAGAGGAAGCCGGGCTGCAGGCTGTCGTTTGTTTTGCAGTCTGTTATTCCTTCCGCTCACGGCTGAGGCTAGAGCCTACTGCCGAGGTGGAGCAGCAGAGGTCCGGCGAGACCCCGGGTCCCACCCTGAGAGGCAGAGCTGCTCCTAAGGTACAATTTGTATCTCAGTGATTTGTGGAATGGCCACTAGTCAGGCAATTGGCCATCTTAAATGATCGGATTATTTACTAGTGTTATTAATATTTTTGCTCTAATTAAGTGTTTTAGTTTTGTGACTATTATAATAAAAGAAAACAAGCTTCGGATTACTTTATCAGTATTTCTGCAGGTTCTGGGGCACCAGGTTACAACTTGGCCAATTTGCTCATTGTTTCTACATAATTTGACTTAATTTCCTCCCTGTGCTCACAATGGGAGGTCAAACCATCACCTTTCAGGTGACTGACTATGAAGTACACGCCACTCACCAAACCAAGTATTTCCCCCTTTGGTGGGATTAACATCTTGTGCTCTGAAACCACACACATGGCAGCCGATTGTCAGGGCTTCTCTGTGAACGGAAGTGGAGGCTGGTGCTGCGTGCTCAGTCGGAAGGCAGTCCAGTTATCTGGAAGGCCGTCACTGCTCTCTAATCTTCCTATTTGTCACCAATTGAAATCTGTTTGGCTTGCATTGATCTGGTGGGGCTGCAGAGGTGTGTGGGAAATCGACGGTTTCATGATCAATGCTTTCATGTGTGTTGATTTGCATGTGATTTTAAAACACCACAAAGCCGACCCCGCCAAGTTATTTTTTTAAATGGGAAAAGTGGTAAATACACATACATAACTAGATGCCTGGGAATTTTTGTTTGTTTGTTTGTTTTTTGTTTTTCCAGACAGGGTTTCTCTGCATAGTCTTGGCTGTCCTGGCTTGACTCTCTTTGTAGACCAGGCTGGCCTTGAAATCACAGCAATCCGCCTGCCTCTGCCTCCTGAGTACTTGGATTAAAGGCGTGCGCCACCACACCCAGCAATGCACGGGAAAATTTTTTAAACAGACACATGTTTATCATCCCGTTGGGGATCAAACGTAGATCTTTGTATATACCAGGCCAGCCAGTGCTCTGCCACTGACCCAGACCTCCGAGGCACGTATGTTCAATTCTTCAAAAGGCCAAAATCGGGTGGCGGGATGGGAAAGGTGCCTTTGTGACAGGATGGTACCATTGAGGCGTGACTTTGAACTTTTTTTTTTTTTTGAGACAGGGTTTCTCTGTGTAGCCTTGGCCATCCTAGACTCACTTTGTAGACCAGGCTGGCCTCGAACTCACAGCGATCGCCTGCCTATGCCTCCCGAGTGCTGGGATTAAAGGCGTGCGCCACCACGCCTGGCTCTGAACTTTTTCTATGTGAGAAACAACTGTTCTTCCTACTTGTGAGTAGGAGCCCCTGTGAGTCTTTTCAGAGCAGCAGACTGCCCCAACACCGTTCTCTCCCGATACATGTGTCTTTAGACGATGCTCTAGGAGGCCAGACGCTGGTGTGCCCCCGTCAGGGCTGCGTACCTAGAGCTTAGTCGGTGCTGCCCGGCTGGATAAATGGTGGATGGATGGGATAAGGATGGATAGATGCACACGTGAAAAGAGTATGGATGGGGGAGCCAGACGTGGTGGCACACACCTTTAGTCCCGGCACTTGAGAGGCAGAGGCAGGCGGATCACTGTGAGTTCGAGGCCAGCCTGGTCAATAAAGTGAGTCTGGGGCAGTCCAGAGAGACCCTGTCCCGAGTAAAACCAAAAGGAGTATGGATGGGTGGAGGGAAGACAGGTAGATGGAAGAATGGATGGAGGATAGAAGCAGAGATGGATGGATGGATGGATGAGTACGCATAGGTGGAGGAAGGTAGATAGGTAAACGGATGGAAGACAGCTGCACGGATGGATGCACGGATGTGGCTCTCTGTGCATCACCAACATGTGGCGGGAGTCACAGGAGTCTGATGCAGATCCTGGCTTTTCCAATTACTAGCTGTGTAACCTTAGCTGTGCTTGCTGACTCACGGTATCCATCTGCAGTATTGGCTTGGAAGATTGCCAAGAGCACACGGACACACGCGCACACACACGCATGCGCACACACACACACACACGCACAAAGAAGAAAAGTACTCTGCGAATTTTATAAGTTTTATTGTTAATTATTTGTACTATTTATCGAGAACTCTCTTTCAACCTTGAGCCTGCTTTCAGTTGAGCAGTGTCTCTCCTGGCCGGCCTGAGTGAGGGTGGGGCTGACAGTACCTGGATTACAGATTCGTGTGGCCCTGACTGTAGGGTGGGCGGAGGGCCACTCACAGTCCTGATGTCTATCTTCCCCCAGCTGTGATGGCCTTCCTCTTTGAGCTGAAGGACCTGGTAGACCTCATGTCAATCGGCACCCTCCTGGCTTACTCTCTGGTGGCCGCCTGCGTTCTGGTCCTACGGTATGTATAACTTCCCTGCGTTCCGTGACAGATGCTAGGCAGCCCATAGTTTTGACACATGGTTTTGTAAGTTTATAATCCTCAGGCCGTATTAGCTGAGCCGGAGGTGGGATGTGGTCAGTGGCACACCCCAGCCCCTGAGCTTCGGTTCCTCCTAACGACTTCCCTTTTTTTCTGGCTAAATGTCAGAAGGTTAGCGACGAGTCCTTGGCAGCAGCATTGGTCTGAGTCTGCAATCAGAAACTGAAAAGGCTTAGGGCAATGGCTTCAGTTAGCCCAACTGTGGAGGTAGATGGTCCTGGGGGCTGTGGTTCCCCACATTGCATCAGAAGAATCCAAGGCCTATGATGCCTCCTCAGTAGGAAGCTTCTGTAGTCTGTTCGCGCTGTAGCGGGGAGTGCACGTCATGGCGTGCGGTGGTGTAGCTTTCAGGGACACAGGATTATAACTGCTTCTCTTTTGAGGGACAGTAGCATTAAAGTGGCGGTAGGGAGCTGGGCGTGGTGGCGCACGCCTTTAATCCCAGCACTCGGGAGGCAGAGGCAGGCGGATCGCTGTGAGTTCAAGGCCAGCCTGGTCTACAAAGTGAGTCCAGGATGGCCAAGGCTGCACAGAGAAACCCTGTCTCGAAAAACAAAAAACAAAAAAACACAAACAAATAAAGTGGCGGTAGGGCGGCTGAAGCTTCTTCGCCCACCTAGAGCCTTCCCAAAGAATCACATGCCTGGGCTCCAACTCTGGCGTAGACACGGAGGACCAGGGATTTGTTGTAGGGATGGCCTGAGGTGGCACGCATCCTGAGGACATGAATTCAGAGCGACCACTAATGCTTGTGCCCCAGCCAGCAAGAACTTCCTTACTTCTTTCAGGTGTCTCTCCTTAGAAGGCAAATAGCTTCATTTTTCCAGCACCTAGTGTCTATAAAACCTGGCCTGACCCCTACTAGCCACTCTGCACCCTCAACTTAAACTAGTTCTCCGACCTCTATTCCGTTTTAGAGGCTCAGCACCAATGTGTTCTTTGAGCTCCACTTACTTTCTTTTTCTTTTCTCTTTTTTCTTTTTTTTTCCCCACCTACTTTCTTGATTGGCTCAATTGCTACGCCCATGGGAGTCTATGAGAAGAACAGTTAGCTTTTTACGCACTCCTCTCGTGCTTGGAATTGATTATCTACAAGACCGTGCAGAAGGTACCCTGCTTTTAAAAGCTGGTGAGGACACCACGGTCTGGTTGGGAAGGCAAAGAGCTGCCTCATGTTAATGCATGCTTCATCTGGAAGTCATCCCACAGGCTCGGCTCTGACCCGACTCTGCTGTTACTCACACGCCAAGGCACGGAGAGTTTTAGAATAGCTTCCTCCAATTAGGTCGTGCGGACAGAGCTTACCTGTCTGCCTGCTTGTAGTCAGCGATTCTGCAGCAAGTGGAATCCTAGTGTTGTTTATCTCTGTCCTCACTTCGAGATTTTGACAACAGTGGTTTGGTGAGAAGTGACCTAACATTGTCACATCCAAGGGTCACTGCTGCTTCCTTCATTAAGAGAACTTCTCTAGGACATTTCACTGGACGGAGTCTCAGTGATTGCCCCTTTTTGTTTCACCAAGAGCGGGGACACCAAGGTTGAGAATTAGGTCAAAGCAGAAAGGACTCGATCTGTCCTTGGTTCTTGTATTGCTAGAGACTGCACCATTTTGCCCGTTTATGTCCTATGTCTCGTCTTTGAAGGCTCATTGAGAGCTCAGACGTGTGTGTGTGTTTGTGTGTTCTTTCTTAACAAACGCGGACCTCAGCACCCATGCTGTGAGTGTGTCTTTACAGATACCAGCCGGAACAACCTAACCTGGTATACCAGATGGCCAGAACCACCGACGAGCTAGATCAAGTAGACCAGAACGAGCTGGTCAGTGCCAGTGACTCCCAGACAGGCTTTTTACCAGTACCCGAGAAGTTTTCTCTGAAAACCATACTTTCGCCCAAGAACATGGAGCCATCCAAATTCTCAGGGCTAATTGTGAACATTTCAGCCGGCCTCCTAGGTAAGAGCTTCCCTTTTCCTGGCTAAGGGGTTTGGAGTCTGCCTTTGCGGTGCTGTGTGGCTTCTGGGGATGAGAGTAGGGTAGGAACGGGGGGGGGGGGTGAGGGAGACATTGGTGGAAAAGATGGGTATCTGTTTTGGTACCCAACTATGACATTAGCTTTCATTCGCATGTAATTGAGGAGGCAAATGCAGAGTCTCCCTTTGGGGGGTTTGAGGAGCTATATGGGGACCCTCCCCAACTCCCTGTGTGTCTCCCCCACAGCTGCCCTTATCATTACTGTGTGCATTGTGGCCGTGCTTGGAAGAGAGGCTCTGGCCGAAGGGACGCTGTGGGCAGTCTTTGTGATGACAGGGTCGGTTCTTCTCTGCATGCTGGTGACGGGAATCATCTGGAGGCAGCCTGAGAGCAAGACCAAGCTCTCGTTTAAGGTGAGCAGCTGGGCAGGCCTGCAGGGAATATACTGATGGGTCCCAGGCATGGTTTTTCTGCCGGGAAGCTAAACCTTTGTGGCTCGGCCAGACCTGGGAGTTTTGGGGGGAAGGGTGGCTGCTCTTGCTAGCTAACCTCGGGGACCCTCAGAGCACAAGCACCCTGCCTTGCTAAGCCAGGGTTTGTCTCTAGAGGCAGGAGCCCATCTGTCTATGCAGCACACCTTGTGTCTAAGGGCCTCCCATTAAAATGTCCTGATGAATTGCCTGGCATTGCTTGGCCTTAAAGGCGACTAAAGCTTCTGTAGTTTTATCATCATCATCAACATCATCACCTTGGGGATGAAATGGCTATTCCTCTTCGGGTCTCTTTAGGAGGAATGCTTGCCCCCGTGTCTCTGCAGGTACCCTTTGTCCCCATACTTCCTGTCTTGAGCATCTTCGTGAACATCTATCTCATGATGCAGCTGGACCAGGGCACGTGGATCCGGTTTGCTGTGTGGATGCTCATAGGTACGTGACGTTGTGGAGTTTGCTGAGTGACACACATCCGGTATCCCAGCTTCTCCCGGAAGCTCTGCTACACTTACCTGCTACGCTGGCCGTTTTCCCTCCTGCCTCCTGGCTGGCTAATTTGCAGAAGCTGCCTTCTTCTGCTTTCCGTAGCACGAACAAACATGATTAGTCAGTGGCTTGCTCCAAAACTCCCGATATGTTGTGGAACCGTCTTCCCCTTTATGCACCTTTAATAGGCTATTGCCCAAGACAGCTCTCTCACCAGGCTTGATCTTGAAGTTAAAAAGGCGTGAGGTAGCCGGGCGTGGTGGCACACACCTTTAATCCCAGCACTCGGGAGGCAGAGGCAGGCGATCGCTGTGAGTTCGAGGCCAGCCTGGTCTACAAAGTGAGTCCAAGATGGCCAAGGCTACACAGAGAAACCCTGTCTCGAAAAACCAAAACCAAAAAAAAAAAAGGCGTGAGGTATAAGAGCTAGCTATCAACAAAGCACCACTCTCTCCAGCACCTCGGTTGTGAGCACTCCTGGGCCCTTCAGAACACCTCTGCCAGTGAGACAGCGGGTGGTGGGAGGTATTGCCATCTAGGAGGCTCTTGATGGGGTGGCAGCTCTCTTATTCCTGACGGAAGACAACCAGGGCTTGATACAACTTGGGGCCTGGGTACAGTTTGGTCTGGGGTTGTCTGCTTGCGTGCTGGCCAACCCTGACGTGTCTGTCTCTCCTTACTGCCACCACTACACCCCACCCCCACCCCAGGCATCTGACCTTGGGCCTGTAGGAGCTGGTTTCAGTCCTCCTCAGTGTCCAGGCTGTGATGCTGATGGCCTGGGGGACCAGCTCTGCGACCCTGGAGGCTCATGGGAAGCACCTTGCAGGACCTCATTTTCTTTTAAAATCTAGCGAGCTGCCCACAGTGATCCACGGTTCTTTTGGTGGTGGAGGTGGGGAGGCAGGTTTACCTGTTCCTACTGTCCCCCCACACGTTGGTGATGGAAGTGTGGGGTCATTTCCTAGACCCCCTGGGGAAGGTGAGCCCTTCAGGAATGCGTTCCTGTGGAGGTTGCACAGGCCGCCCTGAGCCATGCGTTCACAGACTCTCGTAGGTTGTTCAAAGCACCACTGTACATATGGGGAGTCCTGGATACTGGGCCAATGCTGTGCATCATCCTGTGCTAACTGTGTTCCCTGCTGTTGACTGCGTCCTTCAGCCTATTGGTTACTTACTAAAAACAGCCGGGAAGCCAGTCTAGGCAGAGTACTTGCCAGAAGTCCCATCCTGGGAAGAACAGTGTCTCTCTGATACTCTGAGGCCACCTAGTGGTAGACAGCAGTCCAACATCTTCTGTGACTTTCCACCTAGCTTGCTGCTCAGGGAAACCATCGTGGGCCCACCCCATGACATAAACATAGCTTTGCCCCAGTGGACTTTGGGTAATCTTATCTGCTTCACAGCCCTGCCTGTTTTCTCCTCATCTCTGATCTCTCTCTACCCGTAGGCTTCTCCATCTATTTCGGCTATGGGCTGTGGCACAGTGAGGAGGCGTCCCTGGCCACAGGCCAGGCAAGGACCCCTGACAGCAACTTGGACCAGTGCAAATGACGCGCAGCCCCGCCCACCGAGGTGACGTCGGTTGACGGGTGCCCATAGAGGCCTGAGACCCTCATGTACTTTCCACCCATGCTGCAGGATCAGCTATCACACCTCCGTTGTCACCAAAGGTGCCGTGAGCCAGATTGCAGCCTCAGTCACGGCTGACATGGCCTGGCCAGACAGCCCTGCAGCCAGCTCATGAGATCCTGGTCACTTCTGGACAGCTCCTTGGTCTCCTCATCTCCCTCTGAGCAAAGACAGCAGCTCTTCTCCCTGCCGGCTGGGCGCTTCGCTGCTGCGGCCCCAGCAGAAGGGGGGACCCCCTTCTCTAACCTGCAAAGCAGGCCTCCCTTCCTGGGACACCCCCCCCCCCGGTATTGCTCATGTATACACTCCAGACTGTTAGTGAGCGTCTCCCTGTCAGCCCAGCCAGGACCACCATGTGACCACAAGATGCGAGACTAGCCCTATGAGAAAGCGTGTCCCCAGCCATGCTGCCCAACAGCCAGTCACCTACAGGGTACCTGAAAAGGAAGAACAGAACCTCATCTGCCTGCTTTCCGGCTGGGGTGACAGGATGAGGACTCGGTCCATACAGGTTTCCCAGCCTCTGTGACCTTGTGACAGACCCCAGGACGGTTTGGAGCATGGAAGATGGGAGGTCCCTAGAGGGATCAACGGTGTCGAGGGGGCGAGGCTGGCTCTGTCATGTGGCCTAAGAGACATGCTCTAGTCCCATTTCTAGCAGGCCCAGCTCATCTTCTGCTGCTTTTGGTACCTGTCCTCACTCTCCTGAGTCACCGGGACACGCAGATGTATTAATTAGGGCTGAGTCAGCCTCTTGGGTCTCCTAAGGTGGCACTCGTCGTGAGGCGGGGACGCTGTTCTGGCCACTGACGTGTGATCCGTGTGGCCTCTTGCATCTACTGAGCACTGCGGCGTCCTCCCGTCTTCCCGTTTGCTTGCTGTGGGTCACTGCACCAGATCGCTTGGGGGCTTATGTTACCTTGGAAGGTTGCCAAATCATTACAGCTTGCGGTTCGGGGCATGTGGTCGGCACATGAGATGGCTTGGGGTCCTGTTGCTACGCCTCTTGTATTCCTTGTCCTTCAAGTACTGCAGTGGCTTTGCGTGCTCCCAGGAGAATTCCACCTCGGCCTTAGCTCCCTGGGTATGCCTTTGTTTCCCCTCCCCCATGCTCCTCAGCTCTCTGGGTGAGGCCCTAGGGCCTACACCACTCCACTTCTCTCTGTAGACAAAAACGAAGGTGACCTGCTGGTGGATTCTCATTTTAGAGCCACTCAGAGCCAGCAGGGCCCGCCCCCCGCCTGTCCCACCACCCCCTCCATGCCAGGGTTGGGAAGGCCAGTGTCTTAGACTAATGGAAATGCTGTTTTTGAAGTCTAGCTTTCCCGTCTGGCCTTTGACACAAGTCTGGTGGAAACAGGCTGGGTAAACTGATGGCTCTGTCTTCTCTGCTCTAGAGGTTCTTGGGAGTAGCAAGAGTTAGTGAAACTGGACTGTCGTGTAGCCTCGTGGTAGGCCAAGGCCTCAGGCTCCATCCCCAGCACTATGGAAAATTAGGGAAATGATTGAACTGGCCTGGTTGCTGTGTCAGCTAGTGGAAGGCAGCTGCATGGCCAAGAGCCGGGCACTGTGCCAGGTCCTGACCACCTCCCAGGTACTTTGTCTCACAGGCTGTCTGAGAAAATTCCAAAGGAAGTATTGTAAGACTCTAAATGTTGAGTTTCCAAAGAAAGGTATTTACATTTATGTAGATTGGTGCTGTAAAATATTTTGATAAATATTAACTTATTTTATTCAGGTCTTGATTACCTGTTGTCTTCTTAGGGCCTGTTAAATATTTGTCTTTTTTTTTTTTTCTTCCTTATTATTTTTCTACATAGACAAAGAGGAAAAGAGAGTGCCCAGTGAGGTGTTGGGAGGTTTTTTTTTTTTTTTTTTTTTTAACTTTAGTTTCTTTCTTTGAGACAAGATTTCACTCAATAGTTGGCCTGGATTCTACACTGTTGCCCAGTCTAACCTGCCCCAGGCTCCTGTGTGCTAAGATTATAGGTGTGAGTCACTGCTCCTCCTGCGCAACTGTCTCCTTGCTTTCTGGATGAACCCTTCCTGTCTAAAAGCCTAACAGTGTGTTTACAGTTGACATTTCAGCTAGCGGCCTGTATCCTGCCAAGCGGAAAGGTGTATTTAGGGTTTTGATCCGCCACTGTCTCTCATGAGGACAGCTAGCCCTGATGGCAGATCTGCCTTCCATGGCTCAGGGAAGCGAACACAGGGGGGCAGGTGGGGACGGCGGCACCCTGTACCCACTTCCTAGTCAGGCGACACGGATGTTTTCACTAAGAATGAACAGTTGCCAGGGAGGCATTTTGGGGGGAGCACAGGAGCGGTGGTGTGCGTAGTCGTGCCTCTAATACACTTTTCTTTGGCCCCCAGTTTTTTTCTCCAGAAAGAACACGCAAACCCCAAACCAAAACAACAACACAGAGGTCCCTCGAAACCACTGTTGTTGGTGTCATGTCTCTTAGCCTCCTGCCCAAAGAATAGCTTTGCTGCGCTTGAAAGCTTGCTCAGCGTTTCCTAGTCCTCAGGAATTAGACATTCTAAAGCCACATTCCCGTAGGAAGAGCCATTTTTCCATGAGTGTGCCCTTCCTGTCTCTGAGTCCAAGTTCATGAAGAAGCCAGTACCCAGGGAGCTGTACTTAGGCGTAGGGTACAAGGTGTCTCCACCTTTCAGAAGATGTCCTTGCTGCTGCGGGGGGATTGGGGGGCCGTGCTGTCTACAGAGACACTAGACCCCAAGCATATGCATGGAAGCACGGGTACACCCCTGTGCCCACTCCCTACAGCCAGGCCTGTGTGGGTTTACTTTGGAAACAAAAAGAGTCCTGTCCCAGGCAGTGTTCTGGAAGATTGCTGGGTCCATACTGTTCTCCTTTGCTCCCAGTTTGGTTTTAACACTGTGCACACTACACTACGCCCGTCATCTCATATCTCCATTTGACACTCAGCCATCCAGTCCCCTGTGCTGGTGACTTGGTTTGGACACTGCGTGCCAACCACCTGCCTGAGGCGTGGTGGCCAGAAATGACAGCAGGACCATGGAGGACATGGGGCTTATCTCCACCTCCCCCTACCGGCCAGGGGTTGGGTACACTCCCTCCTGCACACTCTGCACAGCCAGTGTGTGCACACCACACCAGAGGGAATGCAGGACCCTCTCCGTCCACCCTGTATACGGCCCATCTGGGAAGACCCGTGGGTATGTTTGTGCCTTGGCCCTGACCTCAGACAGACTTTGTGAGTGGGCTAATTGTCACAGTCTCCTCTAGTGAGGAACTTGCTCAACACTGGAAAAAGCTTGGGAAGAGCCGAGTGAGAGACGGGGTTCCTGGGATAAGTGTGGATATGCCCTACAGGACTGCTCAGATGTGCAGGCAGGGTCTCAGTCACTGCTGGTCTGTGCACCTACCTACAACAAAAACATGCCTGGGTTTTGCCGGGCCTCATCCTTACTGACTTGAATGTCCCATGTCCCCATAGGTAACTTATTTCATTCTAGGAGCTTACTGTTCTATTGGCACTAAGGAACCTTCGTGGGGATCTGCGTGCCAGGATGCCCATCCCTTGGGGTGTTGGTGGGTGGTAGAGTAAAAATGTCTGATTCGACATCTGGTTGGAGGCTCCTAGCGAAGGGAGTTGCTGGGCCGAGAATGCGTAACTCATGGGAATATTACAGAATTCAAATTCAGAGCTGAGTTATGCTATGTGCAGTTATTTTATAGAACTCAAGCCATGTCTTGTTTGCGTTCATAATGGGAACATTGTACGCAGGCTCCTGAAGGAGAGCAAGTGCTGCAGCTTGCTGCACTCCAGCAGTGTGGTTACGTATCACAGAGGGGTTTGTTTGTTTGTTTCTGGCAAAGAAAGAAAGTAAGATGAAAGAAAGAAAGAAAAAGAACTACCAGCTGGTTTTTGCCTCCGTGACTCTAACCTGGTCTTTTTGTACCACTGCTCCACTGAACTGGGGAAATATGGTGTGGCCAAGGGTCCCCCCCTGGACCACTCTGTTAAATGTGCTGAACGGCAGGCTAAAAAGCCCGAGAGAGATGAAAGACCTTGTCCGAGGCGAGTTCTCAGGGTGCTGGCGTATCCAGCAGGGCCGGGAGCAAGCTTTAGGGAGATACAGCGTACAAACTAACATGTTGGCAAATGTTAGCTTTGACAAGCTTCCTGAGTTTGGGACTTATTTTCCCATGTGAAAAGTTATATGTATGTTTTTAAAGATACTTCCTGCTTCATCTGTGCCTTGCAGCTTCGATGGGTTTAAGGTCACAAAGGGTCATGACCCTGATGAGGTTGGCTTATTGTTTGCTCTCTCTGGGATATTGTTTTTTTCTTCTTCTACTGAACACGGAGCCATTGTTAAAAAAGAGTTTTATGTGGTTTTTCATTATGTAAATTGTAAATATTTTTTTTCTTGTTTGAAGTTCTATTTTTCTAATAGTCTTCTTACAGTTTCTTACAATGGTGACATCTGATTAAGACTGACGTTCACTGTAAATCAAGCTGGTCTCTGCTGGATTCCCGTACATTAATTATATTTTATTTTAAGGCCAAGTGCAGGTGTGTCATTTTTCACCCCTCCCCCCCCCTTTTTTTTTAATGTGAAACTTGTGTCTCCCGTCGTCGCTGAATACATTGTACACTGGCAACCCCCTTCTGTACTTCTGTGTTGTAGAATCAAAGCCGTTTTGTGGTACATTGTCTCATGCTCCTGCAGATGCTAATAAACCCTGCTTTGGCTTCCGCGTGCAACGTGTCACCTCTGCAGTGCTAGCAGCTTCCATTCAGAAGGGTCAAGGGTCAGCGTCTCTCTGCCGCACCGCGCATGCGCGTGACTGGTGGCTTTGTGTCTTTGGCGTCTGGTTTTCTAGAGTCACTTTGGGGAAGGCTTTAGGCTTGTACTTCTAAATGTTCCTGTCTCCCAACCTCACCCCGCCAGACGCCCCGTTCAGGGCCAGAGAGCTCATCAGCCGTCGGAGTTAAAGGAGACAATTTGGGTCTTCGCAAACTCCCTCAGCCCACAGGCACCAGAAGCTTGCCCTGGCCTGTCACACAGACCATCTTGTAAGAAGTAGGCTTCATGCAGAGCGCAGGATGGGGATAAAAATGCAGTTCTTCTGCGATGATTGCTCTCTCATCCCTTGCACTCCAGGGAAGGGCACACTTACTCAGTCTTCATTCGTAACACAGGAGGCACGTTCAGCCAATGGGCTTTCAGTTCTCACATGGAGGGCTGATTCATAGTCTGGAGTGAGGCTGGCAGCCAACCCTTTGTGTTTTCCCAGTTGATAGTGGTGCTGGCAGACCCCCAGGGGTGTGATTCTGGCACTCGGCGTGTGCAGGATCAGAAATAAGTGCCAGGAATCTATAAGGGTGCATGTCACATCACAGCCCCCTACGTTTGGGTGGCATGAGAACGGTGTTGCGGAAGTGCAGGACACTCTTACTCTGGTGCAGTTGGCGTTAGATACAACATGCTGTGGGACACACACACACACACACACACACACACACACACACACACACACACCCGTCTCATCTCACAAAAGTCACCTTCAGAACACCCCATGCATATTGGAACTTGAAGATAGTCATACACATGTCCTGGTCCTGAAGTTCTGTAGGAAGGTGGCTGTCAGGCAGGCGGATCTCTGAGTTCAGAGCCATCCTGGTTTACAGAGTGAGTACCAGGACAGCCAGAAACTTGGGGGGCTTGTAGGGAGAGCCCTCATTCCTGCAGCCCCCCAGTGCCATCTGGTGTGTAACTTTGGGCACATGCTCCTAGCCTTTAAAGGCATACAGAGGCTTTAGCGGTTTTTCAGGAAAAAAAAATCCTTTCCCATTGTGGGGTCTTGATGGGATAGATATCCTTTGGTGCAAACCTCGCCTCACCCTGTTGGGTTATGAAACCCTTCCAGTAAACCCCTCATTGCTCAGCAGTCCAGGAACTGAAGAATCCATGTGGCCATAGCCCAGGGAGCTGCCTGGTCTTTCAACTGCATCTGCCAGCTACCCAGACCTGGGCAGAATCTGAGGATAGGGTGGGGGAGGATGGGAAATAACTTCTAGCCTGTCATCCATCCCCTGCTCCAAAGGAGCCGATTTGTTTCCCTGAGTTAAGCTTGCTCACCAGGCTAGGATGTAGTGCAAGCAGGCATGTACACACACATACACACACACACACGCACACACACACACACACCAGCACAGTTGATGCAGACCCAGGAGTGGCCAGGCTCTGGACCTGACCACCATGCCTGAGGACACAGGAATGTGGCCTGAGAAGAGATCACAATTGTTCCTTGACACTGTGGGCTGATGAGCACCTGCTCTGAGAGTGACCTGCAACGCTAAGCCTAAGCAGGCTGCCATCCAGCGCCTGGGTTCCTGCTGGAGCTGATACAGGGCTCCCACACACGTGAGCTGGACTCCTTGGCGAGGAGGAGTTGATTTCCTAAACTTCCCAGGCAGCAGTGAATCAGCCACGGGCTGGCCAGAGCTTAGTTCCCTCAGCGCCTCACAGCTGGCATCCATCTCACCTCCCGAACATGCCAGGGTCCAAGTCACGGCCCAACCAACCCCTTTATAAATGTAGGTGCTGACATCAGCCCTGTTTACCACACGACGGGGACAAGGACAATGGGTGGTGGCTGCTGTGATGTGGGGACACTCAATATCCCAGGAGAAACTAGGAGTTTAGGATACGCTGACAAGTCATGCATTAATCAGTAGGCTTCTATCAATAGTTTGGGAGGCTTTGGGTGACCTGCAGGGGATCCCAGGGACTTCCCCGCGGGGCCAGGAAGTGACAAGAACACAGGGGCTGTGACTGAGCTGTATACAAGAGCAGACTGGTTGTTGTCACCCTGCCATCTCATGCACACTTTACTAAAATGAGCACAGGGAAATGGAAACCTCGAGTCTCCCTTGTGACTCCAGAGCAAGGCAGGCCACCCGTGGGACACTCTAAGGTCAGCCGACCTTGGAGCCTGGGTGAGGAGAGTGGTAGGTTCCAGGTTGAAGTTGGTCAGTGTGGTGGTCTGGGTTAGAGCAGGCACGCACGATCATAATATTTGAACGCTTGGTTCCCAGACGGTGGGCTGTTGGCAGGCAAAGGGGAAGAGTAGATGCGTGGCTTTGGGCTTTGCTGAGTCTGGGAGCAGAGGAGTCTGGACTTCTCTTGGTCACAAGCAGCCCCGCACACACAGGAAACGGTATACAATACCTGTGACCGAGATACGTCTCCAGTTACACGCATCACACGGACAGCATGGAAAGTCCCTCAGGTTCGTTTTTAATAAGCTTTAGAGTTCAACACACACATGGAACACAGTTACTGGAGGGGCAGGAAAAAGACCACTGTGCCCCCTCCAACTAATCCCAGAGAACCAGACCTCAAGCCCCAAACCCACCCTGATGTCACCAGCAGGTAGTCCCAACCTAAGGCGAGTGAGTGGAAGCAAGCCTCCTGATTTCATGAAGAACCAAGCGTTGTTTGGCAGGTCTGCCTGCGGTGGGAGGGCAAGACTTCGTGTCCCCGCCTGGGGAGGTGGACAGACACTGAGTTCCAGGCTGAGAGGTCAGGACCATTGCAGCCCGGAGGCAGAAGGGCCGTGGAAGAGGCTGAGCAGCTCTGGCCACCTGGATCTCGAAACTCAATTCAAGTGGGGGCACCATATGTGGTGGGTGTCTGTGATGGAGAAAGGGAGCCAGGGCCACGGGGGAAATTCATCCAAGTGCCCAAGGTCAAGGCTGATTAGGGCAAAGCTCTAGTCCACCTAATGGGGGTCCATAGATCTAACATTGCTACCACTCTCACGACAGCCTAACCTACTGTACCACATTCTATAATCACATTGAATTTGTGTTGCTGAGTCCGTCCCTGCATCAGCAGGTACAGCTGCGGAGGCAGATCCTAACTTACAGAGAGCTAAGCAGCCAACCAGACCTGTATGTGTGGGTTGTGCCTGCTGAAAGATAGTGTGTGTGTGTGCGCGCGCTAAATTGACGTGGCATGAGCTACTGCTATGGAAAGCCCAACTCAGCATCCCAGTATCATGCAGAGCCAAAGAAAAAGACCTGTTACTTCTTTGTGTGCCTACTGTGCATGTCTCCAGAATGGGCAAGACCCCCACAGGAGGCCGGCTACAGTCACATGCACCAATTTGGAGCCACGGGAGGGATGGAGACCACACTTGCCTCTGTGTCAGCCATGTGTGTCCCCAGACTTTTCTTCTTGGCCACATGGCCCTTCTCATCTTGGCCACGCCCAGAGGCAGGCCCCTGTCTAGCAAGTGAAGGGTCTTTGTCACATACAGGAAACAAAGGTATCATAGCCACCGCTGTATCGACTGTTAAAGCTACGTCGCTTCTGTGGGGCATGCTTCTATCCGCAGCACTACATGGGTACCTTTGTGTTCTAATTCTACCGTCTTAGAGACAACGGCCAGTCCAGCAGCTGCTGGCCGCTGACCCGCTGCTTTCGCTGGGCTCCCTTGTTTGGGAAAGCCTTCTGGGGGCTGAGATGGGACCGAGGCCAGGTGCAGCCCTGGTGACCCTCCAGCAGAAAGAACACGCTCTAGCACCTTTAGAACTGGCTCCCCCCACCCCCCAGACAGCAAGGTTGGTTTCTGGAAGCCCTGACTAGAACCCCTGAGCCACGCTGATGTATGGTGATGGGGTTTGAGAGTCACAGAACCAAACTGAAAATGGGGGCGTTGCCCATGAAAGGCAATGATAGGATGACGCGTCCTCATCCTGCGCTTGGCCGAGCGTGGCCCCTGTCAGCACTGCTCCTTCAGGAGGGATGGGCCGTGCGTGTGGGACGCTCGCCCTCGCTGCAAAAGTCCTCAATAGCTTGAAGATGGATCCCGAGATGCCATTTAAGGGCGCGCGGGGGGCGGGGGGGGGGGGGGGGGCAGGCGAGCCAAACCGGTATTTTCAAGACTAATGAATCAGTAAGAGGAAAACATCGGCCAAACCACGTGACCCCTCCGTCCCCCCCCACCCCCCCCACCCCCGCCTCTTGCTACATTTCATCTCCTCATGATGGGAGACGTCACAATGAAGTCCTGCAACAGGGTAACAGCGGCCCCACGTCACTAAGAAGATAACTGCTCCAAAGGCTTGTTACCATCTACAACTCGCTGGTGTTGAGTTCAGGTTAAGCAGGGTACCACTTGGTGGCAGACAGACATGCTGTTTTGTTTTTTGTTTTTTTTTTGTTTTTGTTTTTGTTTTTTTTTTTCCTTCTCTATTTTGGGTACAAATATTTCCAGGAAACTAGATAGAAATGCATCTTCATTTCCCAATAACTCTTAGGCACAAGTTAGAAAAACTGCTGACCGTTACTAAAATATGTCAGCGCATTGTGTTATAAAAAATGCAAGTCAGAATCGCCACGGGTGTATACCCACATATCTGAATATACACGTGCAGCAGTAAAAGGGGGGTTTTCATGTATTCAAAAGGAGCTGTTTGTGACTGACCGGAAATTCTGCTGTGAAAGCTCATCGCTCAAGAACAATTGAAGTTGTTTTTCTCTTGCCTCTAACTATACTAAAACGTTTTTGGACACCAGACTCTGCAGCTTACACCTTCCTAAGCGCCAATACCAGGAAGGTCTCACAACAAGGGTCAGAGAGCACGCTGCCTAGAATGCATGTATGCAGCTACTGAGCATGCGCACGCACGGGGTGCCCGCCAGCACTCCCTCAGTCGGACAGAAGCCCGAGCTCCTGTGGGTGGCAGGGTGATGTCATCTAGGTGTGGTGCTGACTCTGGCTGGAGAGGACGGCCCGGAGGAGCAGCCTCTGTACACCGGGGATGTGGGGGAGAGTTTAATAGGGCTGGTTGGGTCCCCAGTTTGGAGCTTCCAAAGTAGTTCTTCATTGGTTCGGCTCAGCCTCTTCTTTTCCTGGGTCTCTTTCTCCACGTACTCCTGGAGATTAGCATTTTCCTCAGACAGTTGTCTGCATGGAGGAGAGAGACGGTTACGCAGCAGGCCTGCTAATGACACTCAGGCTGAGGGGCAGAGGAGGGGCAACCACGCGCGGCTCACAGGTCTCTCAGGGTTTCGGGAGGTGTGCACAGAGCAAAGGCTAGCGGCTGGGGTGCACGGGAGGGACAGGCGTGCTGCTAGAGGCCCATAGGAGAGGCTGCTTATAGAGATGGCAATTGCCTATGGCTATGGCTATGGCTGCCAATCACCCGGGGATATCTTCTTACTACCTCCTGCCCTGGGTACATGCCTCTGTGAGTGAGTGAAGTCATGAGCCCTGCTGTAGAGCGGGTCTGTCTACCTGTCTGTCTGCTGGACCACAAGCCCTAGAGGGCAGGGTACGGCTCAGTTGTATTCTTGGCTGGCATTCAGCGGGGCATTTGGAAAATAGATGCTTGCTCACTGTTTGCTGATAAAAGGGGGTGGGCGGAGCCAATCGTGTGTGTGTGTGTGTGTGTGTGTGTGTGTGTGTGTGTGTGTGTGTGTGTGTGTGTGTGTGTGATGTCATAGTGCTTAAGTTGCTGGCTTTGCTGTGTGTTTTTAATAATTGTTTTACTTTGTATACATATTTTGCCTGCATGCGTGTCTGAGAGCCGTTTGCATGCAGTGCCTGTGATAGCCAGAAGAGGGCGATGGATCCCCATGGACTAGAGTTACAAATGGTCCTGAACTGTCTGTCCTGTTGGTGCAGTGAATCAAACTTGGATCCTCTGGAAGAGCAGCCAGTGCTCTTAATCACCGAATCGCCTATCTATCTCATTTTGTATTTTAAAAAATGATAGTCAAACTTCAAGGAATAAATACAAATACGTTTTACAACCGGATGGGCTAAAGTCCAGAAAAGGTACTCTGGGCCAGCGCCTGCACTTGCTGTCTGAGAAAGGTGGCAGAGTACATGTGGGCATGTGAACAAGTAGTACGTAAGTGTACAAGCATGCTAGTGTGTCAGTATATGCACAAGTGCGAGCATGCGTGTGCATGAGACACACAGGAGCTTCTGTGTGTATACCCGCCATGGCACATCATAGCCGCACTGAGGAGACCGGTCCAGTGGAGTGGTAAAGGACTGGGTCTGGCTCTCACTAGGGTGACTTGGGCTTGCTGAATGGAGGAATAACATGCAGCTGGCCACGGGAGGCCACGCTCTGCCTTCACCCCACTCTGCGCTGGGGTCGCGAGTGGCTCCTGATCGCTCCTTAGAAACAAGGCTCCCGAGGGAAGACCCGTAGGGACAAGCTGAGTTTCTAGAACTTTGGCGTTACCTAGCCATGCCTTTTTTTTTTTTTTTTTTTAGGCTGGAGACACCCCACTGATGTGCCCCTAATCTCCAGGAAGAAATCTTCCTGCTGTGGGGCGCTCCTGCTCCCAGTGTCTGTGGTCTGCAGTCACTTCTCCCAGGGAAGGGGACAGGAAGTGAAGGAGAGCCAGGGCGTGCACTAAGGGGTCACGCCAAGAACCTGCCTTTCTTCTGATCGCTTGAGAGGCGGCAGGGGATTGTTCGGGCTTGGATCCTGGGCCGTGCAGATGTTCAAGGGAAGTCATTTTAAGAAGGCCCTGTCTTGAGGATCTGGGTCACTCACCTGGTGACAACTGTGTTCTGGTCAATCCTGGCTTTGAGGTCTTCGTTCTGCTGCTGGAGCACCTGGATCTTCTCTTCCAGAATGATGTTCTTTTCCACCTAGGAAAGGGACTGGACTGGAGGGCCACCACCCCCACCCCCACTCCACCCCCATCCCCGCTGGCCAGCAGCAAGCCACACCCCCCCACCTAGGAAAGGGGCAAGACTAGAGAACCCTCCCCTGCTGATCAGCAGCAAACCTCCCCTCCCCCACCCCCCAAGAGACAAATGGAGATGAGACATCCAGTAACTAACTCTTCTGAGCTGGAGGTATGATACATCTGTAACCTTAACACTCTGGTAGTGGAGGCAGGCGGATCACAAGTTTCAGACCAGCATGGGCTAGAGCAAGACTTTATCTGGGGGAGGAGGAGAAGACCTGTTCATTGAAAGTGACTATAGAACATTGTACAAGGTGTGTGTGTGTGTGTGTGTGTGTGTGTGTGTGTGTGTGTGTGTGTGAGAGAGAGAGAGAGAGAGAGAGAGAGAGAGAGAGAGAGAGAGAGAGAGAGAGAGAGAGAGATCTCAAGACAATACCTCTGAGAATTATTAATAGTAGAAGGGATATGATATTTTAATTTTCTTATTTTTGTTTATCTTATCTCATAATTTCCTGTAATGTTCACATTTTCTATTCCTTCTTTATAGTAGCAAACAAGTATTTTAAAATGAATAGCAAAAGGGGCTGGAAAGATGCCCAGCTATTAAAAACATGTACAAATCTTGTGGACCTGAATTTGGTTCCCAGCACACACGTCAGGCAGCTCATGACCACCAGTAACTCCAGCTCCAGGAAGATCTAGTGCCCTCTTCTGGCAGCACTAGGCACTACACTCACATGCACAGACCCACACACAGACGTGCACACAAATACAAAAATTTTTTTAAACTTTAAATAATAATAAAGAAAAATTAATCATGGCTTTGGGCCAATTTCCGATTGAAGATGAACTCTTGCAGAGGTTGGTGTTTTTCAGGAACAGTAACCCTTATCTGGGCCTCAGGCCTCTTGGAGGGGGCAAAACACTGCTGTTTCCCTAGGCTAGTCCCCAGGAACCCAGCAGAGGACCGAGGTACAAAGCCCTTGTTATGAACCGGATGTTCCTGTTCCTCCAGAGCAGTTATGTTGAACCCCTCCTCCCCAGGTGCAGTACCAGGACTTGAGGTCTTTGGAGGCTCATGAAAGCGGACCCCCGTAACCGAGCTCTCTGCTCCTTCTGTCACATGAGGATTTGGGGGACACTCCACCAGGGTTGCCTTGTGGGCTCAACCATTCACTACCTGGGTACAACTGTCTCCTTCCGAGGTTTCTATCTTGTGCTTACGGCAGCGCCAGTTGCCCAGTGAGCTGTCGGAGTGGAAGGGCAGAGCTTTGCCCGGGCCTGGCGCACAGCAGTGATGGAAAGACAGGGCAAAGACTGGCTAGGTGACAGAAAGTGGCCACCGGGACTCCTTGTCAGAAGTCCTAGCTTTGTGAGAAGGGCTTCCAGGCTCGGTGTGAGCTACAGGAGGGAGGGGTGTACCTCGCTGAGACTTGGCGCCTGCGCGGCTACTCTATGGAGCCCGCGGAGCAACTCACCAGCTTCTCCAGCTCTATAATCTTCTTCTCCTGCAGGTGGATTTGCTGGTTCTTCAACTCCAACACCTGCTTCAGGCTCTGCATGTCTTCCTCCAGGTGCTGATACGGAGCCAGGGCAATCTACAAGGGCAGCGGGGGTGTGCGCTCTGCGCCAGCTTCCCGGCACAAGGCACTGTGCCCCAAGGCACTGTGCCCCAAGGCTCAGCAGAAAGCGGCTGGCTCAGTGCGGTGCTGTTGCCCGTGCTCCCCGTCAACGTGCGGCCACGGAGCCAGCGCCTCTGAGCGGGACTTCCTGGGGTAACCCAGGCTCTGAACATCCTCCCAGAGGAGTTGATTCCTGGCGCTCTTGGGGGGGTCTTACATATCCCACCCGGGCCTTGAGTTGTCTCCATAAGCTCATGCATGCAGAGGGGATAAGCCAAGTGGTTTTAAAAGCAATGTGGGTGGGGCCGGCTCACAAGGCTCCACCCCTAGATGAAGCGCTGTGGGCAACCCATGGTTACTAAGGGAGGGAGGAGTCGTCCTCAGGGACGAGCCCCTCTGATTGGTTATTCGGTCCCAAGAGGTGAGCCCTGATGCACATGTGATCAACACTAGACAGACCCTGCCTTGTCTGTCTGTCCACCTGTCTGTCCACACGTCACAATAATAGTCAAAGAAGAGGTAACAAGGTTGAGAGAGGGGCATGGCGGGATTGAGGGGAAGAGTGTGGCCTGGAATGATGAGAACATGGCATACATGTATGAAACACGTATGAAACCCTAACAACAATAAACATTAAAGAAAATTCAGCGTGCTCGTTGTTTTAAAGATACTGCTTCCTATTTTTTTTTAAAAAAAGGAACTATCTCTTTTTATAATTTATTTAAATGTATTTTGTTTGTGTACATTGGTGCTTTGCCTGTATGCATGTCTGTGTGTTGGGTCCCCTGGAACTGAGGTTATAAGCGGCCATGTGGGTGCTGGGAATTGAACCTGAGTCCTTTGTTAAAGCAGGCGGTGCTCTTAACCACTGAGCCATCTCTCCAGCCCCATTTGCTCCCTATTTTCTAAAAGGCCATCTAGGAGGATGACAAGTTAGAGAGCAGGGCTGGCGGGCACAAGCCGCAAAAACGTGGGACGTCGATTTGATTTTGATTTTGATAGGCAACACTGGAAAATATCCAAGACCGCTTGTGGCAGTTTAGGCTTGGAACACTGGCCACTCGAGAGAAAGAGGTGGGGGGGGGGGGTGGGGTAGGGGGTGGAAAGTTCAAAACCGACCTAGGCAATTTCACAAGTCTGTCTCAAACTGAGAAGCGGGCCGGGCTACGGCTGTGCCTCAGTGGTAGAGCACCAGCCTAGCATGGGTGAAGGCCTGGGTTCCATCCTCATCACCATGGGGTAAAAACAGTATAACGCGTCAATGGAAGACGCCCACCCTCAACTTTTACCTCCCTCCAACACTGCTCCAGAGGTAGGAGGGCTTCTAGCTATTCCTGGAAAAAATTACACTGAACCTTATAACTCACATCTTAGCTGGCCCTGACCTGTGCCGGCCTAAAGCACAGCTGTGGAGGCAAGGTGTGCAGACTGTCTCTAACTGGAGAGGAATTTACATCATGGGCACCCCAGGGACCCTGCCTGAGGGGTGCTGAGGGCTGTCTGTGTTGGCAGAAATGGTGGGTTGCTGGAGAGACCCATCGTTATGGTCTGTCTTGGGGAGGGTGGCAGGTACTGTACACACATTCCAGACATGGTGGAGACAGCGCCCCCTGTAGCGGCGGCGGCGGCAGCAGTTGGGAGGGTGTGGCGTGGGGGGGCGGGGGGAGCATGAGGGAGGTAGGGGGTTTGCACTTGTCCTTGGGCAAATTTGCTGAAGAAGCCAGCTCATGTCCCCACGCACTGGGTGGCCCATGCAGCAGCCATGACTACCTCCAGCTGCTCCTCTGTGGTTTTCCTTAGAGCTTCCTCAAAGCGCTGGGCTCTGTCCCGCAGAGATTGGCTCTGGAAAGTCAGCGTGTCCACTTGGTCCTGCAAGTGACAACAGATGTTTGCCCAGGGGCCGCAGGGATAGACGCTGTGGGCTGGGCAGCTAGGGGTGCGCACGCCAGTTTTCACCAACCTGACACAAGCTGGGAGAAGTAATTTCAACGGAGGAACTGCCTCCATCTGATTATCCATGTGGTGTTTGCTCCGTTAACGAGTAATGTGGGCGGGCCCAGCCCACTTGGGCGGGGCCACAACGCCCCCCCCCCCCCCCCCCCCCCCCCCCCCCCCCCCGCACCTCCAGGTTCCTCCTTGGCTTCTCAAGGATGGGCTGTAACCTGTCAGCCCTCCTCTCCTCCCCAACCAAGTTGCTTTGGGTCAGTGTTTTACCATAGCAACAGACAAGCAAACTAGGACACGAGGAGAAAGGGCTGGCCGCCCTTTACCAAGACCCGCTCCTTCCAGGTTCACAGCGGACACTTCCCCCCACCCCTCCCGCCCCTCCCCGGGACAGATTCTTCTGACCGCAGGGCTGGACTGCTCTATGAGGGGGAGCCACCCATTCCTGTCCATTTTAATACTCGCAGTCTCTCCTCGGGGCAGCGGTCTGTATGTGCTGAAGGAAGGAAGGAAGAGGCGCCTGTGCTCCAATGAGGCTCCAGCGAAGGAGACCTTCATCCAACCTCAGCCACAGCACAGGGAGCGTGCTTGCCAGGGCCTTTGAGCTATCCATGACTAAAGAATGTTCTGCCTCTACATATCGCTCATTGAGGAGTCTACAGGGCCAGGGGCTCTCGTGGACTCTTCTGGCAAGAGACGGGGCCTTAGCCTGTAATCAGGAGCTGGGACTAACAAACAAGGCGACCTTGCACAACAGCCCTACCCCGTGTTCCAGCCCACCAGACTGCTTCCTTCAGTCACCGTGGCAGAGGGCCTCGGTTTTCACACTCCCCTGGGCAAGTTCCTTTCCCGATCTCTTCTTTATTTTAAGAAACAAAAGTCTCATATTGACATTAAATGCTATTGCTGGCATTTGGAGACAATATAGCTGTCTGTGGGAGTTGGTGCTCACGTGAGCTAATGAGTGGAAATATCCGTTTGGAGTGACTCCTCTGGGCAAGCACTGGGCTACGTCAACACTGCCCTCACCTTCCAGAACAGACTATAATATACCAGGTACTGCCCAAACCCAACACCACACTTCTTCAGGAGTTACCTCAGGAAACATCCCTTGTGAGCCTCTCTCCCACCAATAAAGACCAAACCAACACAAAAGCCTAAACACTCACTCACTGCCTTAGCAGATCTGAGCACTCAGCCGACATCTTTCTGCCTTGTCCACTATTCAGAACAGACCCTTGGGAGTGGAAAGTCTCTACAGAAGTTAAGACAGGATCAGATGACCGTCGACCCACGTAGGCTACTTTCTACCATGCGTAACCCAGCCTGGGCTCTCAGAGGTCAACAAATGGCACTCTAATAATAAGCACGCACTGCCTGGAGCTGCTTGTAGCAGCTGTTTCTCCTCCTTGCCAGTGTTAACTGAACCCCACTCCCACCCCGCTTTCCTTGAGAAAGCTACTGGTATCCCCATTTTATAGGTAAATACCTGAGGTTGGCAGTGGTTGCATCATTCCCTCCCAATCTCAAAGCTACCAAGAGCCGGTAGAGTGGGGATTTGAACCTCTAACTGCCCAAACTGGCAATTTCTCTAGCTGCCTAGTGACACTAGGAAGTTGTTTCCAGTGATTCTACCCCTCCACACACCAACACCCAGCTCAAAAGGTTTCTGCCGGGTGGAGACATAGAGCATACAGGATCTTATGGCCGTTGGCTGCTGGAGCAGGGATGACTTGGTGACATGCTAGTCCCCGGTGTCCACATTTTCTGCAGTGTTCTCACTGTGACCCTGGATTCTTTCCTTGTGGGGCAAGTTCCCACAGAGATGACAGAGATGTCATCAAAGAAACAGGATATCTGCACACATATTACAGTCATGGTAACAATCTTGCCAATTTCCAGACATCGGTGACTATGACATTTAAAGAGCCGCCTTCTCTAGTCAGAATCACCCCAGCTGGGACCCTGGCTGGGCTGTCCTGTTTCCGTGGCTTCCCAGGCAGCTCCCTCGAGCACTGCAGCTATTTCTGGTTCTTCAAAGGCAGCTGTTGGGTCTCTAGAAGGTAGGAAGGAGATACTCGGAAGACCCCACATGGTGCCTTTGAAGACCAGGGGGAAGCCAGGCAGCTCGGCTGGCATCTGAGACCAACGTCTTCCCCAGGCGACAGCGAGAGGCAGAAAGGGTGATTTTTCAGCTCGTCCACCTCCAGGTAATAACCTAAGTCCCTCGTAAAACTCCCAGTGTGAGCCTGGTGGTGGTGACACACATCTTTAATCCCAGCCCTCCAGAGGCAGACGCTGGGGGATCTCTTGAGTTTTCGAGGCCAGCCTGGTCTACAGAGAGAGCAAGTTCCAGGAAAGCCAGGGCTATACAGGGAAACCCTGTATCAAAAAACAAAGCAAGCAAGCAAAACCTCCCAGGGTCTAGTCTACCGATTCCAGCTTTCACAACCTCCTTCTTGTCTAGAACATTCTTTTCCCCCCCCCCCCCCCCCCCCCCCCAGGTATCTCCCACAGAGTGAATGCCCCCACTAACTTCCTTAGTGTTCGCATGAGACACAAGTGGCTGCTTGGAGCTGTTGTATCCCCCCCCCCCCAGCTCTGTGAAGAGAGAACCGACATATATGGGGAATAAGTCATCATCGGTGTCTCCATCTTTAAGTACACAGCAGGCGTCAGATAACTGTTTGCAAGTGCCCCAGCTAAGGAAACAAAGGAAATGCTAACCTGTAATGACAACCGCAGTTTTTCAAAGTTTTCTTCCAACTCCTTCTTCTCAAATTCATGGGTAGACATCAGTTCTGGGAGGAAGAAGGACATTATGGGATCGGTAAGTGAGCCTTTCTTTTGAAAAGCATAAAACAGGTTGTTTGGATAGAGGAGGACTCGTGACTTCCGGTACACAAATGATGGATGCCTACTGCAGGTTCAAGGTTTCCTCTGACCAGATTGTGGGTTTTGTTGTTGTTGTTTTTGTTTTTGTTTTTTTCGAGACAGGGTTTCTCTGTGTAGCCTTTGGCTATCCTGGACTCGCTTTGTAGACCAGGCTGGCCTCGAACTCACAGCGATCCATCTGCCTCTGCCTCCCGAGTTGCTGGGATTAAAGGCGTGTGCCACCACGCCCAGACAGATTGTGATTTTTGAGAGAAAGCAAGAAATGTGGAAGAGAAAGAGAGAGTGGGGCGGGAGGGGTGGAGAAAGAAAAGAGGGAGGGAAACCACACGCATGCGCTCTGCTGCGCGTGTGCGCTTTTCCGGATTCGGCACACTCTTGGCCAACAGCATCAGCTGAATGCCTCACCTTCCATAAAGGCGAATCAGTCGATTTTCTTCCATTCCCTGGATTTGCCCTCCCTGCCTCAAATCATGCTCCTGGAGCTGAGGAAGGAGCTTTTTGAGGAGGATGGGACTGGAGAAGACGTCCTGCCAACCTTGCTTGGTGCTGAGTTCCTGTGGTGTCAACAATGACATCCTGGCGGCCTCTGAGCCACACCTGGGGACCAGGGACGCCCAGGGTTTGCTTGAACAACGATCAGCTGTAAGACTTGCGGCCAGAAGAAAAGGCTGATTGTTCTGTTATTTCTCAGGGGCTTTGGGATCACTGCGCCGCGTGAAAACCCTTATCCCAACAATAGCTTACAAGTTGGGTGTTTGTTGAGCAAATGCATTGTTTCCCTCAAGATGGATAAAGCTCCTGTCCTCCTGGCCAGGCCACCAATTTGTTTCTGTGGTATGACTAGAAGAGTGACCGGGCTCCTTAATCAGCCTGGATCCTGTTCTTGGAACGAACGAGAGAGCTCTGGATACCGACAATTACCATGTGGGCTTGCCTTGAGCTATAATTACGAAAATCTGTGTGGTTTCCATCAGCTCAAATCTTTAACTAATGGTGATTCACTGCTAAATCTTATTACTTTTAATAGATAATTGAACAAGCAGATGACTGGAAAAATAAATAAAAGAAGAGGAAATTTAAAAACGAAATTCACATCTGGACAGATGGTTACAGGTGTTCTTATAGAGGACGTGAGTTCAATTCCCAGCACCAACAGACAGTTTATGAGGAACTGCCAAAGTTTACATCTATGGAAAAGTAAAAGTTTGTGTTGATTTCATGACTTTATTTTTTTATATGTATTTTGTGTGTGAGCGTTTGCATACGTGTTTGTGTGTGTACCATGTGTATGCCTGGTGCCTAGGGAAGTCAAAAGAATTGGGGTTTTAGATCATTGTGAGCTATCAGGCAGTGTTGGCAGCTGAACCTTGGTCCTCTGAAAAAAATAACACATGCTCTTAGCCACTAGACCATCTGTTCAGCCCCCAGTTTTATTGACTGTATGTGAATGGGCCTTCTGGTCTACCTGCGTTCCTGTGTAATTAATTTTAGTGGTTACTGAGACCATCACCCTTCCTACCATGATGAATATAGACCCACACTATCTCAACATCATATATAACCCAAAGGCCTTTGTGGTATCTAAGCAAGACTTTATTTGTCAGAAGGAAAAAAAATCTATGAGGCTTATTTGTGTAGAAATATAGATTTTAGGCCGGGCGTGGTGGCACACGCCTTTAACCCCAGCACTCGGGAGGCAGAGGCAGGCGGATCGCTGTGAGTTCAAGGCCAGCCTGGTCTACAAAGTGAGTCCAGGATGGCCAAGGCTACACAGAGAAACCCTGTCTCGAAAAACAAAAAACAAACAAACAAAAAACAAACAAACAAACAAAAAGAAATATAGATTTTAAAAGGGGGGTTGGGGCCTACCATAATTTATGGGATCATCATTGAAAGTCCCTCCCCTGAGGCACCATGTCTGCAGATGGGCATTGCCAGAGGCTCCCAGCACCCCTAGGGAACAGGACAGCAAATACCACCAACTATTGTACAATATTGGTGTCTTACAATGCATTTCTTTATTTCAAGGCCAATAAACTCTGTTCTGACCGGTTCCTAAGGTGGTTCCTCTCATTTCCTGCTGCACATTAGAGTGTTGGAAAGCCCTGTTGGGTGGAGTGAACTAAATTGGGATTTTGGAGGTGGGGTCTATGTGCCAATTGTTTAAAGACAATGGCAAGTCCCGAGGTCATTCTCAGCGTGTGGCCCAGGGTGGGGGTCTGTAACCTAGAAATCAGCCCTCAAGAGGCTTTTCTCGCTTGTCTCCAGTTTGCGCGTAAGGGAGAGGTGCTTGAGGGAGGTACGGTGTGCAGTGAGTTTATTGTTAAAAAGACTATTTTTAAAACAATTAAAAAAAATTTGGTCCCAGCACTCAGAGGGCAGAGGCAGGCAGATCTCTAAGTTTGAGGCTAGCCTGGACTGCAAGTGAGTTCCAGGATAGCCAGGGCTACACAGTGAAACAACAAAACAACAACAACAAATTCTGATGTAAATTTTCATATTAAATATGTAGATTCATTGTTAAATTTTATTACTTTTACTAGAAACTTGAACAAGCAGCTGATTGGGAAAAATAAGCAAAAGAAGAGGAATTTTTTTCTATAAAAGACTATTTATTTTATGTATATGATACTTTATCTGCATGTACACCTGCAGGCCAGAAGAGGGCACCAGATCTCATTAGAGATGGTTGTGAGCCACCTTGTGGGTGCTGGGAATTGAGCTTGGGACCTTTGGAGGAGCAGACAATGCTCTTAACCACTGAGCCATCTCTCCAGCCTCCAAGAAGGGGGAAATTTAAAAAACAAAATTCACATCTGGTCAGATGGTTAATGAAGTTAAGATTGCTTCCTGTACTTATAGAGGACCTGAGTTCAATTCCCAGCACCTCCATCAGTAAGGAACTGCCTATAACTCTAGCTCCAGGATTTTCACGCCCTCTGCTGGTCTCTGTGGGTACTCCAGTGACACACCATGCAGATATATGCACATACACATGCATAAAAAAAATAAAATCTTAAGAGAAAACCAATAATAACACCACCCCCACCCACAAATTTAACTCATCAGTTTCAATTATGTGGAAGTATAAATAAAATTCTTTTGGCCTGGAGAGGTGACTAGAGGCTAGGAGCACTTGCTGCTTTTGCAGAAGACCTGAGTTCGATTCCCAGCACCCATACCAGGCAGCTAGCAACTCCAGGGTATCTGACACCCTCTTCTGGTCTCCAGGGGCATCTGCATTCATGGGTGTGTGTGTGTGGGTGCACTCACTCACACACACACACACACACACACACACACACACACACACACAAATAAAAAGAAATCTATTTTTAAAAGAACTCTCTTCTTCCACAAAGGGACATCTTAGTTGGACTTGGTAGCATTGCTACAACATGCACAAACATTTTTGTTATTCTGTTCTGTTACTGTAACATAGCCGGTGAGGCAGCCTAATTTTATAATGAAATAAGGTTGTTTTGGCCCATAGTTTTAGAAGTGGTTCAGTACCCAGTCTGCTGGAGTGAAGGCCCTGTCTATACTACAGCTGGATTTTGAGTGTCTCCTGCCCAAGGTCCATCTGCGAAAGGGCAAAGGTGGTGGCACCATTAAGAGGCGGTGGTGTCTCTGGCTGGAGAGATGGCTCAGCGGTTAAGAGCACTGGCTGCTCTTCCAGAGGTTCGATTCCCAGAACCCACATGGTGGCTCACAACCATCTGTATTATGAACCAATGCTGTCTGCTAGTGTGTATGAAGACATAATAAATAAATAAATAAATAAATAAATAAATAAATAAATAAATGTTTCTTAAAAAAAGAAGTAGTGTCTCATGGGACATTTGCCTATTCCACCTGTCTCCTTGTTCTCTTTGGCCCCAGGATCTGCTCTTTCTATGATGCTCTACCTTACCGTAACCCATAGCAGCAGAACCAATCAATCACAGATCGGAATGCCAGGGACAGTTTGCAAATGGTTTCAAGTACATTCTTACAGCGAAGAAAGGTTGGCTAACACAGAGTGTGTGCAAGAAAGCAGGGACATCACACACAGAAAGCCAGAGAGACTGGTCTCCCCATTCCTTTTGAGGGTGCATCCCAATGACCTGAGGACCTCTTGCTGGGCCCTACCTCTCAAAGGCTGCGTTGTTTCTCATCCTGTCACAATGGGGAACAAGCCTCTGACACATGAACCCATCAGAGGATCACACACCACAATTAAACCACTGCACAAAGAGAATTCAGTTCCCAAAGGGGGAAAGCAAGAACCTGTAGACTTGCTGGGCGGTGGTGGTGTACGAGGCCAGCCTGGTCTACAGAGAGAGAGTTCCAGGACAGCCAGGGCTACACAGAGAAATTCTGTCTTGAAAAAACAAAGGAAAACAACAACAACAAACCCAACAAAACCCTAAACCAAAACCGACCAATCAAATAAAAGCACATAGACTTAAATTTGCTCGGTGATGATTGTGGACAAGGAGTAAAAGCTCCAACGATGCTGCTGTGGCCACTCAGCCTTATCAAACCATTTGCAAGAAAAGTCCTCAAGTCTGACTCTACCTTGACTCTGTCACCCAAGAAGCTCTACGAAAACATCCTGTCCTCATTGCATGTGGAATCAAGGCTGGTAAGAGTCTCAAAAAATTGACTCAAGGTCCAGAAAACTCCTTTGGAGGAGAGAAAACAGCTGCCTGGATTCATGAGGTTTTCGACATGGGGTTGGGGCTAGAACCTGGGGCCTCCTGCTTGCTTGCCAAGCCTCCCCAGCCCACGCCTTGCTTTCTATTTCTTCTTCTCATAGGAATGGACACAAAGGAGGCAATAGAAAGACAAAAGGACAGAAAAGATGGGAGGCAGGGCACAGGGAGGAGATCTTTTGTTCTGCTGCCAGAGGGGTTTGGCTTGCCCACTTTGGCCTGCTGCACACAGGCTGGTGGGTACCTTGGACTTTGTGGTCGTGGTCATCCTGCAGGATGGTGATGGCAACTGTGTGGTTATTTTCCATCTCCAGCAGGGCGGCCTCGTGGCTGGCAGTGATGTCTTCCACCTAAAGGAAAGGCAGGCACAGGCACTAGTTATCTGGAGAGCTGGGGTGGCCATCAGGAAAATCCTTGTCACTTGGAAAACAAGAGCAACTCAGTGAGGAGAGAAAGTCAGTGGCTCTGTCTAAGATAAGCTGCTCTGCTGGGGTGACAGACACTCCCAAGCTAGTGCCAATGGCCAGTCCAAATTGAGAGAGAGAGAGAGAGAGAGAGAGAGAGAGAGACCCACCCACTTCTCTATAGCCTTAGGCTAGCCCATCACATACCCTTCCTTTCCCAAGAGAGGCAGTGAGTGATGGGGCAGGAAAAAAAAAAAAAAGGTCCTCCACGCCTGTTCTCAGCATCGGGGAGTGGTAACTTCTCTGCCCTGAGCTCTCAGAGCCTACCCACTACCCTTACAAGGCAGGCGTTTCTATGCCCATTTTGCAGATGAGGAAACCAAGGCTTAAGTTTAACATGTTCTGCCCAACAGCTAGTAAGTGGCAGAGACGAGCAGGGGGCCCTAGCGCTATCTGACCCAAGTGGTCCTGCTCTCTCAACCACATACAGTAATAGCAATAGCTTCCAAGATGCCACCTGCAAGTGACTTGTTAGACCCGCCCTCCAGTTCCTAGGTGAAGCCAGCAGGCTCACTCATGTGTCCTGCACCAAGAAGGCTAAGCTTGCCTTTCAGATGGCCACCTGCTGAGCCTCTCCCCTGACTGGGCATCCCGGGGCTGCTCCTGTAAAGGCTTTCACACTCTCTGCATGAAGGGCTGTTCCCAGGAGTTTTAATTACAAGTGCACAGCCCACCCCAGACGTCCATGGTTTCACTTTTGCTTTTCAGTGACTGAGCCCAGGGCCTGACGCATGCTAGGTAACCATTCTGTCAACAAGCTACACACCCAGCCTCGTTCCCATGCTTTCTGATTCCTCTACCCAGAAACCGCAGTGTTTATCGTCTAATTTTGTTTGTTTGTTTAGCTTCTTTGGTTTGGTTTGTTGTGGAGGGGGGGGTGCAGGGGGCGGGAGGCGGCAACAAATTCCATTAGTGGGAATATTCACAGCTTCTTCAGCCATTCCTGGCTTGGGCCCTGAGGGTCGTGGGGTTGGCTGGGCACCTCCAGCATAGGCCGTGCGTAGTCGTAGGGTGTGACCCAGCTGATCGGGTGGCATACTTGATGGAGGGTCTGAGTGAAAACGTAAGTATAGCTCATACTGGATTTGGGGGCGCAGAGCTATATTGATCCTCATGAAGCCTGCACAGTGAGACACCCCAGAAGTGACGACACATTTGTTATTTTTGTATCGCTGTAACTACATATCCCTCAAAGCAGATCAGAGCCGGACCAAGGGGAGCTTCCACCTGACTCACAAGCATGCTTGTAAGTGGCTTAAATTTTTTTTTAATTTATTCTTATTTTATGTGCACTGGTGTTTTGACTGCATGCGTGTCTGTGTGAGGGTATCAGCTCTTGGAGTTACAGACTGTTGTGAGCTGCCACGTGCTAGGATTTGAACCCAGGTCCTCTGGAAGAACAGTCAGTGCTCTTAACCACTAAGCCATCTCTCCAGCCCTGCAAGTGGCTCTTCTTGGTCCATCATTACCTTCAATGTGTTTACTGTTTTTTAAAGAAGTATTGCCGTCCTTGTTTTAACTTCAACTGTGTGACACACTGGAATAATTGCTCAGGGTCCCCTCTCCCCAGGGTGGCAGGCCTCCCCTGTCTGTAATACACGATGCAGTGTTTACCCAAACTCTTATCAATAGTCTCATAGTCCTTCCACCACAGTCTGTAGCACGATATCATGCGTCTACACCTTCACACGCATATCCCTTCACACCCCAAATGAGTTTTAACAACAACAAAAATTCTTGAGGAAACACAGAACAAAAAAAAAAAACCGTTTTGTTTTGTTTTGTTGTCCTTCCATGATGTCTGACAAGTTTCTCAACAACTGAGTGTATTTCACGACCTACAATTGTGTCAAAACCTGACATTTTAAAGTCACAATCAAGATAAATGTATCTAGATTCGCGAGATGTCTGGTGGCCCCATGAAGGACACACACTGCTCATAGCTGACAATATTTGGCCACTTTTTCAGAAACCTCATCTCTCTGGGGTAATTTACATGATTTTTTTCCTGTTATACAGAAGGAAAATATGTTCTTTAAAATAAATGAAGCCTGCTTTAATCAAGGCGTGTGTGCACACGTGCGCATGCGCAGGTAGGTATGTGCGCAGTACCGGTCAAGGCCATAAGAGGGCAGTAGACCTCCCAGGGCAGGTGGTTGTAGGTGCTTAGACGGGAAGGTCTCTTCCTCTGGATGGGAAGTTAGCACTCTTAACCCCTGAGCTACCTCTCCAGGGCCGAGATTAGTTTTATGTCAAACTTCTACCTCTCAGACTTTCCATTGCTGTGACTAAGTGCCTCACAGAACCAACATAGAGGAAAGAAGAGTTACTTTACAGTTTCAGACGGTTCAGTCTTCAAGCACTTGGCCCACATACTTGGGCAGAATATCATGGCAGCAAGGGATCAGGGGGAAGAAAGTACCTCACCGCACCGTGCACAGGAAGCTGAAAGGAAGAGGTCTTCAGAGACATGCATTGTGGCCTATTTCCTTTAGCCAGACTCCACCCACTAGAGTTTCTTCCACTGCTCTTTCTTATTTATTTATATTATGTGTGTGGGTATTTGCTGGCATGTATGTCTGTGCACCATGTGCATGCAGTGCCTAAGGAGGCCAGAAGAGGGCGTCAGATCCCCCGGAGCTGGAGCTACAGATGATTGTGAGCTACCATGTGGGTGCTGGGAGCTGAACCCTGTAGTGAATGTTTTGGTTTCTTTTTTAAAAAGCTCCATTATGTTATGTAGACAGACTTTTGTTTTAATCCCAAGCGAGGGGTATGGATCTGCTTTTAGTTTATCCACAGCTGAGAGTTGCCTCCTTCGGCTCAGGGAGCGGCGTGGTCTTTGCCAGCTGTAGTTAGTTTAATTCTGAGGAATCTGAGAGGAACTGAATGTTAGAGCCCAGGGACAGGAAGAAGATGCTTTGAGAAGAAGAGCCTTCCAGGAGACGGTCAGAGAAGGAAGAAGGCTGCCGCTGGGTACCCGGATGCTGAGATTGGCATTACCCCAAAACTCCAATGCCACTAACCACCTAGAACTGAGTCTAAAGAAATCTACGTCATCCTGTCCCTTCTAGCCCTCTTTCTCTCCCCCTTTCTCTCCTTTCTAGGGTTAAGGGTTGGAAGGGAGGTAATGGGTGCAATAGAACCCAGGTTTTCTGGAAGTGCAGCAAGTGCTCTTAGCCACCAAGCCATCCCCCCAGCTCCTACTCATTTTATTTGTGTGTGTGTGTGTCTGTGTCCTAAGCAGAAGGAGGTGTCAGATCCCCTGGAGCTGGAGTGACAGGCGCGGTGAGCTGCCTGATGTGGATGCCGGGAAGGCAGCTCAGGTCCTCTCTCCGGCCCCTCCCACCACTTCCCAGAGCAGCTGTTTGACACAGCAGGAGGTGCTGGGCGTCTTTTGACATTCTGACAGTCATGTGACAAAGGGTGGATTCCCATTCAGAACAATCGAATTTTGCTTCTAAATCTACCTCTTAACTGTAGTGTTGCTACTGCTGTGACTCGTAATGTAAAAATGTCTGATGGACGTGTGAGCCCTGTGAAAGGATCCTTCAGTGCCCGAAGGCTTCCGGCACATGGCTTGAGAACCCACTTCTCTAATACCAGGCAACAGGAAAACCACTGGGCGGAACCAACAAGGAGCCCACAGCGGCATCTTGGTGATAACATGGACTTGGCACCAGCATGTCACTCTGGTGACCGGGCACCCTTGATTAGAGTGAACGGAGCCTCAAATCGTTCGTGGCTCAGTGCTATGGATCCCCTCAGAGGAAGGGCTGACCAGCACAGCATCTCACCATGCAGCGCCTGTCAATATGAGGGTCCTAATTATCTAAAAACCTTTTAGTCCCAAGGAGGGAAAAAATGGTTAAAATGAAAGGGCCTGGAGAGATGGCGCAGCTGGCCAGAGCACCTCTTTCTCTTGCAGAAGCCTTTGGTTCATTGTCCAGCACTCACCATGCAGTAGTTCACAACTGTCTGTAACTTCAGTTCTAGGGGACCAGGCGCCCTCTCCTGGTCTCTGCAGGCATCTGCATGCACAGTAGTGCACATAAATACACGTGTACACACACACACACACACCCCAAATGAAATCTTTAAAAAGGGAAAAAATATTTCCTTTCTATTCCACTAAAAACGTCAGTGAAATCCACAGTACTCTCTGTAAAAAATATGCATGGTATTTACATAGCAGAGTGTAAATGAAAAAAATCTTCTGCTGGTCCTGGGTAGGATTTAGTCTCTCACACAAAGTTCTATGGGGAGTTTCAGAAAAGAGGGACAGATGCAATGACGGAGTGCCAGAAGAATCCATGCGTCCCTGGTGGGAAGTCCGGCTCAGTTGGCAATAGCGCAGTACGTCCGCAGCCGAGGCGTATGCGTGGTGCGTGAGGGGGCAATGTCTTTGATTCAGTGCCCAGGGACTACATAGAAATAGTGTGGGTACATAGTAAGGATGATGTAAGGGCAGGCCATGTCCACCTCAGCCTCCAGGACACGCTTTTATGGATGAAATATTGACCTCCTAACTCCAGGAGCCATATGGAGCTAAAGGAATGACCATTATATTCGGAAAGAAATCAACGGAGCCTGTGAGCTACCATTTAAACAGCCCCTTGCTCTTCAGTAATTTAGGTTTCATGGCTCTTTGTCATTTAAGGAATGTTGTGTGCACACACATGCACACACGGGTGTGAACACACACACACACACACACACACACACACACACACACACACACCGGGGTAGGAAGGAGTGCTGTCTACTTCCAGCATCCCATCTCTGCCAGTTATTCATCTCCATGGCTTCTCTTCCCATGGTACCAGCTCCGCAGGGCAGGGCCTCACAGAATTGAAGCCACCAGGAGGAGCGCTCAGTCTGAGAAGATGTCCAGCTCCTCTGAAAGTACTTGCGTGGATTTAGATCAGTTTTCCCCAAAGGAAACAAAAGACGATTTAATGTATTGTAGGTGACAAAAAATCAAAGGGAAAGGTTTTCTTCGTTGCCAGCCAGAGGCGCGCCTGGTAGTTTGAAGGAGAAATGTCTCCTATAGGCTCCCGTATTTGAATGCTTAGCCCGGCTTGGTGGTAGCGTTTGGTGAGGACGTATGTCACGTGGTGGGCTTTGAGCATTTATGGCTTTGCTTCACTTCCATGCTCCTTCATGTTCACAGCTGCAGATGTGAGCCCTTGGCTTCCAGCGCCTTCCTTTTTGCCTGCTAATTGCTGCTGTGCCACCTCTGCCATAAGACTGTTACCGCCAAAATAAACGGTCTTCCATAAGCTGTTTTTTGTTTGTTTGTTTGTTTTTAATGGTGTTTCAGCATAGCAAGCTTCTGCAGCCAGAAGATCTTTCTCATTTGCCCAGAAGGTTGGATACAGCGCCTCAGACCACTGCTGTCTAACTGCTGCGCCCTCCACAGAGATGGGATTCTGGGCTCTTCCATGGTGGAGGCTGTCAGCTTGCTCACCAAACAGCCCAAGTTGTTCCGGGAAACGGCTCTTCCCTGTAGCAGGACTCCGTGCTGCAGTCGGCTGGCTTGCAGGCACTGAGGGTGGAAGGCTATCCTCTCAGATGAGTAAGGATGGAGCTGTAAGCTTCGCACTCAGCCACTTGGGGGCCAATGACCTGGGGCTTTGGCGGTTCACTTAGAGAAAGTGTGTTTTGAATGGAGCATCACACGCTCTGTAGTTCCTCATTAAATTCAAACCAGATTAAGCTCCCATTTGCCTCCACCCCAGACTCGCATCTTCATTAGAGGAACCAGAAGGAGCCAGCCTGCGCTTCCTGCGAGGTTTTTTTTCCCCCTAGCAGCCAGGAGCCCATCCCCCCACTGCGCCCTACCAGTTTCCCAGACAGCTGCCCAGGGCAGCTGGCAGGCATATAGGAACTTCCAGCCCGACTCCATCTGGTCCCCTGTGTGGCCTTCTCTTCAGCCTGAAGGCGGGTGTCCACGAGCGACCCGTCTCCCCTGTGTCACCTCTACTGGGCACAGGGTCTCCTGTGTTAGATAGTGAGGTTCCCCTGAACCTCATTCGGTTTGGGTAGACAGTCTCCTCCTGCAGGATGGATGGAGCTGGCTGGGTAGGCCAACCTGTCTGGGGGACGCTGTTCCTGCCACTCACCTGGCGAAGGTGAGTTTTTATAGAAAATGGAGGAAGGGGGTTGGGTGACACAAGTCAAAGCAATGCACTCCTCAAGGAAGGCGAGGGACTTTGTGCCCACACTTCACGCAACCGAATTAACCCTGGGGCTCGGTCTTCTTGCCTGTAAAATGGGCATGGGACTGGCCCTCTGGCAGAGTAAGGAAGTTAATGTATACACCAAGCGTTGAAAGTAGCGCCTGGTGCAGAACCAGGGCCACAAACACGCTTGCTTAGCGCCTCTGCCCATAAAGAAAGCTCGAAGTACATGACCAGCACGGTGCAAATGTGAACCGGCAATCTTAGGCTAAGTTCTCATCGTGCCCCGACCCGGAAGGATGAGAGCGAGCCACGGAGTCTGCAGGGACAGCTTTCCGGGCACAGAGTGCAAAGAGAGCCATAACGAGGCTAGCGACTGATCTTATTTCATTAACCTGGAGCCCATTTCCCAGGCCGAGCCGCCCAACCACTCACCTGCTCCTGGTGCTGGCAGCGCATGCGCAGCAGCTGGTCCTGGTGCTCCGCCTGCAGGCGCGCGCTCTCCGCCTGGAACTGCTGCTGCAGCCGCTCCTGCAGCTCTTGCACCTCGGCCTGCTGCTGCCAGCCCAGCCTCCTCAGCTCCTCCTCGAACCGTCGCTCCAGCGCCTCCTTCTCCTTCTGCAGCTTCTCACACTTGGCGGTGTTGAAGGCTGCAGGGAGCACAGAGCGCTTTAGCACAGTGGGGAGCAGATGCTGCGGTGACCTGCCACGCGCGTCCTCCTGAAGCTTTAAAAAATAAAATTGAAACAGGAACCAGGGCTGGGAGTGCAACTCGGGGATAGAGTGCTTGGCCTGGCTCCGCGATCCGATTAAAAGACATAAACAAAATAAGCCACAGGCAGGCGGATCTCTTTGAGTTTGAGGCCATCCTGGTCTACGCAGCGAGTTCCAGGCCATCCAGGGTTATTGTGTCAAAAACAAGTAAACAGAGAAATAAGTACCTCAAACCACAAACACCTCAAAACCTTGATTAGTACAATATATTGCCATAAAAACCCTTTTCCCCATAACCATTTTTTTTTATTCTCCAATTCTTATTTGAGAATAAGGTGCTCGTTGGCTGTCCCACTACGCCTCACTTCCCTAGTGTGTATGACCTACTTACCCACAAGGCCAGCGCACTCAGGACATCCGTGACACAGTGGTGCCACCCAGTGCTCAGAGCGGTTTAAATTGCCCGGTCAAGGCTCGGTGCTTTCCTATTGATGCAGTTTATGCCACTTTATTGTTGGACATTTGTTTGCAAGGCTTGCTGGTACAGAGAGCATTACAGATAACACAATAAGCATGTTCACTCATGTGCCGGGTCACTTTGCATTAGAATGAGCTCCTTGGAGTTAGAAGTTCCATGGCTCTAAAGACTTTAAATTTCAGTTAGCAAGTAATAAACTCGTGACCACCAGGGGGCGGTATGGCACCCGAGAAATGCCGCCGCGGGACACACGGCCCTGACTGGACTTTTCCCCCCTAAATTCTTCTTTTTGGTGAAAATGTTAACAGGTGAGATAAAACAAGGGACTGAAGACGAAGTCTGAGATGTTGACAGAGGGAGGAGAAGCCACCAGAGAGGCCTGTCGCATGGTGGCTACGAGAAAGCTGGCTCTGAGAAAAAATGGAGCTGGTCTTTGTATTCTTGTCTCACTTAGACAGGATTGCGGCTCTCTAAGCCCTATCAGGTGGTCAGTGGGCCGCCTACACTCCAACTGCAAGGAGCAAGAACGGTAACTACTTAGTCCGAGGTCAAGGCAGGGTACCCTCAGCAGAACCAGGAACATGGACAGTCTCCACGATGTGTCAGCATCGCACGCGAGACCGTGCATCGGGATGCCTGCCTGTCTCCTTACAGGTGGGCAAGGCCAGTGCCCTTTGACTCTGCTGGGGTCCAGCACCAGCATCCACAAGCTAACCAGACATTGAGTTTAGGGAGCACTACGAGGGCCGCGCTTAGTCCAGGCATGGTGGCAGGCAGTCGGGCTACCACAGAAAGAACAGCGGTCCCCAGTTGGTGGCTGTTTGGGGAGGTTTGGAGGTGCAGCCTTGCTGTTGGAAGTAAGTCACAGGGGCGGGCGGGGGGTGGCGATTAAAAGAAAGAGGAAGACGCTCGCCAGAACTGGAGTCACAGGTGGTTGTGAGCTGCCACCGGGGCGCTGGGAACTGAACCCAGGTCCTCAGCGAGAGCAGTTAGAAGAGTCACCTTTTCAGGCCTGCGCGTGCCGTTTTGCCTTACAATTCCCCTATAAAACTTCAACGCTTCAAACACAGAGAAAAATGTGCTTCCACTTATGCGAGCTGCATCTCAGAAACACCCAACGGAGCAGTAACAGGCCTATGATTCTTGTTTTTCAGAAGAATAAAGACAAAGATACGTAAGGACGAACAGACATAAAAATCTGAATTCATTTAAAGGCTCTCGGTAGTCGTAAACGCTTTGTGCCACTTAATATATTCTTCAAGATGGTGACCGGCCCCGGGAGACAGGAACTGCAGTGTGTCTGAGTTATGTCCTGGTGGGAGAGGAGGGCTGCAGACAAGATTGATAGGCAAAGGAGGAAACATGAAACTGATTTAAGCTAGTTTTCGGCTTCTGAAAAGAGAAACTGTGCTGGCCTGATGGACACTGGGAACACTCCACGCATACTCAATGGGCGGCCTTCTGTAGATGTCTCCACATGGGGCCTGATGCACACTGGGAACACTCCACGCATGCGCAGGGAGCGGCCTTCTGTAGATGTCTCCCCATGGGACCTGCTCCTTCCTGTTGTCCATTTAGTTTGGGTGTCCAGCCATTTAATGGCATCTCTATGGCATCAATGTACATCGCGCTCCCCTTGGGCCTTCTGTGGCCAGACCCTGGAAGGGTAGCTAACGGCTCCGTGTGACCCAGGTCACGTCTGTCTCCGTAACGAACATGCCTTTTAGAAAGAGCTTTCCATAAACGACTGAGAACTTTAAACTTTGGTGAACATTTGGGGTACAGGTAGAGTGTACCCCGCTGAGTTCTAGAGGACAGACTTCCTGGCTCCCACCACCCCCCAGTGCCTCACAGTTTGCAGAGCCCCACTTCCGGCAGCATGTCATCCACTTAGTCCGCTACCCCACGGCTCGGTGTGCCATCCCTAATTTTACTCAATGGTGAGGAGGCCGAGCAGCCGCTAGAGGGTAAACTACAGTGTGTTGAAGGTGACACGGTCCATTTTATTCCTTTTCTTCAGGCTGTCCAGCTCAGTGTATATGCCATGGGGCTGGGGCGAGTCCTCTCTGATAGGAAACTTGCTCAGATATATGACATGCATGCATGTGAGTGTGCATGTGGACGTGTGTGCGTGCACATGCATGTGTATGCGTGCAAGAGCGTGTGTGTTTGCTGTCTTTAGTTTAGTTACATGAAATGAAGAATTAGCATTTTTAAATCTTCAAAACCTAATTTCACCTGAGAGGCATGAATCCCCCCACCGCCCAAGCACCATGTCCCCACCGCTTCAGACATATCAAAGAACAAAGCAGACAGCATAGAACTGTTCCTAACGACTAATGTTAGAGACATTCATGGAGGAAACGGGACACCCAGGAAATAGACAACAGCCCCAGTGTGCATGTGTGCATCCATGTATGTTGTCTGGAGGTGTATATGTACATTACTGGTTCTTATATGTAATTGATTCTTTGTATATAGGATTTAATATATATACTTGACTTTTAGATTTTCATTTTTATTTTTTAATCACATATGTGTGCGGGGAGGGGTCAGATCCCCCTGGAGCTGGTTGTGAGGCACCAAATGGGTGTTGGGAATCAAACTCTGGTCTCCTGCAAAAGCAGTGTGTGTCCTTCATGGCTGAGCCACCTCCCAGCCCTGAGTGTGTACATATTTTATAACCAACAGTCTGACCAATATTAGTATTATTCACCCTATAACAGAAATGTCCCCTCAATACCCTGGCTGAACTTTGGCTGCTAGGATCCCTCACTTTGAACAATGCAAGCACTGGGTTTAAACAATGCCAGGCCGCTTCTTCCTGCAGCCTCGCAAGGTGAGCTGCCTGAGAAAACAGGTTTTCTCCTGGGTGGCAAGTCTGGGACAAAGGTAAGTGAGAGCCACATCTTTTTCAGGATGCCAGGGGTCCTCTCATCTTCTGTTCTGGTGGCCTTCCTGCTAACATGCAAATGGCTCCAACTTCCAGTCACCATGGCAGAGTGGACACTGAGAAGTAAGCTTCGACTGCCAAATGAAGGTCATGTCTTGTGGCGATGGGGCCAGGGTTTAATTGTGTGTTGTGTGTGTGTATGTTTTGTTTTGTCAGCTTGACACAAGCTGGAGCCATTTGGGAAGAGGGCCCCTTAGTTGGTGTTTGGGGCATTTTCTTGATTAGTGACTGACATGGAGGGCTCAGCCCACTGTGGGTGGGGCCATCCCAGGCAGGTGATGAGCCTGGGCTTATAAAAAAAGCAAACTGAGCAAAGCCACAGGGAGCAAGCCAGTGAGGAGGACCATTAAGATCCTCCCTGTAGCTTGGTGGTGGTGGTGCACGGCTTTAATCCCAGCACTCAGGATGCAGAGGCAGGTGGATCACTGTGAGTTTGAGGCCAGCCTGCTCTACAAAGGGAGTCCAGGACAGCCAAAGCTACACAGAAAACCCTGTCTTGAAAAACAAACAAACAAAACCCTAAAACAAACAAACAAACAACAACAACAACCAAACAACCAAACCAAAACAAAAACAAAAAAAACAACAAAAAAAACCCCATTCTCCCTCTAGATTCCTCTTAACTTTCCTCCAGGATGGACTGTGATCAGGAACTGTAAGCCAAATAAACCCTTCTCCTCCCCAAATTGTTTTTGGTCCGTCTTGAATCACATCGATAGAAAAGCCACCAGGATGAATGGATCCGTGTCCCTGACATCCAGCCTGTCATCTGGCTGGATCAAAGCCACTTTACGGGGTCGCTGATGGCCAAAGTGCAAGGTGCAGCTGCAGAGCTTTAGGAAGCCAAGGCTGGGATGGGTGGCAACTGAAGAGAAAGGGCAAGACCACAGGAGCCATTGTGCAATCCTCATCGGGGACAGAGAGAGGCATGCGAAAGCTGTGAATACAGCTGTTGGGACCGAGCAAAGGAAACCTCTACTCTAAACACTACCATTTTGTTTTCAGACTCCATTATAACCACAGGGGGAAACTAAAGTCAAGGACCCAGGCTCTAGGGGAGCTGGGGACTTCCCAACAGCCGCACAGTCTCTGTTGTGAGGACACAGTTGTCTGAGCCCAGACACCTCAGGGACAACTTCTCTGTCTGCTGGAAGGGTCTAAGTAAGTTCCTGCTCGCAGGCCCAGGAACCCACTCCTCCCCTGACTGATGGGAACTCCCTTGCTCCAATATGGCCGCACAGTGCTACAGCCGGCGCCACTCCCCCTTGCTTTCTGGTTTCACCCTTTAACTACACTGCACAACATCCCTTCAGATTCATAGTTCTAGTCTGTTCTGTGGCCCTGGCCGATGGGGAGCGGCTTGATTAAAATAAATTTCTCACCTGAATCAGCCTGGTGTCTGAGTTACGTTGGATTTAAGCGGACCCCACCACAAAAGCTTTTTTTCTGTGGTGGCACCGAAGAAGGCAGCTAGCTGCGTGACAGCATGGGCTCCTGGGTCCTGCTGATTACACTTGGGTGATTTTTCCCATGTCAGGGTTAACCCCTCCAAGTCTTGTTTCCTTCCCTAAAAACATGAGATTTCAACAGACTTCCCTCCTAGGCTAGTGTGAGGCGTGAACAGAAAAAAACACAGTCACCACTTGACCCTGTGCAGGTCTCTGTAGATCACACAGCGAAAGGCAGCTGGGATGATCCCCACCGATGAGGTCGTGGCGAACAAGTACTAAGTGCTCAGTGCACACTGGGTACTGTACTGAGTACTCTGGGACCCGGAGCTCACAGCTCTGTAAAGTAGGCGTGCTTCTGACTGCATGCTCTTATTTTCTAGATGAACCTGAGAGAACATGAAATGCTCCACCCCCTGTCCCCCTCCCCCCCTCCTGGATGCCGGTGGATAAGGTTTCCCGGAAGTGGTTGCCGACCCCTGATTAATGCCTTGATGGGACCATGGGAGGATGGCATTCCTGGGAGACACTGTAAAGGTAGGCAGTGGGGCCAGCTAGAGGCCCCTTCTCCGCTTTCTCTCGCCTGGTTGCCTCCTACAGAAGAGCAACATGGCTCTACCCGAGTCCCTTCTGTCGCCACACTCTTTTGGCACAGCACGGACCCCTTAGTTATGGAGCCAGCCAACCGCAGACTGAAGTCTCTGAGGTCATGGGTCAAGCAAACCTTGCCTCTTAAAGCCATTTTCTTGGGTATCTTGTACGTGATGAAAGGCCTAGCATCCATCAACACAAACCTGTGTGCATCTCAAGCCCTTGCTTGTTACTGCAATGCTGTTCTGTCCTAAGCCAGGGGTCTCCACAACTGGAGCACGGATCAGGGTCACAAACAAGGGGGAGCGTGTTAAAACAGACCGGCTGCTCCCACATCCCTTGCATTTTCATATGCGGCGGCTGCTGGTGGTCCAGAGCGCTGACGTTCGCTGCGGAGTCTGTAGCCATCCCACCCTGAATGTGCCTGACCTCATAAGCTAAGCAGAGACTTTAAACAGCTGCTCAAAGGACCCTGTGAAGTGCAGGCATTAGTTAATTCGCTTCGTGGATTAGTTGTGGTGGATGGACCCTGAGGCCTCTAGGCAAGGCTGTCACTGCTCTAAGGAGTGAGTGGGTCATCAGAGACCAGTTCTCAGCTGGGAGAGCCAGAGAATCCGGCAGGTGGTGGGAAGGTCGCTTAAACAGAAAACGACCGCAGGTCCCACTGTGGTTTAAAGTGGCTGGCATGTGTCGCCCACTCCCGTGTGCTGGAAGTTTGTTCCTGAGTTTGCGGGATTACGTAATAAGACCAGGGTGGGCGTCACACTCAGAAAGGATTTATGTTGGTTTCAAAGAGTGGGTCTGTTTACTCAGGCACGCATTGTGTGCATACGTGCGCGCGTGGGTGCGTGCATGCGTGAGCGCATGTGCGTGTACATGGAGACCAGAGGACATGGTGTATTTCCTTTGAGACATTTGCTTGGAACTTATGCCTGTTTCAGACTCGACAGCGCTGTGTTCACCTCCATATGCAGCTTGCTTTTTTTTTTTTTTTTTTTTTTAAAGTTAGGTTTTCAGGCTGCAACTCAGGTCTTCATACTTGTAAGGCAAACACTTTACTGACAAAGCGATCTCCCCACGCCCCAGAAAGGATTGTCTTAAAGCAACTGGCTAAGATTTCCAATCGCTTTGCCAAGCTGGGCACCATTAGACGCGCTCCGGCAGCGCCCTCTGCAGGCCACTCTGTGCATGTGCAGCCTACCTTTTAGGAACTGGAGCTCTCGTGCCTCTCCGTGCCCCTCCCCCTTTTAACTACTTCCGTCGCCCTGAACTGCTTCTTCAGCCCAGTGAGATAAGATGGCCACAGTCTGCAGTACCTTTGAGTGGCCACCTCTGGGCCTAAGGTGGGGCTCACTGTGCATCTTTTCTGTCAAGGATCATACTGTGGCACTTTCCGGTGGATGCCCGGAAGTTGCTGCCTTCTATATTTTGTCTATTTTATAACAGTGTACCACGGCCTTGCTGTACCGTGGGTGGAAGTTTGGAAGGTGATTTTAAAGTGCTTCCACAGAGAGTCCCATCAGGGTTCCTGCCTAGGAGTTGCCCTTGAAAGAACCAGTCGGACGTCTCAGCAGGAAACCATTGTGCTTACAAAGCCTGATTCCTGTGGTCCTCCCTCGGCCTCTGAGATCAGCTCAGCTTTCTGGTTAGATGGCTTATAAAGAGATGTTTTCCTCATCACAAGTTTTAAAAGTTGCCGCTTGGATTTATGGCAGGCTCCAACCAACGTAGGTAGGTGTTTCCCTGAAAGCCAGAGACATTCTTGGTGTACTAAAAAGCAGATTAAAAAAAAAAAATCTAGATGACAGTGAATTTGCTAATCTGTGTCCACATTTAACTCTTTGCAGGTCTCTTGGGACACAGCTTTACTGGAACCATCATTCTGACTGCCTATGCTCTGACCACTGCCATCAGCCGGACCCTTTAAGATGTATTATTATGATGGTGGTGGTGGTGGTGATGAGGAGGGGGGGGAGGGTGTGCCTCTGTGTGGAAGTATGTGAGTGCAGTTTCCTAAACAGGCCAGAAGAGGGAGTCAGAGAGTCCAGAGCTTGGATTGAACTCAGGTCCTCTGCAAGAGCAGTCTGCTCTCTTAACCACTGAGCCATCTCTCCAGCTCCAGCAGGAGCCTTTTAAAGCCAAGCGTGATGGTGCACGCCTTTAATGCCAGCACTTGAAAGGCAGAGGTAGGTGGATCTCTGTGAGTTCAAGGCCAGTCTGGTCTACAAAGTGAGTCCAGGACTGCCAAGGCTACATAGAGGAACCCTGTCTCAAAAAACCAAAAGGAGAGTGAGGGAACAGCTTTGTGAGAAAGACTTGAGAATTTTCCTTTCCTTGTTCTCTCTCTCTCCTCTCTCCCTCCTCTCCTCTCCTCTCTCCTCCTCCTCCTCTTCTTCCCCACCCCTCCTCCTGCCTGCAGATCAGGATGCAAATCTCCCAGTGTCTGCTCCAGTGCCATGCCTGTCTGCTTCCTGCCACGAGGGCTAATTGGAACTGCAAGCAAGCCCCCAATTAATGCTTTCTTTTAGAAGAGTCACCATGGGCATGGTGTCACTCACTTCACAGCACTAGAGCAGTGACTAGGATGCCAGGTCCTCAGACATACGCCACACCCCACCCCTAACCCTGCAGACTTCATTAACATATGTGCGAAAGCCTTAGAAGACTCAAAATTTCGTAAGTTCTCAGCATAAGCCTCCATAGAAAAATGATTAGAATGTGTTAAACAAATAGATGTAACAGGATTTTGTAAATATCAAAAAGCTTGTGGCTGCCACAGGGAATAAATCGGTGTTTAAAAAATAGTATAGGGGTGTGTATGTGTGTGTGTGTGCGTGTGTGCCTGTGCATGTGTGTGTGCCTGTGCATGTGTGTGTGCCTGTGCATGTGTGTGTGTGTGTGCCTGTGCATGTGTGTGTGCCTGTGCATGTGTGTGTGCCTGTGCATGTGTGTGTGTGCCTGTGCATGTGTGTGTGCCTGTGCATGTGTGTGTGTGCCTGTGCATGTGTGTGTGCCTGTGCATGTGTGTGTGTGTGCCTGTGCATGTGTGTGTGCCTGTGCATGTGTGTGTGCCTGTGCATGTGTGTGTGCCTGTGCATGTGTGTGTGTGCCTGTGCATGTGTGTGTGCCTGTGCATGTGTGTGTGTGCCTCTGTATGTGTGTGTGCATGTGTCTGTGTGTTTGTAGCTATAATGTATTTTCCATGGCAACCAGTCTCTGGTGCATAGAAAGGGATTTGGCAGGTTCAATATAACTGTGCACGGGTAAGCACCTGTGTGGCAGAGAAACCAAAATGACTCTGGAAAATGACATTTACTAGAATAAAATTTAATCAGAGTGGCTGAGCTCATTGACTTGAATTTTTCCCATCTCATTTTCCTGTAAGAGGGGGGCTGGATTCCCAGACCTTGTCATGCTGGGCAGTGCAGTCTGCAGGAAAATTAGTCTTTCTGAAACTCTATCAACAAACCCAAATAGCTGACAGCTGACAAGACCTTTGGGAGCAAAAAGTTCTTCTTTGAAATAATGCTCCCCACCTCACCATCTGATTACTTACGGGGTGGTTAGTGTGTTTTGGGTGTCTTCCTGGGTTATATGGGGCAGGTTGAATGGGAAGATTCAATTATGCTGACTGGAGAATTTTGCAGCACAAATTTTGATGTGTTCTGTTTTTACTTTCATGTATATTCTCAATTAATTTTTTTGGTTCCTTTGACCAATGTGCTCCTTAGAAGTGCGTTCTTGAGGTGCTTACAAAGAGCCGGTGTCCAGCTTCCAGCACCCATGTTGGCTGGCTCGCAATTGGCCCCAACTTCAGCTCCAGGGGAAGGGGTGCCTTGGGCATCTGTGGGCGTCTGTGCTCAATGCCTGTGTTAGAGTTCTGCTTCAGTCTGCCTAGCTGTGATGTCATTGCTTATCTGCCATGGGGGCGTGGCCCTGCTCAGGGCCATATAAAAGGACAAACCCTCCATGTGGTTTCTCTCTCTCTTTCTCCTCTCCCTCTTACTCTACCTCTGTCTCTGTCTCTCTCTCTGGGGTACCCCTTCCCCCTCTCCTCCCCCCATGCCCATTTAATAAACTCCTCTACAACATAATATCTGCAGCCTGGTATCTCTTATTATTTTTTTTTAAAGATTTATTTATTTATTATGTATACAGAGCTCTGCCTGCATGTACACCTGCAGACCAGAGGAGGATATTAGATCACATTATAGATGGTTGTGAGCCACCATGTGGTTGCTGGGAATTGAACTCATGACCTCTGGAAGAGCAGTCGGTGCTCTTAACCGCTGAGCCATCTCTCCAGCCCATCTTATTATCTTATGTCTTATTACTAAGCATGAAAGTGTAGACACCCTCAGTCAGCCACACATTCTTGGGACGCATCCCATGAGTGGAGATCTGTAAGGGAGGGAGCTCCTCAGGCCACAGCGAGGAGTACACGGCCTACATCTTCTCATTGCCCCTAACCCTCTCCACAGCAGGTGTGGATTCAAATCAAACCCCACTTCTTCAGAGTGCTTGCTCAAAGGCTGTCAGCTTTCACTGCCCGTAATAGGCATCTGGGAGCTTAAAATCTTCCCCAGGACTCGTGAGCCAATGTTTTGTTTCTGCTGCCCAGAGAAGCACCCCAGGTGACTCTGACAGGCAGAGAAACACCTATAGGCGCTCATTCTGACTGGGTGGTAGGCACCCCCGTTTTAATTATGAAAGCCAGGGGGTTAGCATTCTGCTTCAAGCCGCCTGCCTGTGACATCATTGTTTACCTGCCACAGGGGCATGACCCTGCCCAGGGCCATATAAAAGGACAGACCCTCCGTGTGGTCTCGTGGTGTCCCCCCCCCGTACCCTTTCTCCCCTTTTTCCTTCTCCTCATGCTTATTTAATAAACTCCATATAATATAATATCTGGCACCTTGTATCTACCTTGCATCTATCTTCTATCTACCTTTTTATTAATCATAACATTGGTGCCACGTGACTCGGATACTAAACCCAGAGGTCCTTTCTGTTGTCCTCACGGTGGAATCCCATCACCCTTTACTGTCCGTAACAAATTTCTGTTTAAGTACTCGCCTCCTCTCCTATTTCCTGCAGCCTCAGACTAACCTAGCCGCTCACCCCAGGCCACCTCTGAAGAACCCTTCCTGACCAGCTTTCTAGACTGCCGCTGAGGTAAACAGATGCTCTATTCGTTGTACCTGTTTGCCGCTAGCCCTAAACCTGGCCCCCTAGAGCACCCAGGCACTGGGCTTGCAGTCCCTGCTGCCAGCCTCGGGAATGGTCTGGGAACTAAGCCTACCCAGGTTAAAAAAAAAAAAAAAAAGACGCTGCTGCGCTGCTACATTTCATGGTTCAGAGGCTGGTGAGAAAAGAGATTACATATACCTCATGGGGTATGCTCGGGGGCGACCAGATGTGCCTGCTGCCACCACTCCCTGCTTCATGACAGCTTACGCACCTGTGCTGTTCCAAAGTGACCCAGTCCATTTCTGGGTGTACTTGAGGATTTCCTGTTCTCTTCCATTTAAAAAATTCTTACACACGGCCTGGCCACCTGACCACTAGCTTCCCGCTGCTGCTCTGTCCCCCCTGTCCCCTTTCCCACCACAGGTATGCCAGAAATTCACTAAAGATGCTCATGCCTGGCCCTTACTCCCAGAGCCCAGCCTGGCCAAGGCAGGCCACACAGGCCAGGGGCAGAGTCAGTCACCTGCATGCAGTGACTGGTTCTAGGCCTCTGGACCTCAGGTGGGCAGCTTTGCTTTCTCTAAGACTATACTTTCCAACTCCTAAAAATGGTCTCTATTTTTTTCTGCTCTCAAAAAAAGAATTGCACAATTGTTTATTGGGTGTGATGTTTAGACCATTTAAATTTTAACCTCTGTTCATTTCCTTTTAGATAAAAAATATATTGTATATACTCTGGTTCTAAATGTTTATTTCTTATTTCAAGGTTATAAAGGTCTATTCAAATTAACAAGATAAATGCTGTTTCTCCCACTGGCCTCCTGCAAGCTTCCTGGTCAACTGACCCTGCATAATGCTCTGCTGTGTTAACATTCGTTTGTTTACAATGTTAAAAATTTTAAATCACTTCCGTAAAACATGTTTAGCCTAAAATTCTAAGTGTGATATTATTGGTCATACAAAAAGTGTTCTGCTTCCTTTTATGGACTGTGTTGATGTTTCTAAGGCTCTGTTTAAATATTCTTAAGATAGACAAGACTGAGGTCTCTGCCATCTTAATTAAAAGGCTGAGGATGTGTCCTGTGCCCCCATATAGGAACTGGTAAAAAAAATCTTTAAAACTCGAGAGGAGCCTTCCCGACAGGCTCAGTTACAACAAACTATTCCCCAGGCCTTAGCCACTGCCCCTGAAGAAAAATTGAGGTCTGAAACACCCCTCCCGCCGGGGACTAGCCTGAGCCAGCTTTGCCAGGGACCTGTTTCAGGTGCAGCCAACAGGAGACACTGACCTCACAGCTGCTGCAGCCACAATGGGACACTGGTCCCACAGCCCTGCCTGCTGGCAAATTTGGCCTATGGATGTCAAGATGCTCGCATGCAGGCTTGTCCTCTGTGCCCAGTCACCAGCACAAGAGCTTTAGACATTTCCAGCCTTCAAGCTCCTTGACCTGGTGGAGTACAGACGGCTTCTAGATTCAGCAGCCTCGTTAAAACCAGAGTAACGCTGCAGGTCTGTTTTAACCTCGTACTTGGGCTACACAGCCACGTGGCCGGCTTCTATCATGGGAGGCTTCATATGCCTTCCCAGCCCTCTTCCTATGCAGGAGACCAAACTTTACCGGTCAGATCTAGATACAGTCTACCTTGTCACCGTTCTTTTAGCTAAAGGACAGTGACTGCATATAGCACTTTTACCTCTGTATTAAAAGCTTCCAAGAAGGTGCTTTAGAACGTGCTTTAAGTGGGTAAATACGAGTTATGAAGGTCAACACGTCTAAAGGATGCTTTACCTCTTCCTGTTGCTGTGATATTGTTGTGTTAACTGTTCAGAGTGTTAGCACTGATCAATGGCGCTCTAGTTCATTACTCTAACTATGGAAAACCTTCCACTGTACGATCCTATCATAGTTCCAAGATTTTACATTTCCTTTTGTTTGCCTTCCTCTCAAAATGTCTCTCACTGTGCTTAAAGTATCCAGTCTTCTGCCCAGAGAGAAGAAGGCCCTCCTTCATGACGAGCTAAAGTGAGCTCTTCCCTTCTGCTGCACAGGAGATTTCTGTCCTCCCGTGGTACTGCTCCACAGAGACCAGAAAGGCTTCTGCCTTCCCCATGCTCACCTCAGAATATTTGTGCTTTTAACACAAAGTTCTTTTCCCAATCCTCTACGATGCTATATGTCTACTGCCTTTTCCTACAACATATACACAGGTCTATCAATGTGTGCTTCACTGCAGATTTCAAACAAGGATGAAGCTAACATGTCTAAAATTTATCTCCCTTTATAAACTAACAAGGATTCTTGCAAGCTACAGAAAATCCATCTCTCAGGTCAAATGGGAGTCCACATAAGTACTGTCTATCAACAGCCCAAGTTTCCCCACTATCTCCTATCTCTGAGGGTGGGGTTCCTCCCTTTTCCCTGGTTTTGGGACTCCCCTAACTACCCTCTTGCTGCATTCTTACACCCAGCACCTACTGATCGCTGAGTCCTCTCTTCTGGTCGATGTAACTGCTTCTTGGTGTTCTTAACAACCTGCATCCAAACCTTCATCCCTTGGGGGAGATCTCCCTCTGCCAGCGTGGTTCTCCCTCTGCCTGGTGCTAGGTAACCATGTCTGCTCTCGGGCCACACCCTTGGTCTCTGTCCAGCGCTGACGAGCTGCTGGAACATGTGTAGCAATCTCATCGTTAAACCTTTCCCAGGGGATGCCCTGACAGGTCACTGACTCCCACTCTCCCCATGAGGACCAGTCCATTTGCCGCTTCTCCAGGCTCCTCTGGGATGCCTTCTGGGAATCTCAAATCCCTACGCCCACCTTAAGGGCTGCTAAGCTTACATGCCTCTGCAACCAAACTTGGACGGATCCAAAACTAAACTGTTTTAATTACTGTCATCAGTCGGGTAAAATGGAAGGAATCTCCCTATGTACAAACTGTTTCTTTGCTCTCCCGTGTTCAAGCGTTGTCTCAAGCCTTTTCTCTTTGCTCTCCCAAGAGTTTCAAATGCACACCTAAAGGGAGTTTTCTCCCTGACCTACTAACTCTGTCTTCTGCCTACATATGTGTTCCAGTATCCTGCCAGACCTCCTACATCTGGGACATTGCCAAAGCAGCTGCCCACAGGTGCCAGCTGGACCTGCATTGCTCCTCCTAGCTGGACCTGCATTTCCCTTCCCAGCTGCAGATGTTCTCACACCCTGGACAGCAAATCCACAGCCTGCTCTTCCGGAACCTGGCCAACATTTCAGCCTTTTAAACCCCCTATTGCCTCCCTCCTGTCAGCAGGAAGTAGTTAGGACGATTACTTCGCCCTTTATCCATCTGCAAAAGGCTGAAATGGTGTGCTCCAGGCCTGGGACAAACAGCTCCAGGTTCCCTCAGCACTCCTCGGTCCCCATCTGCTGCAGGACATGGCTGACACAGCCTGCCCTCCACCTTGAACTTTGAGGGCAGAGCTTTTCCTTCCCCTTCACTATATAATCTGGACATTTTGTTGTTATTACTTTTTTTCTTTCTTTTCCCCTTACATGGCAGCCAAAAGCTGCTTCCAAAGAATCCACATTTATACACTTTAACTTGCCTTGTATAAAAACAACCAATATTCCTCATTTTTTAATTATAGGAAAAGGTAGCAATGTTAGCATTCTGCTTCAGCCTGCCTACCTGTGATGTCATTGCTTACCTGCCACAGGGGCGTGACCCTGCCCAGGGCCATATAAAAGGATAGATCCTCCACATGGTCTCTCTCTCTCTCTCTCTCTCTCTCTCTCTCTCTCTCTCTCTCCTCTCCCCTTCCCTTCCCTCCCTCCTCATCCTTACCCATCTCCTCTCTCTCTGTCTCTCTCCCTGTGGGGTACCCCTCTCCCTCCCCTCCCAATGCTCATTTAATAAACTCCTCTACAACATAATATCAGTTGCTTGGCATCTTGTTATCTTATCGTCTTATTTTCTTTTTATTAATCATAACACAAAGTGAGGAGGATGACAGACAGGGGCTGATTAACAGCTCTTGCTGGTAGAATTTGGGGCAGTAATTCCAGGAGTGACCAGGGGCGGCCAAACCTGTCCCAGACCGTGTAACAGTTGCCTTCTTCTTCTCTAGTCTGAATCCACAGCTTTTTGGAAATTTTACCTCTCCAGTCCCTTTGTTTCTGGTCCCCTCCTCCTGTGACTCCCACAGGGAGGCAAAGAACCATGGCCCCACCTGAGGGGAAGGCTTTCTCTCTGGAGCCTTCAGAAGTCAACACTGAAGGCTTCCCTCCCCTCTTTAAGGGAAGCAAGTGCGGACCACAGCCACAGCTCTAGAATTTATGGCCTGACCACGGATGCCGACCCCCCTCCCCCGCCACCCACCTCTCTTCTGTCATGGAAGCAATCTCCACAGTGGACTGAGAATTTGCTCCAGAGCAGGGCATCCCCTGGGATGAATGCTGGGCTCAATGGGACCAGCCACGGTGCTGCCAGGGACTTGTGCTTTGTCCCCAATAGGGTTTTGGGTTCTGTTTTTGTTTTTCCTATTTGGCAGATGAATTCTGCTTCTATTCTTAGCAGTGATGCAGGAATCAAATAACTGAAACCTGAAACCAGTACAAATCCAGCTGCATTTAAGTTTCCGGAGATTGCTAAAGGTGGTGCCAGTGGGTTTGGCACGCCCAACCCGAGTGCATCAGCTGGCTGCCCTCCATCCAAACCTGCTCATGGAGGGTGGACGTCTCTTGGGGGGAGACAGTCAACCTGGGAGGAGAGCTCTGTTCTCTGTCTTTATCTGCTAGCTGCTGTACCCAGCTCCTCACCAGCAGCTTCTTCTGCAATTGGCTTATGCAGAGAACTCTCTATGAGTCTCGGGAGCCCCAAAGCCTGGAACCTTTGAGCAGCAAGCACACTCATACTCGGCAGAGACGCGTCCGGAGGCCAGCATCAGCATCTCAGGGTATCAGCTTATTATCTTTCCCAGGCAAACTCCACAGAGCATCAAAACCCCGAGAGTTTTCCTCACATCCATTAAGTTAAGGGTAGCTTGTCTGTCCACACTGTGTGCCCTAACAACTTACTCACTGGGCAGGTTGGCTGTTCATAAATTTGCTATGAGTTAAGAGTCATCTGGGATGGGGAGCCTCACCCGAGAGGATGCCTCCATCAGACTGACCTGTGGAGCAGCATTCTCTTGGTCAATGATTGACATAGGAGGGCCCAGCCCACTGTGGGCAGTGCCAGCCCTAGCCAGGTGGGCCTAAGGTGTGTAAGAAAGGCACTGATCTTGAGCCTGGAAGGGAGCTGGGACGGAAATAAACAGCATTCCTCCATGGGCTCTGAGCCAGCTCCTGCCTTGAGTTCCTGCCCCCAGCTTCCCTCAATGATGGGCTGCAAGCTGGAGGATGAAATAAGCCCTTTCCTTCCCCGGCTGCGTTTGGTCATGGTGTTTATCACAGCAACAGAAATCCAACCAGGACAACAGTGGCTATTCAGGAAAAATGAGCACAAATGGTGATGGGGAAAGGCTCTTCTTCTTCTTCTTCTTCTTCTTCTTCTTCTTCTTCTTCTTCTTCCTCTTCTTCTTCCTCCTCCTCCTCTTCTTCCTCTTCTCCTTCTCCTCCTCCTCCTTCTCCTCCTCTCCACCCCCTCCAGCTCTCATTTCATTTAAGGAAGCCATGAGGTACAATGCACACTGGCCAGGCTGCTTGCTCTGAATGAAGAAGGGCTTATGCGTGACTTCCGTTCCTTGGCCCCAAAGATCCACTCCTGTTTATAGTCCAACCCCTTACTTAGCCAGTGGTAGAAGTGCCGCTAAGTCCGACAGGGTGCGACAGCAGCCGACACGCAGGGCCCTGAAGGATATCTTAAAAACCCCAAGGTCAACGCAGTGCTGGGAAGCTCTTGCTCCTCGACATGTGTCCCACACTGGTCACACCTCATTCCTTTCCATGATAGCTTAATCTCATGAGCCTGGCCTTCAGCTGTTGCTCTGATAAAAGGCACAGGGTGACAGCCCCTGAGAAACAAGACCCAAGGGGTGGCATTGTCCAACTTGATTCTACGGCCTGAGAGCTGCGCCAGCCCAAACGTCTCTCTAGCAAATAACTGTGGCTGCTTAAATGAGATGAAGACACTGCTCCCCCTCCAACTTTAGCTCCCCCCTTCAAATGGCCGCTGGGTTGTTGACGCATACAAACTTTAGTTTAAGTCATATCTGCTTACCGCACGTCACTGTGAAGTATCTATTTGATGAGGTGGCTGTCGCTACAGTCAGGACTTCTGGAGTTTCTACCCCTGCATTGCCTCCCCAGTACTACTATTAGGGGTCACCTTGGGAGATTGGGTTGAGACTGAGCAGGGACAAGACTTAATTGACAGCTGTCCTCAGTCCCTGTCACGTGGGAACTGGGAACTGGCTTGCCGGACAGTGTGGGTCAGACCCGTCGTTTTGCTGCTTTATTCAGAAAGAGAGAGAGAGAGCGCGTGAGCTCGCACAAGCCTGTTCTTCTGGGCGCGGGGGAGGGGAGGCTGAGAGAGGTGGAGAAGGGGCATGGGATCTTGGGAGTTAGCGCTGGAAAAGAGCTCCTTTCTGATAACGCAGACTCGATCTCCGTCTCTTGACTCCAGAAAGGGCGCCCTCTGCTGCTCACGCAGGGTAAGACCCCATAGCAGCAAAGTGGAAGAGAAGTTGATGACCTCAAGGAAAGAGACTTAGTCTCCATGGAAACGGTGACAACAAAATGAGAGGGTGACACGTTTCCCAGCAGGGAGCCTGTCAGTTCTCCCTTTCTGGTGGCCGCTTCTCCAGCAGCTTCGGCACCGATCTCATGAGCCTCAGGTCCCTGGCAGCGTCCCTCACAAGCTCCGCCATGGCTTGCCGTGCTGGCCTTGCTTACTTAAACCTATATCTGGGCTAGTCCGATGACTCTTTCTTGGGGTCAGGGGTTAGGATGGGAACGCTGTTGCTTTGGATCCCGTGCAGGTGGAACGGGCATAGAACACTGCTATTGGCTGTGTTCTCATGGGACCCATCTCTCCTTGGAGAGCAGAAATACCTACTTCTGAGCCATTTCAGCGAGAAGGGAAGCCACAAAGCTCACAGGGGAGAAATAATAAAATAAAAGAGAGTGTGGGGGAAGGCTGCGGCCGAAGCCTTCTACCTTGTCTGCCCACTGCTTACCTGAGAACCCATGGCCCCTAGACAAGGGTAAACTGCTGTCAATTTGTGTGGCCAGCCACCTGCCAAGGGTGACCTGGATGGGTCAAGCTCTTTACTAAATGGAAAAGAACACACCTGCACAGATGGGCTACCCCCAAGGTCACACGAGGTAGAGAGGAAAATGCTTACTTGTGAATAGACCCAGCAGGCCACCGGGGGGAAAGGCTGTGTTTATTTAGACTTTGCTAACTGATCCCTGGGGACACAGAATGGTGGGTTAGAAAGATGGAAAATGATCATAGCAGGGCCTCATGACGCAGGCCTGTAAGTCTATCTGCTCAACAAACTGAGGTAAAGGGTCACACATTTCAGGTCAGTCTGGGCTGCAGAGTGAGTTCGAGGTCACCCTGGGTAACTTAACAAGACCCCATTCTCAAATGTTTATAGTGTCTGAGCTCGGCAGTGTAGTGGCTGCTTAGCATTAGCAAAGCACTCGCTCTAATCCCTCATCCTGGAGAAGAAGCAAGAGAAAGGGACAGTGGGGAGGGGCGGGCATGGCAGTCACCTTTGCCAGGCCCTCACCTATAGGGGATGCCTGCCTCCTATCACATTCCAGTGGCCTGGGGATCAACCTTAGTTTGGCCAAGTCTTGGAATGTCCTAGACCATGCCGTGGAGCTAAGGACTATGCAGTTCAAGACGATCCCTCATCGTTTTGGTCCAACCAGCCAGGTGGCTTTGACCCTCTCTGAGATGAAGGTGCATCCATGGCAAGGGGCATACAGCTGTGGGAAGGCCGGCAAGACGCGTTTCACACAACCCAGAATGGCTCTGGAGGTGCCCAGAGGGAGGACACCTGTCACAGCCCGTGACAGGGACAGCTGTATGTGAAGAACGGTGGTGACCTGGCTAGTCCCAGTGCTAACTGTGAGAAACCGTCTCCGGATGACACAGCTGTAAGGGTTATGGTTCCCTCTAGCAGGCCTGCACTGTGCTGGCTAGGGTGCTTCCCTCGTCTAGACCGGCTTATTACTGGAGACACGGTGGCCCTTGTTACACACGCAAAGCACCAGGAAAAGAGATCCTTTGTGGCCTTTGTCAGAGCGTGGTCCAAGAATGGAATCCTGTGAAGGGAATTCGTGAGAAAACTCCAGAAAAACAAGGCAAGAGTCTTGTGGTCTTGGTTTCTTCAAAATCATGAATTGCTCTTGCAGTGTGCCTTAGTGCCCCTCCCAGATTAGAGTGAGTCTACTTCAGACTGTTCATTACAGCTGCCTTTTTTTTTTTTCTTTTTGTTATTTATTTATTTTGTTTTTTCAAGACAGGGTTTCTCTGTGTAGCCTTGGCTGTCCTGGACTCGCTTTGTAGACCAGGCTGGCCTCGAACTCACAGTGATCCACCTGCTTCTGCCTCCCAACGTACCTCTGTGGAAAACCATGTTTGTGCCACATGCAGCTTGTCCCTGTGATTGTCTGCAGCCTGAGCTCATGAGAATGTCACCCATGTGACCTCTCTTGACCCTCAGAGTGTAAATTGTCGGATGCTCTGAATCACACCAGCTGTTGGTGGACCGTCTCATTTTTAGGGCTCATTCTCCCAGCTCCCACCCCCTCCAGAGCGGTAAAGAGCCTTCATGTTCGACGCCCACTCACCAACTTCATCCCTGATGTTTGCAAGTTCGATTGACAGCTCTTTTTCTTTCGCAAGGGCACTTTCACTCTGGAAAAACAAAACAAAACAAAACGGATACTGAGGGTCCCTTAGTTTTGAGCTCCACAAGCATCGTCACATGTTTAATAAATAAATCATATTAAACAAGCAAGTTTAGCCCTGCGGGTGAGAACCATTCTCCTTAATAAAAACTAGCAGGACCAAGTCAGGCTCCTCCGGTGTAGCATTCATGTGCAGTAGCCCCCACAGCCGTCCTTTCTCTGCGTCACACTGTTACATCATCCTGGAATGCTTCTTACACGTTAACATACTAGCAAATATGACTATATACTAATTCTCATTGATTGTTTTTATAATAGTGTAATTTTTTGTTTTTGTTTTTTGTTTTTGTTTTTTCGAGACAGGGTTTCTCTGGGTAGCCTTGACTGTGTGGGACTCCCTTTGTAAACTGGGCTAGCCTCAAACTCCTAGCAATCCGCCTGCCTCTGTGTCCCTGAATGCTGAGATTAGAGGTGTGTATCACCACGCTTGGGTAGTGATTCTTGACCATGAAAAATCTCATGATCACACACACACACACACACACACACACACACACACACACACACACATGCACACCCATTTGTTTTTCTAAAACCAATTATTCCCTTAAGCTTACTCCTTAATCCACAACTGGTCAGTTCTCTAATAAACAATGAAAATCAGGGCAGACGCCTTGGCACGAAGCATTTCTGTCTGTCGTAAGACCTGACAGAGGACTTTCTACAAGGCATAGGATGCACTGCACACTTGTGTTATTTAGGGTAAAAAGGCCATTTGTAACTCGCTGGCCACTTGTTTTCACATCAACTACATTCTGTGACCCAAAACAGTTAAGCGGCTGAAGACACACTACGTGTTCAGTCTGCACTTAGGAGTCACCATCACAGACGGGTTCTTGAGATTTCACTGCTAATACTAAGGCTCATGTATATGCCCACTGAACAGGAGCACGCTCATGGCAGAGGTGTCGCTAATCATCGGCAACCAATGCTCTTAGGAACGTGTATCAAAAACTCTATTTGTTAGGGGCAGTGGCCTCTTCGTGGTCTGATGTCTGGGCCTCACTCAAGTCCATAGGTTGAAACTCTTGCCTACCAAACACTGTTAGCAGGTGGGGCCTGCGGGAGGTGAGCAGGTCCTGAGGGTGGAACTTTCGCAAGTGGGGTTAGGATTCCCGTGAAGGAAGCACTGGAAATGGCTCAGCTCCTCAGCAAGCAAGGCAAGGGGGAAGGGGCTGTCTCTGAAGGCATGGGCCTTGTCAGACAATGACCCTGCCCTGATGTGGGGGTCCCAGGCTCTCGGCTCTGAGACACAAACTTCTGTGGGTTACGCGCAGCGAAGCTGGAGACGTTTGGCTGCGTCAGCACAAATCACAGCCGCTTTGCTTTCCCTGAATTCCTCCGGCCACAGATAAACCAGAACGTTTGGCTTCCACCTCCTCAGAAGACACCACTTCAGAAGTCATGGCTGCCGCATGGGGTTGGAACAGGGGTGGCGGGAGCTGGCGGATGTATTACAACAGCGCATGCATGAACGGTGGGCGGTGTTAGAGAGCCATGGCTTCCTTAGGCTTCCTCTAGACAACATCTGGGGTGATGGGGTCCCTCTGTGTTAATCTCCTGACTATGTTCTGTCTGCCTGCCTGTCTATCGTCTATCTTCTACCCTGTAGTTATATATTATTGATCATTTATCTAATGCCTACCCATCATCTATCCATCATCCATCTATCTACCTACCTACCCACTCATCTGACAGTTTATTCATCTTTTTCAGCGTGGAGACAAAACCCAAGGTGGTCCATATGTCTGAAAGAAACCCTAACACCGAGCTGCATCCTTAGACCCTGTGCTCTGATTTCGTTATTACCTTTCTGTGCTCTGCATTGACTCTAAAGTCAGTGTGCATGCATGTGAGTGTACATGTGTGTGCATGAGTGTAAGTGTACAGGTGCGTGGAGTGCAGGCATGTAAGTGCGTGTGGGTGTATGTGTGTGCATGCGTGTGTAAGTGTGTATATGAGTGTACATGTGTGTGAATGAGTGTGTGAGTGTATGTGTGTGTGTATATAAGCGTGCATTGGGCATGTGTGTAAGTGTGTGTGAGTGTACATGTATGTATGTGTGTCTGTGTGTGCATGTTTGTCTGTGTGAGCATGTGTGTGTGTGAGTATACATGTGTGTGTCTGAGAGAGGGAGAGAGAGTGTGTGTCTGGGTGTGTGTGTGTGTTTGTCTTGGGATCAAACCTAGGGCGTCACACCCGCCAGGCCTATCCCCAGCCCTCTCGATTCTGACAGTTCAAAGAACATGGAGGCCAGAGCAGGCAAAGTGTTCACATCAAATTGACCCCAGGACTTTCACACTTGTCATGCCGGTCACCTGCACTGGTCACCTGATAACTGTATGAGCTTAGTGCTTTGGAGAGGGGCCGTTTCCGTGCTAACCTTGTAAGAAACCAGTAAGAACGGCTAGCTTACTTCTACATCAAGGTAAAAAGAAAAAAGGTGACTTTTCCAAATTGTCCTGGGCATCCCAGTGAAGGAAGAGCAAGAGAAATCTCCTGTCAGCAAAGACTCGGACAATGTCTGGCAGAGGACTGTCAAATACAAGGAGCTCATTCCACCTTCCTACTCAAAGCCCGTGGCGTTCTCCTCAGCTTCTGGCCGCAGCTTCCGGCTGCAGCGGGCGGCTTCCGGCCGCAGCGGGCAGCTTCCCGCTGCAGCCAGCACCGGCACCGGGTGGCTACAGCACCTGCCTCTGAGGGATCCCCGCGTCACAGCAAACAGCCCTGTGTCTCCCAGGTGAGCGGCAGAAAGGAAGTGGACCCCAGAAGGAAAGTGGCCACACTCTAGAACATTCTGGATAGAGCTTACTTACTTTCCCCACCCCACCCCCCAGTTCCAAAGTCTTTATTGTCTTAGAAAAGAAGATCCATCCACTCAGTGGGATGAAGAGCTGTGTCCAGGGACCCGTCAGTAACGCTGAGAAGGGCCCTCGTTGACCCACCTCTACTCACACACCCAGTCATGGGCACAATCTTGTAGTCAACCACTTCTTCCGGCTTAAACCACAGACCGATCTCTTTCTCAGCACTTTCCACAGAATCGCTGCCATGAATGATATTCCTGCCAACTTGAATGCAGAAATCCCCCCCGAATGGTGTCTGGCTTAGAATTGGCTGGATTGGTCCCTCCCAGCATCACTTGGCCTGTTTTCACCACATTGAGCTCCTCCCAGACCACGGCCAGCACAGGCCCTGAGTTCATGTATTCACCAGCCCCGGGAAGAAAGGACAGTCCTTCAGGTCAACGTAATGCGGCTTCAGGTGCTCTTCAGAAGCCCGAAGGAACTTCATGGCCACCAGACAGAACCCCTTCTGCTCAAAGTGCTTGATGATCTTGCCCATCAGGCCGCACTGCACACCATCTGGCTTGATGGCGATGAAGGTACGCTCAAGGTTGGCCATGATCTGAAAGTCTGCGAGTTGCCTGAAGTCAGCGGTGAGCGATGGGAGACACTAGGGAGCTTACTTACTTTTTGATGAAAGCTACTCGTGTTAGGCTCTACTAAACGGTCTCTATTAGCCATGCATAGAACCTTTGCCTCCTCCTCCCACTCTTTCAAACAGCCATCCCTTGGTATCCCCAGGGGCTGATTTAACCAGGATACCCAAATCCACATACGCTCAAGTCCTTAACGTAAAATGTGTGCAGAGACCCGCTTCCTAGTCTTCTAGAGTGCTCGTTCTCAACCTTGCTGATGCTGAGACCCTTTAATACAGTTCCTCCTATTGTGGTGACCCTTCCCACCATAAAATTATTTTTGCTGCTGCTTCATAACTGTGATTTTTGCTACTGTTTTGAATTGAAAATACCTGTGTTTTTCAATGGTCTTGGGTGACCTTGTGAAAAGGTCATTCAATCCTCGAAAGGGGTCATGACCCACAGGTTGAGAAGTCCTGTCCTGGAGCCTTAAAACCACTTTTCCGTTCCTTATAGTACTGAATATGGGGTAGATTCTCTGTCACTAGATGCTTCTCCCCTGGTGAATCAAGAAGCAGGGAGCAGCCAGGCGTGGTGGCGCACGCCTTTAATCCCAGCACTCGGGAGGCAGAGGCAGGTGGATCTCTGTGAGTTCGAGGCCAGCCTGGTCTACAAAGTGAGTCCAGGATGGCCAAGGCTACACAGAGAAACCCTGTCTCAAAAAACCAAAAAAAAAAAAAAAAAAAAAAAAAAAGAAGCAGGGAGCTTATACACTACCATACCCTAACTGAGCACCTACTATATGCCAGGCATTTGGGCCTCCAAGAAACCAGCGTCTCAGAGTGAGCCGATATACACGCAATTGTAGAATAGTGTGAGATAGCCCAGGAGACCAGGCTGTCCTGGGGGTTTAAACTGAGGCCAGAGGAGAAACATAAAGGGTCTGTAGAGGGAACATCTCAGGCCGAGCCTGGGAGGAGCAGTGACACAGAGTGGCCCTGGGGCTTCTGAGAACCTTTGTCACAGTCATTAAGGATTGTGAGTGTGACCAAGCCAAACTAACCCAATCCAAACAACCAACCAAAACCAAAACCAAACAAAAGAACCAAAATGCCTTGCGTTTTCAGCACCAATGCATTCTTCCAAAAAGATTTTGGACCCCTGGTTGACGGATGGAGGTTGTGGTTGCAGGAACTGCAGATGCATCCGGAGGACCACCAGTACAGTTAGTGAGGCCAGCTTTCTCTCCCTGTCTGTGGAGGCCGCGGGGGGCGGGGGGGGGGGCGGCTCTGTGATGGTGGAATCAGTTAGCATAGAAATGGAAAACCCAGGAGTCTCAACCCGGGGCTCGCTTCGCATCAGACACTCCTCTCCCCCAGAGATTCTCCGAAGGCCTCAAGAGCCAGGCTGGACACGGGTGGGACTCCTTGTCCCGTAACTTCACATCTGCCTGGAGGAGAGGCAGCCAGACCTGGCTCTGTGGAAAAGTCTCTAGCTGTAGCCCCTGACCCCTGCCTCCACCCTGACAGCTCACACTCCCTGAGTTTGTCCTTGAAACTGACTTGGTGCCTCTTCACCTCAGCCTTTGGGCCTTGTAAGTTCAGATAGGGTAGCTGTTTGGGTTTTTTATGTTTTTGTTTTTTCCCCCTGTCAGTTCTAGACAAACCTTTCCGATGTCCCTGGACACATTCCTGCTGAATGTGCTGGCTCTGCTCAGCTTGCCAAGGCCAGCCTGCCTGTTCTGCCGGTTCTGGCGAGGGCCTTTCCTTCTTAAGTGCTTGAATCTAAAATGATATCAGCCCTTCTAATTTATGCACCAAGTAAGTTATTTCGTGTTTCCTGAAAGCCAACCCAGAATGACGTCATGGCAACTGCAATGGGGTGAGTCAACAGCTATGACCTCATGACCAGTGCGTTCTACAAGATCACAAGGGGCCCCTTTCCACTTGTTTTCTATTTGCTGCACATGTCGCCCACTCATCACGGGTCCACGGAGCCCAGCGGGGGGAGGGGCTCGATCTTGAGAGGCCCCTTAGGCTTCTTCTGCAAGGCTCTCAAGTCCCTCTGCCTGCTGCTCCCCCGGGTCAGGACAAGGTGGGAGGACTGGGGCTTCCTCTGACTCGGGGGAAGGGGAGGTGGAGTGAGGTGGGGGGGGGGGGCGTCGGATCAGCACTTCCCTAAGTGGGGAATGTGTGGAAAATTCCTAACTGGTGCCAAGCACGTGAGCTCCTATGTTCACTCAAGGGGGCTAAATATAGTCGCCCGCATCAACCATGCAAACTGTCCTGGTGACAAAGCCCAGGCGTCGCAGCGCCCAAGCAGGCTGTTCCTCTCCTGTGACTGTTTAGTCTCACACAGGCTTAACTTCCTTCCAATGGGTGCTTGAGGACCACTCATGGTCTTCCCAAGCCAGTGGCCACAGCGCCTTAGCTCCATCTCCATCTCCCATTGGACGACACACCTCTCCTTCATACGCTGATTATCTCAGCATGGTCTCTAAATCTTAAATGTGGACCCTGAGGTGACTAGGGACCAGGAAGTCCTTCTTTCTCTGCTCCCAAATGTAGGCACCACAGAAGATCTGCTCCCCTGGGGACAGCCCGTCTCGAGGACTCGGCTCCTTATGCCACAGTCCTCCACAGACTCCTGAGCACTCTGCAGTCCTCCTCTCCTGGCTAGAGAGCCTGGCAGAGCGCAGAACCCACTCACTGCTATGACACCAAGCAACCAGATGTGTGGCCAAGCCCTGAGCCAGCCTACAATACTCACCTGCTTACTCCCTGAGAGTTATCTGTCATGATGGCTGATGCTACCTCAAGGACCCAGTGGTGACGGGAAGTGAGGATGTCTAGCATCACACGCCTGACTCCACACTGGGGCATGGGCCATCCATGATGCGTAAAGCTTACATTGTATCCCAGTGTCTCTGGAAGGCTTCTCCCCCGCCCCCCGCCCCGGGTGAATCCAGAAGTAGGGAGCTTATACACTACCACCGCTAACTGAGTGCCTACTGTGCGCCAGGAAAATGGCATTTGGGCCTCCAAGAAACCAGGGTCTCAGAGTGGGCCAATATACAAGCAATGGCAGAAAAGTGTGAGGTAGCCCAGGAGGCTAAACTGGAGGTTTGCAAACTGGAGGCCAGAGGAGAAACAAAAAAAAGGTCTGTGAAGGGAACATCCCAGGCCGAGCCCAGGAGGAGCAGTGACACAGAGTGGCCCTGGGGCTTCTGAGAACCTTTGTCACCCTACCAGATGAACCCATAGCTTTCCCTTTGTAACTCCTGATCCGTACTATTGACTGGAAGAGGACAATTTATGAAGCTCACTGCAGTTGGAGCATGCTTCTGAAATGTGTTTCTCTCGCCTGCTGAGTGTGTGTTTGTGTGAGTGTGCAGGTCTGCGCACGAGCCCGAGGACTCTTACTATTCTTGGCTATGTTTTTCCAAATGAAGTATTTATGTTGTCTTCATTTCTATGGCCACGCATGGGTATGTCCATGTGAACGCAAGAGCCCTTGGGTGCGACAGATCCCCTGGAGCTAGACTCACAGGCAGTTGTGAGCTACCTGCCCTGGGGGCTGGGAAGAAAACCCAGATCTTCCGCAAGAACAGCCAGTGCTTTTAGCTGTCTGCTGCAGCCTCTTTCCAAGAGTCCTTGCCTGCTCTGTGTAAGTGCTACTCACCGGCACCAGCCATATGATGGGAACCAGGCTGCTCCCAAGCTAAACAAAAGACCACACAGGAATTAAATAAGAATACGAGGTGAGTACAGGGACACACATCTGAAAAGCCAGGATTTGGGAGGTAGAAGAAATGATTAAAGGTTCTGGCCAGCTTGGGCTATACGGTAAGACCTTGCCACAGAGAACGAAGAGGGGAGGGGGCCCTTTCTTAGTATTCCAGCATATGAGGAAATAGCTGGGTCCTTTCTACGGTGGATTACAATCCACACATGGCACCCATACATACTAAGCTGCAAAAAAGTTGGGAGTTGTTCACTCTCCTCTGAAAAAGCATTGCCTCTTAGCCACGAGTGTGGGTGGACTCGGCTTGGTGAAGTGTGCCAGATTGGGGAGAGGCTCTCTTTAGTTTCTTTAGGTGAGCCAGCCTGTCTTTGCAGTAACTTCCATGGCTCTCTGTGGGCAGGCCATTCATTTTCGGTGTGAATTTAACAATGTGGTCAAATTTATAACAGAGCTCTGTTGCAGAAGGGGGTCCCTTGAGATTTTGGGTGACCTTTAGTTTTTATTTCAGTACAGTCTTAAGATAGTGCTGACACAGTGGGTGAGGTAATCAATAGGAATTATTTCTTTCCCAAATAATTAACGCGAAGCTACTATGTGTTTGTATAATGAGCCAGTTTTCTACTCCGAGATGAAATTTAATAAAAAAAATCCATTCAACACCTAGTACCTCTCATATTCAATATTCTTCCACACACTTCAGTGTATGTGAACAATGTAGTCAAACCCTGTGTGGAAAGAAACCAGACTGACTGAACAGGGACCAGCCTTTGTCCCTGTGCATGCTGGGAGAATCACTAGCCAGTGGCTAATGAGGGAGCAGCATCCTGGCAGGAAGATAACAAGGGTGGCCACGTCTGGGTGGTTAACGAGCAGCTGGAGAGGACAGAGACTGATGAGGCCAAGGAGAAGAGGATGGTGGGGAGTGAAGGCAGGAGACAGGGAGACAGGGCAGCACGGGGAGACAGGGCAGGAGATGGGGAGACAGGCCAGCATGGGGAGGCAGGGACCAGGAGACAGGGCAGGCGATGGGGAGACAGGGCAGCAGGTGGGGGCAGGCCAGCACGGGGAGAGAGGGCAAGACAGGGCAGGACAGAGAGCTTTCAGACTGGTGCACTTGAGGGAATTAATTCTTCACATTTTCTGGCTTCCCCTTCCTTGAGGTACCTTCCCAAAAGTATGGCCATCACGCACCCCTGTACCCAGACTGCATCCCTGCTAAAAACAACAACAACAATGACAGAACCCAAACAGAACAAAATCCAAAACGACCCAGAAAGACCTGCACATTCCCACCGATACAAGTTAAGAAATGCAAGTCTGGCTTCCAGGCTGGAAAATTCTCGGCACTCTCTACGCAGTGTATGTCCCACTGAGTTTATTGTGAGACCTGCTCCATTGTGTTCCGTCACGTTGAGTAAAAGCGCTGACTGCATGTACCCTTTGCCTGTAGTCACGCCACGCACTCCTCGTCAGTCTAACAACGCCCCAACCCCATTCTTACATGTGTAATTCCAAAACTCCACGCCAGCCCCCATGAGGCTTGTCTACGGTTCTCCCCCAACTTGGTTCAGAGACGAGGGGTGGCCAGAGCTCTCATTTAATTATCTGCTACTCCGTAACTAGTGTTTAATTGCTCCTTATGTGTCATTGATGTCTATATAGCCTGCAATTTTCCTGGAAAATGTGGGGGCTCAAGGGATAAAGGGCTGGTCATGTTTCTAAATAATTCTTTGATAATCTCCGCAGCAACTAGGCGTGGGGGAAGCAGCGCCAAATACGGCTGGTTGCATAGTTCAATGTAAGCTGGAATATAAGAGGCACTGGTAGCTTTTAAAGACTTGTTTTTATTTTATGTGTGTGGGTGTCTTGCCTGCATGTATGTGCAATACCTGAATGCAGTGCCCGAGGAGGCCAGAAGGGGGCACTGGATCCCCCGGAACTGCAGTTACAGATGGTGGTGCGCTGCCACGTGGGGGCTGGGCACTGCAGGTCCTCCACAAGAGCGATCTCTCCAGCCCCAATACAGATAGTTTTCAAAAACCATTTTCTCACTCAGCAGTTTTGTTTTCTTTTTGTTCTCTAGGAAGATTATAAGATTATATATATATATATATATATATATGAGCATATATATATGCTCTTAAGATCAGCCATCCTCTCTTCCAGTTGCAGGAAAGGATTGTTAATGGAGGATAAGATGGGCTAGAGCAATCATGAAAACTTTCTGATCACTTTACAAACTACAGAGATACTGAATTGTGAGGACTAACAGAGGTGGGGGGGGGCGGGGAGGGCGAGGGGGTGGGGCTTACTGAGTTTCTCAGCCCACTATTGACCAAAGTGTGAGGCAGAATGAAATCCTACGCTACAGGGCGCCCATGACACAGCGCATGCGCAACAGGTAGCTACAGGGGTGAAGGAAGGATCAAGCACACTTCCTGTGACATTATCCCGAGAAGCAAGCAACAGCAAGACCACCACTTCACTACTTCAAAAGGCACCTCAATATATAGGCAAACAAACAAACAAACAAACCAAGAAATATGGGTGTGAGCAAGTGAAAAAAGTTCATTAATGTTTTATGGATTTGTTTGCTTGTTTGGTTGGTTTTTTGAGACAGGGTTTCTCTGTGTAGCCTTGACTGTCCTGGAACTCACTCTGTAGACAGACCAGGCTGGCCTCGAGCTCACAGAGATCCACCTGCCTCTGTTTCCAGAATGCTGGGATTAAAGGTGTGTGCCACCATACCCAACAGTGTTTAATGTTTTTGTCACAGAAAGTTTAAGTGCCAAATATGGGACTTCAAAGCTAAAGCAAATGACAGCTACTAAAGAGATGAGTAACAACGAATTATTTTCCAAAATCTTTAAATGCAAGAATTATATATAAGGAAGATTATTTTTAGTAACTTGATCTAAGAGAAAACAGGGGCGGGCTCACTTTAAGATCTATTTTCCCAAACAAAAGGGCTTCTCTCTCTCTCTCTCTCTCTCTCTCTCTCTCTCTCTCTCTCTCTCTCTCTCTCTCTCTCTCTCCCCCTCTCCCTCTTCTCCCCCCCCCCCCCGCCACTATGTAGTCCAGGTTGATCGGGAGCTGGCCCTGGCTATGTAGATTTCAAAACCACAGACATCTGCCTGCCTCCGTCACCTGAATGCTGGGATCAAAGGTGTGCGCCACCAAACCTGGACAATCTATTCTAAAAGATAAGAAACAAATTTTGGAGATGAGGGTCTTATTATGTTGCCTTTGGGGGCCATGGCCTCATCTACCCACCTCCCCCAAATGGGTGAGATTAGGGCGCCATCTCTGTGCCTGTGCTCATTTCTGAGACTTTTTGACTCGATGGACGCAAACTTCATGACATTGCTGTGCGTGTGGCTACTCGCTTCCCTTTATTGACCCATTGCTATAAAGCTCCCTTTTTTGCAGCCATATCTCTTGAAAAAGGGCAGCTTCAGCTGTGAACGTATAGATGCCTCCTGTACACCAAATTCTTACAAGCGCGCAAACGTGCACATACGGCTTAAGCTCTGACTCTAGCCGGCAAATGCCAACTGCTGAAATGCCTACACCAGCACAAAAGTCCTAAGTGAGTTCTAAGGGACAGTTTAGTTTTCCGAGATGGTGCGCGAGGCCACAGCAGGTCGGGGCGGCGGGGGGGGGGGGGGGGGGGGAAGGGGGGGTCACGAGCAGAACTGACAGGGCATGATCCCCAGTGACTGCCATGGAATGAGTTTTAAATTAAGCCATATATCTCCCCTTCACCTGGTCACACACTATACCCCAAGCTCTCTACTAGTGGATGCCTCGTGGAGAGAGAAAAGAGGCAATTTCAGGCTGCCCATCTCCCGGGAGATTCCATTTCATGCATCTTTGATGAAATATATACCACAGAGACGATTCCTCGCTAGTAGTTATCTAGAGACGGAATTTAAAACACCCAGACCAAAACACAACCACCCTCAGAAGGTGCCCAGCCCGGGCAAACAGCAAAAGCAAAGCCAGGCTTTGTGTTGAATCGCCATACAGCGCTTGCTCCGACTTAATTTCGGTTCTCTGGATGTGACTTTTCTTTCTAGCGAGCCCTCAGACTCCCAGGGTCATCAAGTGTTGGCCCTCTCTGTGACAGGAAAGTCACAGAGTGCCTCCTTTTCTCATAGGGCCAATCAATCCCAGGAGGAGACTCTCTTTAAATCCAGAGTGATAAAACTTTCAAAGTTCCAGTTTGGCGTAGCACAAACACTGTGCCTAGCTGACCCACATCCCTCCCACACCACAACATCTTAGGTTTCCCAGGTACATAAAACGCACTAAGAACCTTCCCAGGATTCCCCTGGCAGCTTGGATTTCAAGACCTTCCTGGTATGTCTGCAAAATGCAACAGTTTTTTTTTTTTTTTAATCTGAGCTCGCAGGAACATGACATTATGTAAGGCTCTGCAGAGCCCGGGAGAATAGATGCTTTTCTGTAAGCACCACTCACGAACCAGCACCCTGGAAGGAGAACCCGGAGCTTCCTGCTCACCAACAAAGCACACAGGCATGCGAGGGAGGCGGAGGCCAGAGGTGGATGCTCGCACCTTCTTTGCCCAGACCAAGGAGGAGGGGAAGAGAGGACAGGGAAGGCCAAGTACCGTCTTATCCAGGCACTGGAGGCAGATATAAGGCTTGCAGCAGCGGTGGCCCATCCCGGCGGGCTGGCTCCGCAGCACCTGCATTCAACGTGTCAGCTAACGGTCCCTAAGCCGAGGGGCTGGCTCCCATAGAGACGCCCCGGGGAGCTGCCACAACTTCCATGTGGTCTCCGGGCTACCTTATTTCTCCTGATAACTTCAGCGATTGCGGAGAGGAGGACCCGGGAGGAGAGGGCGGGGCGGCTGGCAAATCCTCTTGCGAGGGAGGGGCGGCGGGAGCCCGGCAGGCGGTGCAGCAGCGACCGTAGCAGCAGCAGCAGCAGCAGCAGCAGCAGCACAAGGGCCACCCTCGTCCCCGGGAATCCTCAGAGCCAGGCCGATGATCTGTCGCCTGACAACCCAGCCTTGGACAGTGGCATCTCCCTGAGCAGATAGCAGGCTGCTCTGGGTGCGGCCCTGTCTCCGTCTTGCACAGACACGCCTAGAGAGGACTCAAGGCACACAAAAGGAGACCCGCGGGGACCCGGGGCTAGGGGGGTTGGACTGAGGCGTGCTGGCCTCTCCTCCAGCCCTGGCTGCCTGTCTCGGTAAGGAGCAAACATATTTATAAATGTGACTAATGGCAAGGTATAAGTGACCAACGGCAAGGTCTCGCTGCCCAGTCCACTGCCCACAGGGGGCTCATGGGCAAATCCTTATGTCCCAAGCGGTTGCTTGACCCTCATTTGATGCTGTTTATGTGTAAAATGTAATCGCTATGACTGTAAGATCACTGCCCTCCACAAACAATTCAAGTATCTCAAGTGCTTAAGATTGAAAGTGGGGTAGGAGCAGCTATTTCCCCTTAACAAATGTCCTAAAAAGTCTTAGGGAACTTGGACTTGCTAGTCAGATGGCAATTTTTAATTCAAAATGAAAGAAAAGAGGCAGGGGCCAAAAGTTTTCTTTAAAAAACAAGAAACAAAAGATTTTATATTTTAAAATGTATTTATGCAACCCTGAAAGTAAGATAAGCAAATACTTACAAGATTAGCTTTTTCACAGAAAAAATTCTAAAATGTATCATTAACAAATACACAAAATTACAGAGCTAGACAGATGGCTCGATGGTTAAGAACAGTTGATGCTCTTCCAAAGGACCTGAGTTCTGTTCCCAGCACCACACGGGGCAGCTCACAACCACCTGTAACTCCAGCTCTGAAGGGACCCACATACCGCTGGGTGCTCCTCGCTGGACCCGGGTCAGGCACAGGCAGCAACCATATTCCCAAGGCATCCTACTATACAGAGAGGGGGCATGCTGCTGAATGGGAGAGTCAATTTTCACCCCAAAACACAAAGCACACATTTACTGGACATGGTGGGACACACCTGGATACTCAGTACCTGGGAGGATTGTGAGGTGGAGGCTAGCCTGGGCTACACAGGGCGACCCTTTCTCAAAACAAATGACTCAAAGAACCCTAACGCACCACCCACATACCCCCACCATATGTGCAACACACACACACACACATACACACACACCATAGGTGCATACACACACTTGTGTGGTTTTGAAATGATGTTTTAGAGATAAACCTTGTCTCAGTGTTCGTGCAGTGGGAGGCAGGAGGATGAGATGAGGCATTTTCCATCTGAGCCCCGTCCTCTGCGCTTCATTATTAGGAATATGTTTCGATTTGCTTCCAAATGAAATGTACGGGGGAAAGGCAGGGACCATGCCCTGCGCAGGCTCTGTGAGGTGGGGAGCTATGTGTGCTGGTTTGAGTGAGAAGGCCCCCACGGGCTCATACAGCTGAGCGTATGCACTGCAGATGTGGAACTGTTTGGGAAGGATTAGGAGGTGTGGCTTTCCTTGGAGAAGGTCTGTCACTGAGAGTGGCTTTGCGGTTTCCAAAGCCTGTTCCAGGCCTAGTGTCACACGCTCTCTATCTCCTGCTTGTGGGTGAGATGCAAGCTCTTGGCGGCTGCTCCAGCAACATGCCTGCCGCCACAGTAACAGCATCAGGACGCTCAGGAACTCACCTTACAAAACTGTGAGCAAACCCTCAGTTAAACTCTATCTTTCATAAGTTGCCAGGGTCACGGTGACTCTTCGGAGCAATAGGACAGTAACCAGACCGGCCCCTCCAGAGGAATGGATGCTTCAGCCTGGGCAGGGTCTTCCTTGGACTTTTGAAGCCATGAGAGAAAAATCACTGAGTACAAAGCGGAGGTTTCTGCATACTATGTTCAGAGCAGCATGGACAGGAAATGGGATGTCACTTGGCTTAACAAAAAGGAGGGGGAAAAAAATCATTGGTAGATCCACATGCACGCAGGGCCTTCTACCACCAACATCAAAGAAGAAGTTTGACCTCTTCAATAATATGGTTAGACTTTGAGGACATTATTATGAGTAAAACATACTAAAAAAAAAGAAAGAAAAAGAAAGAAAGAAAGAAAGAACCATGGCAACCATGTTAAAGATTCTATGAGGTTGGCTGACTGGTTAGAACATCATGATTATGTTGAGTCAGAATGTTGCAGATCCAGTCAAATCGTTGAGCTATCTTTAGCCATCCATTGTCCACCTCTGTGGGCGACCTAACGACATTGTGACGTCATATGAGACTTTCGGGATGCCCTAAGAAACTCTGAGCGGCCACCAACACAAGAGCTAAGGACGTCTCTGGGTCGCATCTGAGAGCTACCGCAGAGATTTCCCTACATTGCTGTGAACCCCTGATGCTTCCACTCTGACAGACGCTCTGACTTAGGTCTTTCTTCTGGTCGTGGACGCATTCCCACATCGGAACACAGTATTTGGGGCGAGCTAAATCCGTGTTCCCAGGCTGGGGTGAAGCCGGGGAAGGAGGTGGAGAGCGAGGCCCAGGAGAGCCCAAAACTAGTGCATGGAGGAAACAAGTCGACAAAGTGGAAGGCTGGGAACGTCCCTGCAAGGCTGCGGCGGCACAGGTTCCACAGAAGCCACCAGCGTAACCGCGGCTCGCTGCCACACTAAAACCTACACCCTTGGGCAAAGGGTTAAGACGCCGACGAGACATGAAGGTGTACATAGAACGACATGGGAGAACATGTACAAGAAAGCCCACGCTGTGCAAAGGAGCTCCCCCCACAAAGACTCAGGAAGCAGAACCCTGCCCCGTATTCCCAAGGCATCCTATTCTACAGAGAGGGGGCATGCTGCTGAATGAGAAAGTCACCTTTTGCCTCAAGACACAAAGCACACCCTTACTGGACATGGTGGGACACACATGTACACTCAGCACCCAGGAGGATTGTGAGGTGGAGGCTAGCCTGGGCCACACAGGGAGACCCTTTCTCAAAACAAATGACTCAAAGAACCCTAACGCACCACCCACATACCCCCACCATATGTGCAACACACACACACACACACACACACACACCATAGGTGCATACACACACTTGTGTGGGTGGGACTGTTTGAACTATCACCAGATGCAGAGACAAAATGGCACCGTGGCAGCCTTGGCAGGAGGAAAGGTTGGAGGTCTGTTTAGTGGCCACAGAGTTTCTGGTTGGTTTTTTTGGAGGGGGTTGTTGTTGTTGTTTTTGTTTTTTGTTTTTGAGACAGGGTTTCTCTGTGTAGCCTTGGTTGTCCTGGACTCCCTTTGTAGACCAGGCTGGCCTAGAAGTCACAGTGATCCACCAGTCTCTGCCTCCAGAGTGCTGGGATTAAAGGTATGCGCCACCAGGCCCAGCCCTCTGCTTGCTTTTTTTTTTTTTTTTACAAGATCACAAGACATCACAGGAGCTGGAGAGGCAGCTGGCAGCACATCCCCCACTTGCTGTGGAAGCATGGGTTTATATCTCTAGCACCTCCATTAAAAAAAAAAAATAAATAAATAAGAAGCTAGTGGGGCTGAGACAGGAGGATCCCTGGAGCTTCCTGGCCTGACACTGGTTCAGTGAGTCAACCTGTCTCAAAAAGTAAGGTAGAGAGTGATTGATGAAGACATTTAACAGTGAACCCTGGACCCTCAGACATACACACACACACACACACACACACACACACACACACACACACAAACACACTGCAAAATAACAGATTTTTTTAAAAAACAATACTTAACTACGATTTAAAAATAGTTAATGTAGTTAAAGTCAAGAATTGTGTCACATGCTTGCTTGTCATCCTAGCTCTCAGAAAGCTGAGGCAGGAGGATTGCCACATGTTTCTGGCCAACTTAAGCTACATAGTTCTAGGTTAACCTGGGCTACTGTGAAGAGTCTATCTGAAAAACAAAACAAAGCAAAGCAAAACCAGCACCTCAGAAAAGACAATTTTGGTAGTAAAATGTTATGTATATTTTTAAAAAGTGAATAAAAGTGGCCACTTGTATTCTCTTGGAGGCAAACTGCCGCTGCACCTCAAGCTTGGATGCAGTCAAGCTAGAGGGAGCTGGGGGGGGGGGGGCAAAGGAGGCTCCAAGGGCTGGTGGTCCTCAGTTAGGATGTTTTGTTCAGGCAAAACTACCAACCAGAAGAAAAGGGTTTCATTCTAAGCCGGAATACTCAACTTTATTAGAAAACTGTTATTCATTCATAGAAGATAAGCCACCACAGTGAGAGAAAGGAAGAAGGAGGAGGAGGAGAAGGAGGAAGAAGAAGAAGGAGGAGGAGAAGAAGAAGAAGAAGAAGAGAGAAAGAGAAGAAGAGAGAAGAAAGAAGAAGAAGAAGAAGAAGAAGAAGAAGAAGAAGAAGAAGAAGAAGAAGAAGAAGAAGAAGGAGAAAAAGAAGTCCAGCCTGGTCAGTTTAGCAAGAACCATTTTCAAATGAACAATGGAAAAGGTCCAGTGATTTAGGGGTAGGGAGGGTTAGCCTGGCTCCCGCACAGTTCTAGTACATGCTGATTAAAAGCTGTGGACATTTTCTTACGTCACTATGATGCCGCCGCCATGCACCGCGGCTCTGGCCTCTAACCCCAGCTAATGACAACTTGTGCTGATCTCCAATTCTTTTCCTTCTTTGCCCATGAAATAAATCAGGTTCAAGCCCTCTATGCCCTGGACGGCAACCCCGACTTGTCCTCTGTCCCTCTCTCCCCACCTTGGGCAGACCTGACCAGCCGCCCCACTGAGCACCCACAGGTGACATCTGCCTCTCAGCTTCTCTCTAATCCTGTTCTCAGGTCTGGCTTGGACTCAAGTTCGCCTCGAGGAGGTGACAGTCCCGCAGATGTGGGCTGTGGGCACTCCTTCTGCAGGTGTTAGCTGAGAGTTACATAAAATACGACGTCTGATATATCCCTTGCCACAGCTGGGCACAACAACACAAACCCACAAGGTTGTGGGTCTGTGAACGCCTCCAACTTGTTTCCTGACACGTGTAAAGCAAGATCCCGAACTATGCCACTGGAGAAACACAGACTGGGCTATTTGTTTCATCTTAGAGCCGACAGGAAGAGGTGCCAACAAAGACACTTTCACTCCTTTCCTGACGTATTAATGATACATTTTGCAAGGTACCAATTTTTTCCCAAAGACCAGAAAGTCATCATGCTTTGCAAACATGACATGACAGCAGTCTCCCTACATAATGAATATATCGATACGTTCTGTCAAGAAGAGTTATGCTCCTGTCTTCTGAAAACAGCTATTTAAGCAAAATGGGGGGTGGTTGGGGGTGTGGGGCATCCCCAAAGGGGTTGTTGAGTTGCTGCACAGTGTAGCTGGTGGCCTCATTAAGAATGCAGATTTCAGGCAAGCTGATTACTAAGCCCAGCCCTGTTATGAAGAGCAGCAGGCTTGTTTAAAACATCAAGGCTTGCCTGTGGCTCCACTGTACCCTCAGGGGGTGGGCCCAGGTTCTTAGCCTGCAGCCTCCTTGCCTTTCTTCATTTCAGGACAGAGCACCTCGGGCTCACTCACCATGAACCAAGAGCCAAGAAAGCTGCCCCTCCCCCCTTTTATTTTTCCTTTCACTAGTTCCCCACACAGTATGGGTCTAGCAACTGTGTGTTCCCTGATTGACAATTCTTATGCTTACATTTTTAAAAAAAGATGTATTTATTTATTATCATGTATACAGTGCTCTGCCTGCATGTACACCTGCATGCCAGAAGAGGGCATCAAATCACATTGTAGGTGGTTGTGAGCCACCATGTGGTTGCTGGGAATTGAACTCAGGACCTCTGGAAGAACAGTCAGTTTTCTTTTTACTTTTTTTTTTTTTTTTTTTTTTTTTTTTTTAATTCCTCCATTCCCCTCATCCCTTCTCCTCAGAGGAGGTGAGGCCCCTTATGAGAACCAACCATCCCTGGCACATAAATTGTAGCAGGGCTAAATACATCCTCTCCCACCGAGGCCAGACAAGGCAGCTCAGCTAGAGGAAAAGGGTCCAAAGGCGGGCAACAGAGTCAGAGACAGTCCCTACTCCATGTTAGGTGGCCACAGCATGACCAAGCTGCACATGTGCTACATATGTGCAGGGAATGTAGGTGCGGCCCATGCATCCTTTTTGGCTGGTGGTTCAGTCTCTATGAGCCCCATGGGCCCAGGTTGGTTTACTCTGTACGTCTTTTCGAGCTGTCCTTGACCCCTCCAGCCCCCCTCAATCCTTCCTCCCACTCTTCTCCAAGACACTCCGAGCTCAGCCTATTGTTTGGCTGTGGGTCTCTGCATCAGGTGTGAAAGCACTGTACTCTCAGCAGAAATTGTACTACAAATTTTGAACTTGGGTCTTTCCTTGGGTTGGCACTGTGCAGCTCGGTCCTCCTAGCGGCAAAGACTACAGCCTGCAGTTCACCCCGTGGCCACTAGGGGAGCCACATCTACAGTGGGATTTGCTACCAGGCTCTGACGGCCATTATGCTAGGTACATTAAACGCATTGCTGACATTATATATATGTATATTATATTATACATGTTTACAGTGCTGGGGCTTGAACCCATATCACTGTCCATAACAAACATCCTACCTCCAGCCCAGTATTTCCAACTCATACCATGTTTATTTGGCCGTAACTCCCCTGTTAAGTCTCTGCCAATCTGAAACAAACCCGGAGTGTCCTGAGAAGGTGGAGACTCAGATGAAGAGCTGGCCTGAAGAACTGCCCAGGGCAAATACATTTATGTCTGTGCAACACTTCCTTGACTTCTAACTGACAAAGGAGGGCTCAGACCACTGTGGGTGGTACCATCCCTGGGCAGGTGGGCCCGGGCTGTGTATGAAAGGTAGGTATGGGAGCTGGAGAGACGGCTCAGAGGTTAAAGGCACTGGCTGCTCTTCCAAAGGTCCTGAGTTCAAGTCCCAGCAACCACATGGTGGCTCACAACCATCTGTAATGAGATCTGGTGCCCTCTTCTGGTAGGCAGGTGTACATGCAGGCAGAACACTCCATACATAACAAGGCTTGCCTGTGGCTCCACTGTACCCTCTTTTAAGAAAGAAAGAAAGAAAGAAAGAAAAAAAGAAAAAAAGAAAGAAAGAAAGAAAGAAAGAAAGAAAGAAAGAAAGGTAGCTAGACAAGGCAGAAGAGAAAGCAAGCTTCATCCCTGCCTTGGCTTTCCTCAACGATGGCCTGTGACCCTTTCCTTCTCCAGTAGCTTTTTTTGGGGTCAGTATGTTTATCACGTAGCACTAAGTAACACATCCCTTCCCTGTCTGCTTGTGTAGTTCTATCAAGGGCCTGCACACTGACCTTCCATTCCCTTGGGCCTCTCTTGTAATCCCACTCTTCACGCAGCTGCCAGGGTGAGCCTCTAAACGCGGAGATGGAGTCCTGTATGGACCTCTAAGTGGCATTTATGGCTGTGGAGACGTCATCTCACGAACGATGAGTGAGCACAGGCTTGATTTTCTTTCCTTCCGTCCCCCTTTACTCACGGAGGACATGACAGTGTCCTCACTCGCTCCTTTCCATTCCCTTCCAGTCACCCCAACTGGTCCCCTTCCTCCTCCCAGTCCCCCTTCACAAGTGTATTATACAGAAATGCACAGATTATGTATCTGCAGGTTCGTGTATCACAGGGTCTGCAAGTCAATGAAAACACTCTTGTTTTGTCCTTCTGAGTTTGACTTACTTTTGCTCAATACAATGATCTCCAGTTTTAGCCACTCTTCTATGAAACGACAATATTTTAATTTTGGGGGTAGGTGGGGGGGTTGAGACAGTGTCTCACTATGTAGCCTTGGCTGTCCTGGAACTCCCTATATAGTCTGTGTTGAGACCTGCTTTAGCCTTTAGCCTAGCTATAGCCATTTTGTCTTTAGTCTCCATCTTGATGATGAGGTGAAAATAAGTTCAAATTCTCAGGCTCTGGCTGCCAAATGTGATTAATACTGCTGACAACAAACAATGCTTCTAAAAGGTCAGATCAATTGACCTCATATCTTACTGTGACTCAGTGGTATCATTAGTTATCTACTTGGCTCACTCCGGAGGCTCTAACTACCACCTCTCTTGCTTCAGTCAGGACCAATCAGGCTAAAGGTCAGCAGATAATACTTGGCCTAGTTAGCAAAAATGAATTTAGACTGTGTTATTGTCCTCCCCTTGTCTTCTACACCTGGATTTCCTATAAAAACCAAAAGGCTGGTCTGGCTCGCAGTTCAGCTCCCAAGTCTGGGCCGCATCCCTGATCACGGTCAGTCTTGGGGTGCGCATTCAATAAGCCATCAATATCTGAGATCAGTGTCTGAGTGGTTTGTGTGGCTACTCTTGGACTGTAACAACTGTAGACCAGGCTGGGCCTCAGACTCACAGAGATCTGTCTGCCTGTGCCTGCCGAGTGCTGGGATTAAAGGTGTGCACCACCACACCTGGCTAATTTTATTCTCCTTTGTGGCCAACTAAAACTTCACCGTGGGACCAGCAAGATGGCTCAGTGGCAGACACTGAACCACCCTGCATGCTGGAAAGAGGCCCATGTGATGGTGGTGAATGGTTTTGATGTGAAGCCGCACATGTGCGTTTGGGTTTTTCGAGACAAGGTCTCTCTGTGTAGCCTTGGCTGTCAAGTATTCACTTCTTTATCTGTGTGCATATGAGCGCTTTGCCCGTATGTCTGTTCATCACATGTGTGGTGTTCCAGGAGCCCAGACAGGGCACGCAAGCCCCTAAAACTATGGTGTCGGTGCTGGGCATTGAACGTGGGTCCTCTGCCCTTAATTAATAAGCTGTCTTTCCAGCTCTATTTTCAAATGTGAGCTTCTTCGGGGAAGGTGCTGTGGGCAGCTGGGAAGAACAAATGCTCTTCAGCGGCTGCGTCAAGTGCTCCGCAGATGTCTGTTAAGTCTATTTGAGCTATAGTGTCACTTAACTCTGATGGCTGATTCTTTTTTGTGGGGGTGGGGGGGGCGAGTCTCATTGGTCTGCCTACTGGCAAGACTGTAGCATTGAGGTCACTACCTCATTAACATGTAGAGACCAAGAAGCTCCGATGATCTGGGCTCTTTGCAGAGGGCTAAGCCTCTTCCTAAACCATGGGACGGGTTTCTGGGTCCTATGCTTCTACCTGCACTCATCTGGCACAGGGCAGCCCTGCACTAATATGCCTGAAAGTCTGCGTCTAGTCTTGTTTGGCATTAAAAGTATCTCCTGCACCTGGATGGGCACCTCATCTCCTCGATTTAGAGACTTCTTTTGCTATGACTTTATTGAATACATTTTTTGCGGTCTTAGTTTTAGCTTCATCATCTATGCTCAGGGTTCATACATCCGGTTTCTTAATGAAGTCCCATTTGTCATATAAGTCTATTCATATTGATTTTTTTTTTTTGTCATTTTCGCTTTTCTCTTACATCCCTAATATTCTGTCTTCCACTTGATCCGTTTTCTTGGTGAGATGTCCACTGAGTATATTGACGTACTGAGCCTTTTATTTCTAACATTTCAAATGAACATTTTCAATATTTCCCACTCTTAATTGCTGTATCCTGCACAGCTTCCAGGGACTTGGACTGGATGGGGATCAGCAGTCAGCAAGGGGATGAAGAAAAGACAGATGCACACAAGAGGGGAGAGGAGGAGAGGGAGAGGGAGAGGAGGGAGCAGGGAGAAAGGGAGAGGCAGAGAGAGACAGGGACCATGTGGGTGTGGGCTGAGCTCTCTGCTGGACAAAACTACAGTACCCTGGCAGCTCACCATGTTTATATAGAATTGAGCAGAGAGGCGGGGATATTATATACAGCCGAACAAGGAAGCAGGCTTAGCTAACTGGGTAGGAGCCATCTGTGTATGGGAACAGTCTTTGGGCTATAAACACTGGGGGGGAGCTACAGTGGACATTTTTCTGCATAGCCTACTCTGTCAATAACCCTCACACGGACCATGGTCTAAGGGTTTGGGGTTCCCTGACACGGCCATTATCAGCGTTCCAACACACACTCACCCGCACTCCCGCCATTCCAGGTATCCTCCGCTCCCAACACTTTATTAGATTCCTCTTTAATATCCTGTATCAACGCTCTCATTTCACTTGGAAGGACGCAGATTCATTCATCTGTGACAAACTCTGACTGGCTCCTGTGAGCCCTCTTTTTGTCTGGGCCAGGTCTGTGGGTCTCGCCTTTGGCTGAGAACCATAGCAAGGCCCCGAGTATCCGTATCTGATCACACTGCCTTCTGTAGGAATCCTGGAAGTCTGTTTAAGAAGAGCCTCCCACCCCCCCCCCACCCCACCCCGGTTCTCCCTTCCCAGTGGCTTTCCACCCTCTGCCCTGTCCCCCTGCTCATTGGCTCTTACTCCCCCCTCCCCGCCCCCTCTGTCTGCCGGGAGGAGCTAAGCGGTCTCCCAGCTGCACACTTCCAGATGCTTATCATAGGAGTGCTAACAGCCTACCTTATCATCTATTGAAGGATGGCCGTCCTTCAATAGAGGGATGGATTGCACCTGGCAGAAACCCAAACATTGACATGCTCTTTTCTACTTTGTTCATTTCTCTCTCTCTCTCATGATTCAAATTGAATTTTAAATTTACTCCATCAGTTCACTTATTCAAAGCCATCCTCCATGTGTAATTCCGTTATCCTCCTCTCGTTTGCCAACGGCCTCGGTGCTATGCTAGGCTTCACGACATTCCTTCTTCAGCGAGATGGGCTCTGTGTTTGAGGTAGAGGAACGGTATTTACCCTGCCTGAGGTGTCAGCGTGCTAGGAAGGCTTGCCAAGGAAGCTCTTTGCAGAGGGCTAAGCCTCTTCCTAAACCACGGGATGGGTTTCTGGGTCTTACACTTCTACCTGCACTCATCCGGCACAGGGCAGCCCTGCACTAAGGTGTGTGTCCCTTCCTAAGTCTTAGGAGGACAAACAGCCATCAGTGACCAGAGGGCTATGGCAACAGCCACAGGTAGTCTACCGGGACCACAGGAGGACCGCTGTAGGGGATGGCATGGGCCTGAAGAAAGGCTAACAGAACGCTCTAGCCCTGCCTTTTCCTGACAAATAGAGAAGACAATAAAAAAAGAAAAATGCCAACCAAAAAGCAATAAGGACCCTCTTAGTTTCCGCCACCTCTGCTTTGGGATTACTTCCTCTGCCTGTAGGCCACGAGGAGGATTACCACACAGGAAACAGGAACTGCGGCCCACCCCACCCCACCCCACCCTGCCCTGCCCCCAGGATGCTCTATAGCCACAGAAGCCTGAGACCAGAGGCGGGTCTTCCCTTCTTCTGTTCTTCCTGAGTGGCCCCCAGGAGAACAGGGTGGCGTCACCTGGTATGTCTCACACTGGTTGTTGCACCTGTAACCTGCCTTGGAGGCACCCGATGTTGTCTCTCACAGCGACAAGCAGTGACCTTGAAGTCTGGCTTGATCAGAAGCCCAGAGAAGTGTCCCTGCCACCAGGAATCCCTGGAGAAAACTAAAACTCTGATAACTCTAACCAGGAGAGGGATTTAAATAAATCTTAATGTTAGCGTTAGAGCCCAATAGGCACGCCCCAATTGTATTTTACAACTAGATACTTTTAGGTTACTCACAGCACTAGAGTAAGAGATGTGGGTCTTCTGTCACCTAGAAATAACTGTCGTAGGCAAGTGGCAGAAATGAGTCCAAGTGGCTGGGCTGGAGCTTGGGAACGGCCACAGGCCGCTGACAGGGCTGGGTCCCTCGGAAGCCCTGGCTGTCTGCAAGGTGCCCCGGGCAAAATGTCAGCACCTTTGCAGGGGCTTCATGACCTCGTATGTCCAGCCTAACATAAGAGGAGCAGCGCTGGAGAACTGGCTCGGTTGCTAAGAGCATTGGCTGCTCTTTCAGAGGACCCGAGTTCAATTCCCAGCACCCACCCAGCAGCTCACAACTGTCTGTAACTCCAGTCCCAGAGGATCTGGCACCCTAGCACGGACATGCAGGCAGAAGACTAATGCACGTGAAAATAAATAAATCTTTTTTTTTTTTTTTTTTAAGGTAAGAGGAAGAAACCACACAGAACACACTAACTGGCGGGAATAAGGTG